>NC_135809.1:17431132-17734754 GCF_964213995.1 Mustelus asterias
CTCAGACCTAATGCTTCATACGAAACAATATAATAGAACATAGAACATTACAGCGCAGTACAGGCCCTTCGGCCCTCGATATTGCGTCGACCAGTGAAACCAATCTAAAGCCCCTCTAATCTACACTATTCCAATATCATCCATATGTTTATCCAATAACCATTTGAATGCTCTTAATGTTGACGAGTCCACTACTGCTGCAGGCAGGGCATTCCACGCCCTTACTACTCTCTGAGTAAAGAACCTACCTCTAACATCTGTTCTATATCTCTCACCCCTCAATGTAAAGCTATGTCCCCTCGCATTAGCCATCACGGTTGATGTCATATACATGGATTTTAGTAAGGCGTTTGATAAGGTCCCCCATGGTCGGCTTATGATGAAAGTGAGGAGGTGTGGGATAGAGGGAAAGTTGGCCGATTGGATAGGTAACTGGCTATCTGATCGAAGACAGAGGGTGGTGGTGGATGGAAAATTTTCGGACTGGAGGCAGGTTGCTAGCGGAGTGCCGCAGGGATCGGTGCTTGGTCCTCTGCTCTTTGTGATTTTTATTAATGACTTAGAGGAGGGGGCTGAAGGGTGGATCAGTAAATTTGCTGATGACACCAAGATTGGTGGAGTAGTGGATGAGGTGGAGGGCTGTTGTAGGCTGCAAAGAGACATAGATAGGATGCAAAGCTGGGCTGAAAAATGGCAAATGGAGTTTAACCCTGATAAATGTGAGGTGATTCATTTTGGTAGGACTAATTTAAATGTGGATTACAGGGTCAAAGGTAGGGTTCTGAAGACTGTGGAGGAACAGAGAGATCTTGGGGTCCATATCCACAGATCTCTAAAGGTTGCCACTCAAGTGGATAGAGCTGTGAAGAAGGCATATAGTGTGTTAGCTTTTATTAACAGGGGGTTGGAGTTTAAGAGCCGTGGGGTTATGCTGCAACTGTACAGGACCTTGGTGAGACCGCATTTGGAATATTGCGTGCAGTTCTGGTCACCTCACTATAAGAAGGATGTGGAAGCGCTGGAAAGAGTGCAGAGGAGATTTACCAGGATGCTGCCTGGTTTGGAGTGTCGGTCTTATGAGGAAAGGTTGAGGGAGCTGGGGCTGTTCTCTCTGGAGCGGAGGAGATTGAGGGGAGACTTAATAGAGGTTTATAAAATGATGAAGGGGATAGATCGAGTGAACGTTCAAAGACTATTTCCTCGGGTGGATGGAGCTATTACAAGGGGGCATAACTATAGGGTTCATGGTGGGAGATATAGGAAGGATATCAGAGGTAGGTTCTTCACGCAGAGAGTGGTTGGGGTGTGGAATGGACTGCCTGCAGTGATAGTGGAGTCAGACACTTTAGGAACATTTAAGCGGTTATTGGATAGGCACATGGAGCACACCAGGATGGTAGGGAGTGGGATAGCTTGATCTTGGTTTCAGATGAAGGTCGGCACAACATCGTGGGCCGAAGGGCCTGTTCTGTGCTGTAATGTTCTATGTTCTATGTTCTATCACCATCTGAGGAAAAAGGCTCTCACTATCCACCCTATCTAATCCTCTGATCATCTTGTATGCCTCTATTAAGTCACCTCTTAACCTTCTTCTCTCCAACGAAAACAACCTCAAGTCCCTCAGTCTTTCCTCATACAATCTTCCCACCACACCAGGCAACATCCTGGTAAATCTCCTCTGCACCCTTTCCAACACTTCCACATCTTTCCTATAATGCGGCGACCAGAACTGTACGCAATACTCCAAGTGCGGCCGCACCAGATTTTTGTACAGTTGCCATGGCTCTGAAACTCAATCCCTCTACCAATAAAAGCTAACACACTGTACGCCTTCTTAACAACCCTATCAACCTGGGTGCCAACTTTCAGGGATCTATGCACATGGACACCGAGATCCCTCTGTTCATCCACACTACCAAGTATCTTACCATTAGCCCAGTTCTCTGTGTTCCTGTTACTCCTTCCAAAGTGAATCACCTCACACTTTTCCGCATTAAACTCCATTTGCCACCTCTCAGCCCAGCTCTGCAGCTTATCTATGTCCCTCTGTAACCTGCCACTTCCCTTCGCACTGTCTACAACTCCACCGACTTTAGTGTCATCCGCAAATTTACTAATCCATCCTTCTACGCCCTCATCCAGGTCATTTATAAAAATGACAAACAGCAGTGGCCCCAAAACAGATCCTTGCAGTACACCACTGGTAACTGAACTCCAGGATGAATATTTCCCATCAACCACCACCCTCTGTTTTCTTACAGCTAGCCAATTCCTGATCCAAACCACTAAATCACCCTCAATCCCATGTGTCCGTATTTTCTGCAATAGCTTACCATGGGGAACCTTATCAAATGCTTTACTGAAATCCATATACACCACATCAACCGCTTTACCCTCATCCACCTCTTTGGTCACCTTCTCAAAGAACTCAATAAGGTTTGTGAGACACGACCTACACTTCACAAAACCGTGCTGACTATCCCTAATCAAATTATTCCTTTCTAGGTGATTATAAATCCTATCTCTTATAATCCTTCCCAAAAATTTGCCCACAACAGAAGTAAGGCTCACCGGTCTATAATTACCAGGGTTGTCCCTACTCCGCTTCTTGAACAAGGGGACAATATTTGCTATCCTCCAGTCTTCTGGCACTGTTCCTGTAGACAATGACGACACAAAGTTCAAAGCCAAGGGCTCTGCAATCTCCTCTCTAGCATCCCAGAGAATCCTAGGATAAATCCCATCCGGCCCAGGGGGATTATCTATTTTTACCCTTTCCAGAATTGCTAACACCTCCTCCTTATGAACCTCAATCCCATCCAGTCCAACAGCCTGCATCTCAGTACTCCCCTTGACAACACTGTCCTGTAGGATTCGCATTCTAATCAGTATTCTGTAACTTGATTTTGTCTGTTTGCACTGTTTGAGAGCACATTTCCACCCCATCTGACGAAGGAGCAGTGCTCCAAAAGCTTATGGTATTTGCTACCAAATAAACCTGTTGGACTTTAACCTGGTGTTGTGAGACTTCTTACCGTGTTCACCCCAGTCCAACGCCGGCATCTCCACATCTTGACTAACAATGCCACACCTCCCTCTCTTTTACCATCTTCCCTGCACTTACTGAAGCATCTAAACCCTGGAACCTACAACAACCATTCCTGTCCCTGCTCTATCCATGTCTCCGAGATGGCCACAACATTGAAATCCCAGGTACCAACCCATGCTGCAAGCTCACCCACCTTATTCCGGATGCTCCTGGCGTTGAAGTATACACACTTCAACCCGCCTTCCTGCCTGCCAGTACACTCCTGCGACCCTGAAACCTCATCCATGACCTCACTACTTTCAACCTCCTGTACACTGGAGCTACAATTCAGGTACCCACCCCCCTGCTGAATTAGTTTAAACCCTCCCGAAGAGCATTAGCAAATTTTCCCCCCAAGATATTGGTACCCCTCTGGTTCAGGTGCAGACCATCCTGTTTGTAGAGGTCCCACCTACCCCAGAAAGAGCCCCAATTGTCCAGGTATCTGAAACCCTCCCTCCTGCACCATCCCTGTAACCACGTGTTCAACTGCTCTCTCTCCCTATTCCTCTCCTCACTATCACGTGGCACGGGTAACAAACCAGAGGTAACAACTTTGTTTGTTCTAGCCCTAAGCTTCCACCCTAACTCCCTGAATTTCTGCCTTACATCCCCATCCCTTTTCCTCCCTATGTCTTGAGTGCCTATGTGAACCACAACTTGGGGCTGGTCCCCCTCCCCCTTAAGGATTTCGAAAACACGATCCGAGACATCGCGGACTCTGGCTCCTGGGAGGCAACACACCAACCGCGAGTCTCTCTCGTTCCCGCAGAATCTCCTATCCGTCCCTTTAACTATGGAGTCCCCAATGACTAATCCTCTACTCCGCTCCCCCCTTCCCTTCTGAGCAACAAGGACAGACTCTGAGCCAGTTAGCTGTACACCATGGCTTACCCCTGCTAAGTCAACCCCCCCAACAGCATCCAATATAATGGCAGAATAGCTTCACACGCTCTTGTTTTGTTTTTGAGTAGCTATGGATCCAGCCAAGAATCATAGAAATCCTACAGTGCAGAAGGAGGCCATTCGGCCGATCGAGTCTGCCCCGACCACAATCCCACCCAGGCCCTATCCCCTTATCTCCACTTATTTACCCTGCTAGTCGCCCAGACACTGGGCCTGATTTTACCAAAGCTTCGCGCCCGTTTTCGGGTGCGGAATCACGGTAAAGTTGGGCGTCGGGCCTATACTGCGATCTGCACCCGATTCCGAGCAGATCGCGGCTTTACCAACACCCGATTCGGGTGCGGGTCCGGCCTGCGCCTGAATCGGGCGGCCCGACGATTTAATCAATTTAATCGACTTAATGAACCACGCGCCCAACTCTACCGCCAAATCCCACTTTACCGTCTTCTGACCCGATCCGCGTCCGCGCTGTTACCGACCTGCAAAATAAAAGTCTGAAGTCGCTGCTACAGCCTCCGAAGAACGGGGTCAGAGACTGCAACGGCTCTCTGACCCAGGTCATCCTCTGGTCGGGGGGGTGTTCCGCTGCCAGTCAGCAGCCGATGCCTCCTGCCGGAGTGGACGTGAGGCCATGCCATCCCACAAAACCTTCAGGATGAAGCGATTCCTCGCAAAGAAGATGAAGCAAAACCGGCCGATTCCACAGCGCATGAAAACCGGCTACAAGATCAGTACAAGTCCAAGAGGAGATACTGGAGAAGGACCAAGCTGGGCCTGTAAAGGGATACACCATCACTGGTACACTACCAGCCACAGCCATCTCTCCCGCTCTCTTGCCCCCACAGGGAAGAGTACTCTGTGGCTGGTAGTGCACCAGTGATGATTTTCATGCGGATCTACTGTGGAATCGGCCGGTTCTGCTTCATTTTCTTAGTGAGGAATCGCTTCATCCTGAAGGTTTTGTGGGATGGCATGGCCGCACATCCACTCCGGCAGGAGGCATCGGCCGCAGACTGGCAGCGGAACCCCCCCCGACCAGAGGATGATACGTCACACCCCCTCTCCTCTCCCACCTCCCCCCCCCCCCCCCCCCCCCCCCCAGGGGATGATCGGTCACACACCCGCCCCCCCCAAGGGGATGATCGGGCACACCCCCTCCCCTCCCACCCCTCAAGGGGATGAGACATCACAACCCCTCCCGTTCCCCCCCACCCCCCCAGGGGATGAGCAGTCACACCCCCTCCCCTCCCACCCCTCTCCCCCCACCCCCGACCAGAGGATGACCGTCAGAGAGCCGTTCTCTCCGCTTTCTGCTTTTATTTTTCGCGCCCGGGTGCGCTCTGTCAGATTTTTTTCAAACTGCACATGCGCAGTTCAGAGCTCCGATCGGTCCGCCAGCGCTAAGCCCCGCCCACAGCACGGATCGGGCCGGAGCCGGCAAAACGTGTATGGGCGCGCTGGAAAGAGGATTCCAGGCGCGGATCTATTTGACGCCCGGATTCGGCACTTAAACTCAAAATGGTAAAATTCCCCCCACTTAGTGTCAACTTAGCATGGCCAATCAACCTAACCCGCACACCTTTGGACTGTGGGAGGAAACCGGAGCACCCGGAGGAAACCCACGCAGACACGAGGAGAATGTGCAAACTCCACACAGACAGTGACCCAAGCCGAGAATTGAACTCGGGTCCCTGGCACTGTAAGGCAGCAGTGCTAACCACTGTGCCACCGTGCTGCCCTTTTGAGATGGCAGATTTCCATCCCCAAAGGACATTCGTAGACCAGATAGGCTTTTCTGACAATCGACAATTGTTTCATGGTGATCATTAGGCTTTTAATTTCAGATTTCTGATGAATTCATATTTCATGATCTGCTGTGGCAGGATTCAAAGTTGGGTCCCCAGAGGATTATTTTGGGTCTCTGGATTACTAGTCCAGTGATAATGCCACAACACCACTCCATTCCCCCTAGATTAATATCTTGTTAGCTTTAAAGGTTTCATGCTGTGCATGCAAAAATCATTATACCTTTCCAAAGCAATGTGCAATTCTGCCAAAGATAGTCATTCACACGCACATAGGTTTTAATAGAATCGCATTTAGTGGGCCAGTTATATTCCCACCTATGCAAAAAGATTAACAAATTCATTAGACCGAAGTCAATTGAATGAAATTTAGGAGTTTAGTGCTGGTAGTCTGGAGAAATGTCTTACAATATTAAAGAGCTATATAAACACAAGTTTTTGTTGTACCCTCATACAGGGGTGGCATGGTGGCACAGTGCTGCCTCACAGCGCCAGGGACCCAGGTTCAATTCTGGCCTCGGGTCACTGTGTGGAGTTTGTAAGTTCTCCCTGTGTCTGTGTGGGTTTCCTCCGGGTGCTCCAGTTTCCTCCCACAGTCCAAAGATGTGCGGGTTAGGTTGATTGGCCATGATAAGGGTATTAGCAGGGTAAATATGTGGGGTTACGGGAATAGGGCCTGGGTGGGATTGTGGTCGGTGCAGACTCGATGGGCCGAATGGCCTCCTTCTGCACTGTAGGGATTTTATGTTACTGAGTTCAACACCAAACTGCAGTTTATAACTCAATTTGTCCTTACGATTTAACAAAAAAATTCCAGGTGGTAAAGCTTAAAAATTAAGATCAAAAGCTTTTCTTTGTTAAGAACAGATGTCATTTGGCTCCTGTTACCCTCAAAAAAATCGAACCAGGAGAAACTTGATGACCGAGTAGATTAGACATTCTGGGCTCAACTCCAACTGTTGGGATGAAAGTCTTGCTTGTCTACCAGCTATAGAGATCGGATGTAAAATCAGTTTCTATAGTCTCAATCCAGTTCCTAATGGGCATGGGAATACAGCAGAATAAGCAACTTAATTAACTATAGGTTGGCTGGTACAGGGTGGAAAATAGAAAAGCGATGTTACATTAATGCAGTGTGGTGGGAGGAGCGCGCTTGGTTGGGTTGCGAAGTGAGACATCTATTTTTGCGTCAGAATACAGAAACTTTACTCCACGTTGGTCGCACTCTCCCAGATGACTGTGCACTTGACATGGGAAGGCTTCTGCTCCAACCCTACTGTCAACATCCCTCAAATGAATCAGTACAGAAATAAAGCATAACCAGAACACATGAAAAGTTCCACTTTAGCTAATTTGCAAAGTAATGCACAGCAAGCAGTATAACTCTGAATATGCCAATTCTGCATTACTGTAATATCTCTGGTATATTAGTAGCACAACAACTAACTTTACCTAGGACAGATACAGGGGGAGGGAGTGGCGTAGTGGACTAGTAATCCAGAAACCCAGAATAATCCTCTGGGGACCCAGGTTTGAATCCTGCCATGGCAGATCATGATATATGAATTTAACAAAAATCTGGAATTAAAAGTCTAATGATGACCGTGAAACAATTATCATAGAAATCATAGAAACCCTACAGTACAGAAAGAGGCCATTCGGCCCATCGAGTCTGTGCCGACCACAATCCCACCCAGGCCCTACCCCCATATCCCTATGTATTTACCCACTAATCCCTCTAACCTACACATTTCAGGACACTAAGGGCAATTTTTTTTAGCATGGCCAATCAACCTAACCCGCACATCTTTGGACTTTGGAATTATCGATTATCGTAAAAAGCCACCTGGTCTACTAATATCCTTTAGGGAAGGAAATCTGCCATCTCACCCAGTCAGGCCTATGTGTGACTCCAGAACCACAGCAATGTGGTTGATTCACAATGCCCTCTGAAATGGCCTAGCCAGCCACACTGTTCAAGGTCAATTAGGGAATGGGCAACAAAACTGACCCAGCCAATGATGCCCATGTCCCATGAACAAACAAAAAAAAGGGAAGAATTTATACAAGGATCAAAGAGTTATTTTCTTTATTGAAAATGCAGTTTAAGTGTTGATCCTAATTTGATATCAGACTCACCTCCTGCTGCAATTCTTCTATCTCTTGTATAATGTCAGGCGGTTGACCACTTAATGGAACATAACTCTTATATGTATCATTTATCACTGTTTCCACCTTGAAGAAACAAAGAGAAGACATGTTTCAGCTTGAATATACTCTAGAACCAACTGGAAATTATTACATCACTTCAGGAAAAAATGTAATCGAAATGTAAAAGATTACCTCTGATGAATAAAGAGCACCTAGAATGCCAGCAGTTATTTGAAGGACCAGAATTAGGAGCAGTCCAATGAAGAACTGTGAAGCAAAAGAAAGATTCTAAAATGCAGAATAGGCTTTTGGCAAACACATACCAAAGATTTCATAGGATCATAGAATCCCTACAGTGCAGAAGGAGGCCATTTGGCCCATCCAGTCTGCGCCAACCACAATCCCATCCCAGTCCCTAACCCCATAATCCTGCTTATTTAGCCTACTAACCCCCTGACATTAAGGGGCAATTTAGCATGGCCAATCAACCTAACCCGCACATCTTTGGACTGTGAGAGGAAACCAGAGCATCTGGAGGAAACCCACGCAAATACGGGGTGAATGTGCAAACTCCATACAGACAGTGACCCAAGCTAGGAATCGAACCCAGGTCCCTAGCACTGTGAGGCAGCAGTGCTAACCACTGTGCCACCGTGCTGCCCGAAATTTAGATACATTCTGGCATCAGTTGCCTCTTCATTTGTCCACTGCATAAATCTTTGCTGCTGTTCCTCCAATCACAATGTATCCTTTTAGTTTTTATTCTGATCTTTGTCCAATTCCTGTCCATCTTTGCTGCCCATCAGATAAAACTCCAAGGAGACAATTATTCATTCATTTATTTTGTGAAAATAGGGTTTCTCTTCCTGCCATTACGCCACATTTGCTTCACTTTATTCCATTTGTCCATCATTCAAACAATTTTTTTCTAACACAGTCTCAGAAACATTATTTTAGCCACAATACCCAGATTGTCACACAACAGCAAACAAAGGCTTAAAATATTAAATGAAAATTGTGTCAGATTTCACTTCAAAATGGCTCCAGTTCTGACATTCACTGCACCCAACATTTTTCAGTGAAAGCCAAGCTCAAAATCTATGACAAAATTAAACAATAGTCTCAGGGGCCGATTTTACCAAATCGGGACTAAGCGCCGGTTCCGGTCGTCAAACGGATCTGCGCCCGGCAGCCGCGCTCCAGCGCGCCCATACGCCTTTTTTCAGCGCCGGTCTATTGGGCAGGGCTGAGCGCTGTTGGAGCGGCCGGAGCTCCAACTGCGCATGCGGAGTTCGGAACAGACCGCAGGCAGCGCGCCCGGGCGCGAAAGGCAAAGCAGCACAGACAGCAGGGAGGATGGAAGGAATTCCCTTTGGAGGATAATGTCCACGTTATAATCACAGGAACTAAAAACCTGACAGTCCAAAATCTGGGATAATATTACAGGACAGGGATGGGGGGATAAACATTTTGAAATATTATCCCAGATTTTGGGGGGGGGGGGGGAATGGAGAAGGGGAGGGCCGTGTCTCCCCTGGGAGGGGGGGGGGAGGGATGTGTCTACCCCTGGCCGGGGGGGGGGGGGGGGGGGAATCCCTCCTCCGGTGAGGAGGAGGGATCGGCCGCAGACTGGCAGCGCCCCCCCACCCCCAGGGTGGTTCGCGGGGGGCGGGGGGGGTCCGCGAAGGATGGTCGGGGGGGGGGATTGGCTTCGGCGGTTCCCCTGCTGAATTGGAGTCCCATTCGAACTTTTATTTAGCAGATCGTTTAATGCGCGGACGCGAAATGGGCCGCAACCTGGTAAAGTCGGATTCGTTGGTAAAGTTGGGCGCGAGCTTCATTAAGTCGATTTAAATGCACGCAAATGCATTTAAATCATCGCGCCGGCCGATTCGGGCGGGCGCCAGACCCGCGCCCGGATCGGGGCTCGGTAAAGACGCGATCTGCCATGAGTCGGGTGCAGATCGCGTTTTAGGCCCGACGCCCAACTTTACCGCGATTTAAATCGGGCCCTTAATGTGACTTTGCTATATGGGTCTACATAGTGCAAGTAAATGAGTTTAAAGTTTATTTATTATTGTCACAAGCGGGCTTAGATGAACAGTGCAATGAAGTTACTGTGAAAATCCCCTAGTCACCGCACTCTGGCACCTGTTCAGGTACACTGAGGGAGAATTTAGCATGGCCAATGCACCTAACCAGCACGTCTTTCTGACTGTGGGAGCATGGCCAATCAACCTGACTCACACATCTTTGGACTGTGGGAGGAAACCGGAGCACCCGGAGGAAATCCACACAGACACGGGGGGAAATGTGCAAACTCCACACAGACAGTGACCCAAGCCGGAGAGGCAGCAGTGCTAACCCACTGTGCCACCGTGCCGGTGCTTGGTGCTTGATCCATCTTAGAACAATATAAGCTGACAGCACGGAGGTATACAGCTTGCTCCACACTATTCTGCATTCCTATAGATAACAGCCTTGCATGTGTGTACATAAATACTACATAGCTCTACTCACTGGCGCAGTGCTGGTAAAGACCTGGATGTCCACAGTCTTTTTCGACAATTAAAATTCCATTCACTGAATTTACATTATGTTTAAAAAGATGGTTTTGCAATGGGTTTGGTTAATGCATCTGATGAGCTCTCCTTCCACTTCAGTGAAGAGCGTGAACATCGCTCTTCACAAACCAATAATGGGTTGGGGGGGGGGCGATCGTTTGGCCTTCCCGTCGCGTCTTTCCCATGACGGGAGGAGGTGTGCCGTTCGGCGGCGACGAGATCTTCTGGTCCCGTCACTCTCAATGGGATTTCCCATTGATTGTACCCCACTCCGCTGGGAAACCCACAGCAGGTGTGCTCCGCCAGCAGGACGAGAAGACCCCACCGGCTTGAACAGCCGGAAAATTCCAGCCAATGTCATTTCTGATTCAGGAAATCACTGTGGAAAATGGTGGGCACAAAGCACGGAGAACTAAGGTTCGATCGCATGTTCAAACCTCACAACAGGAGCAATCTAAGGAAGGATGTGCTGGCCTTGGAAAGGGACCAGAGGAGGTTCACAAGAGTGATCCCTGGAATGAAGAGCTTGTCGTAAGAAGGACGGTTGAGGACTCTGGGTCTTTACTCGTTGGAGTTTAGAAGGATGAGGGGGGATCTTATTAAAACTTACAGGATACTGCGAGGCCTGGATAGAGTGGACGCAGAGAAGATGTTTCCACTCGTAGGAAAAACTAGAACCAGAGGGCATAACCTCAGGCTAAAGGGACAATCCTTTAAAACAGAGAGTGGCGAATCTGTGGAACTCTTTGCCGCAGAAGGCTGTGGAGGCCAGTTCATTGAGTGTCTTTAAGACAGAGATAGATAGGTTCTTGATTGATAAGGGGATCAGTGGTTATGGGGAAAAGGCAGGAGAATGGGGATGAGAAAAATATCAGCCATGATTGAATGGCCGAGTGGCCTAATTCTGCTCCTATGTCTTATGTTCTTATGGTCTAATCATATTTTCCATCAGTAATGAGAACAGATAATGGAGTGGATTTCGTTTTGGGTGATAATATAAAAATGGTATATTAAAGGTAGCATATTTGATTAGCCAACCATCACACATCTCTCTCATTTCTGTAGATGATCAGATATTGTCCACTTTACACCACCACCAGTGTCAAGTTACCTTTCAACATCTTCCGAATACTCCTAACAGTCAAATACATACCAAGATTAACAT
Source organism: Mustelus asterias (assembly GCF_964213995.1). Classification (NCBI taxonomy): domain Eukaryota; kingdom Metazoa; phylum Chordata; class Chondrichthyes; order Carcharhiniformes; family Triakidae; genus Mustelus; species Mustelus asterias. The sequence continues at coordinate 17,442,812 of NC_135809.1, forward strand.
GCACTTGCTCTCTTTAATAGCTCCACAGCAACCAAGAAATCCAAGCACCATAATGATGGACCCAACAGTGATCAGAAGATTTATAGCAGGGTAAAACTCCCCAAGATTTACTCCAGCAATCTGCAGTGGAAAAGACATAACACATTGAACAAGAAAATAACAGTAAGTTACTTTTTACTAAAATGTACATTTTGCCATAAAGTTAACATTTGTAAGTTTATAAATCCAAAATTGTTTGAATGTTTTACAATATTGCAGAAGAGGATAATAGCTGAATTCACGAAAATTACTTGGGCTCACTGGAGAAAGTCAGTCCCATTCTATCCTTGGATAGATTGGGAGGGAACAAGTTAATTGGAGATCCCATTTTCCATCCCATTCATATATCATAGAATCCCTGCAGTGCAGAAGGAGGCCATTCGGCCCATTGTTGCACCAACAACAATCCCACCCAGACTCTATCCCCATAACCCCACAAATTTACCCTGCTAATCCCCCTGATACTAAGGGGCAATTTAGCAATTTAGCCAATCCACCTAACCCACACATCTTTGGACTGTGGGAGGAAACTGAAGCACCCGGAGGAAACTCACGCAGGCACGGCGAGAACATGCAAACTCCACACAGACAGTTCACCCAAGGCCGGAGCTGAACCTGGATCTCTGGCGCTGCGAAGCAGCAGTGCTAACCACGATGCCACTGTGCCGCCCATACACAGAATCTACAGTGGAGAAGAGGCTGTTTGGCCCATTGAGCCTGCACTGACAACAATCCCACCCAGGTCCTTTCCCCATAACCCCATATATTTACCCTCCTAATCCCCCTGCCACTAGGGGCAATTTGACATGGCCAATCAACCTAACCCGCATATCTTTGGATACTCAAATGTAAAAGAATCATATAGCATTATTCTAAAAAGATGCACGGGTGTCCACCCCAATATTTATCCCTCAAATCGGCCACATTCAAACAGATGATCTGATTGCTATTATTGAAATATTGACGGGAATTCTCCAACATCGTCCGCGGCTGGGATTCTCCAGTCCCGCTGCTGTGAATGGAGAGTTGGCGGAGTGTCAGATTTTCCATATTCGCCGGCAGCGGGGCGTACCAATTGATTACTGCATTTCTGACATTGCCACAGTGACTATGCTTCGGCTTGGAAATGCATTGAAAACACAAGTTCCTTTTCAAAACTAAACTGCAGCTATTGGTAGTAAACACTTTGGATCACACATCAGTCGTCGTTACCTTCCCGGCACTTTTGCTCACGCGTAGCCAAATTGAGATTCCAAGTATAATCGAACCACACAGCTGAAAACCAAAAGATTGAACAGTTTAAAAATACGTGCCTGAACGGGAAACATTCGTTCAGTTCGAATGATCACTGTAAACAGAAATAATACAAACAACATCTCGTTATCCCATAGCACTCAAAAATGTACTCATAGGCCAGAATTTTACTGGCACGCCTGCCCCGATTTCGGGAGCGGGCGAAGCTTGGAGAACAACACTCTCCGTTGGCCGAAGGCAGGATCGCACAAACCTCGGGCAGACATGCCGGTAAAATTCCGCCCACATTATCCCATGAACAATACAAAATAACCGACAGGTAATACAATTATAAATCCATCATTGTCACAATAAATTGAGTTTAATAGCACTGAGGAATGCCTTCAGGCAACTCGCTAGCGAAAGGATCCTCTGGTCCCATCACCGTCAATGGGAATTCCCATGGGAAACCCAAGGCAGGGGTTGCACCGCCGACGGGATCTGGGAATCCCACCAGCGTGGACAGCCGGAGAATTACAGCCTTAGTCTTTATTGTAAGACATGATGTACATTCCTCCATGCGGTGGTCTTGTGGTATTATCGCTGGACTATCAATCCAGAAACTCAGCTAATGTTCTGGGGATCCGGGTTCGAATCCCACCACGGCATAGTGGACAGTGAAGAAGGTTATCTAGGATTGCAACGGAAGCTTGATCAATTGGGCCAGTGGGCTGACGAATGGCAGATGGAGTTTAATTTAGATAAATGCGAGGTGATGCATTTTGGTAGATTGAACCAGGGCAGGACTTACTCAGTTAATGGTAGGGCATTAGGGAGAGTTATAGAACAAAGAGATCTAGGGACACAGGGTTCATAACTCCTTGAAAATGGAGCCACAGTTGGACAGAGTGGTGAAGAAGGCATTCGGCATGCTTAGTATCATTGGTCAGAACATTGAATACAGGAGTTGGGACGTCTTGTTGATTACATTCTAGTTTTGCTTTTAACATTATTGTTTAGCCTGTCCAGTTTTGTCATTTTCGACCAATTGGTTGTAGTACAAATAAGCCCCAAATGGTGAAATCTAATAAACACAAACAATACAGATTGACTGGTGTGTCAGCATCAGTACAAGACATTGGTAAGGCCACACTTGGAATACTGTGTACAGTTCTAGTCACCCTATTATAGAAAGGATATTACTAAACTAGAAAGAGTGCAGAAAAGATTTACTAGGGTGCTACCGGGACTTGATGGTTTGAGTTGTAAGGAGAGGCTGGATAGACTGTGATTTTTTCCTCTGGAGCGTAGGAGGTTTCGGGATGATCTTATAGAGGTCTATAAAATAATGAGGGGCATAGATCAGTTAGATAGTCAATATCTTTTCCCAAAGGTTGGGGAGTCTAAAACTAGAGGGCAAAGGTTTAAGGTGAGAGATACGAAAGTGTCCAGAGGGGCAATTTTCTCACACAGAGAGTGGCGAGTGTCTGAAACAAGCTGCCAGAGGCAGTAGTAGAGGAGGGTACAATTTTGACTTTTAAAAAACTGTTAGACAGTTACATGGGTTAGATGGGTATAGAGGGATATGGGCCAAACGCGGACAATTGGGATTAGCTTAGGGGTTAAAAAAGGGGGCAGCATGGACAAGTTGGGTCGAAGGGTCTGTTTCCATGCTGTAAACCTCTATGATTCTATGAGTAGTGTGCAAAGGGCTGCATCAAAATGGATACCAGGAAAGGTTGAAACACTATGGGGATTGGTATCTTCTCCAGAGTCCAATAGATTTGATGCAGAAGATTACTAAAATTAAGACTACTATTATATTCTTTCCATTGCATACCAGACTGTACTAAGTTTGCTTTGTACATGACACAATGGCACAGTGGTTAGCACTGCTGCCTCAGCTCCAGGCACCCGGGTTCGATTCCTGTCTTGGGTCACTGTCTGTGTGGAGTTTGCACATTCTCTCTGTGTCTGCGTGGGTTTCCTCCAGGTGCTCCAGTTTCCTCCCACAGTCCAAGAAGTGCGGGTTAGGTGCATTGGCCATTCTAAATTGTCCCTTAGTGTCCTGGGATGCACAGGTTAGAGGGATTTTCAGGGTTAATATGTCGAGTTACGGAGATAGGGCCTGGGTGGGAATCTTGTCACTGCAGACTCGATGGGCCAAATAGCTTCCTTCTGCACTGTCGGGCTTCTATGATTCAATGACACACAGACAGGAAACTAGTAATTGCACTCTGCACAATTAAAATGTAAGTACATGGCTTCAAGCTGGTACATAGTGTAAAACCTGCACCCTTAGAAGGACACACAATTAGCTGAAGGGAGAGGAATCAATGAAATGTTGAGGGAGTGCTTGTTTACTTAACATAAATATTAACCTTGACTAACTGCAGGCAATTAGCAAGACCTATGTGGTTTTTGAGAACAAGAACCTCAGGGAAGTAATAAAGGAAAATTCACGTCCCACACATCAATTCCCCTAAACGGCTAATGTTACGCTGCTGTTTAAAAAAGGAAATAGACAAAAGGCGGGTAACTACAGGCCGGCTAGCTTAATGTCTGCAGTTGGGAAAATGCTGGAATCCATCATAGAATCATAGAAGAATCATAGAATCATCATTAAAGAAGAAATAGCAGGCCATCTGGATAAGAATGGTTCGATTAAGCAGATGCAGCATGGATTCATGAGGGGAAAGTCGTGCTTGACGAACTTGTTGGATTTTTATGAAGATGTGACTCGTGCGGTTGACGGAGGGGAACCGGTGGATGCGGTGTTTTTGGATTTCGAAAAGGCGTTTGATAAGGTGCCTCACAATAGGTTGCTGAAGAAGATTGGGTCACACGGAGTTGGGGGTAGGGTGTTAGCGTGGATTGGGGATTGGCTATCCGACAGGAAGCAAAGAGTCAGAATTAATGGATGCTTTTCTGGTTGGCTGATGGTAACTAGTGGCGTGCCGCAGGGATCGGTACTGAGGCCTCAACTATTTACCATTTATATAGACGATCTGGAGGAGGGGACTGAGTGTAGGGTAACAAAGTTTGCAGACGACACAAAGATAAGTGGAAAAGTGAATCGTGTGGAGGGCGTAGAAGGTCTGCAGAGAGATTTGGACAGGCTGAGTGAGTGGGCGAGGATCTGGCAGATGGAGTATAACGTTGACAAATGCGAGGTTATTCACTTTGGAGGAAATAATAGCAAATTGGATTATTATCTAAATGGAAAAAAATTACAACATGCTACTGTGCAAAGGGACCTGGGGGTCCTTGTGCATGAGACACAAAAACCCAGTCTGCAGGTGCAACAGGTGATCAAGAAGGCAAATGGGATGTTGGCCTATATCGCAAGGGGGATAGAATATAAAAGCAGAGATGTCTTGCTGCATCTGCACAGGGCATTGGTGAGGCTGCAGCTGGAATACTGTGTGCAGTATTGGTCCCCTTATTTGCGGAAGGATATATTGGCCTTGGAGGGAGTGCAGAGAAGGTTCACCAGGTTGATACCAGAGATGAGAGGTGTTGATTATGAGGAGAGACTGAGCAGATTGGGTTTGTACTCATTGGAATTTAGAAGGCTGAGGGGGGATCTTATAGAAATCTATAAGATAATGAAGGGGCTGGATAGGGTAGAGGTGGAGAGATTCTTTCCACTTAGAAAGGAAGCTAGAACTAGAGGGCACAGCCTCCAAATAAAGGGGGGTCAGTTTAGAACAAAGAACAAAGAACAGTACAGCACAGGAAACAGGCCCTTCGGCCCTCCAAGCCTGTGCCGCTCCTTGGTCCAACTAGACCAATCGTTTGTATCCCTCCATTCCCAGGCTGCTCATGTGACTATCCAGGTAAGTCTTAAACGATGTCAGCGTGCCTGCCTCCACCACCCTACTTGGCAGCGCATTCCAGGCCCCCACCACCCTCTGTGTCCCTCTGATGTCTGAGTTATACTTCGCCCCTCTCAGCTTGAGCCCGTGACCCCTCGTGATCGTCACCTCCGACCTGGGAAAAAGCTTCCCACTGTTCACCCTATCTATACCCTTCATAATCTTGTATACCTCTATTAGATCTCCCCTCATTCTCCGTCTTTCCAAGGAGAACAACCCCAGTCTACCCAATCTCTCCTCATAGCCAAGACCCTCCATACCAGGCAACATCCTGGTAAACCTTCTCTGCACTCTCTCCAATGCCTCCACGTCCTTCTGGTAGTGCGGCGACCAGAACTGGACGCAGTACTCCAAATGCGGCCTAACCAGTGTTCTATACAGCTGCATCATCAGACTCCAGCTTTTATACTCTATACCCCGTCCTATAAAGGCAAGCATACCATATGCCTTCTTCACCACCTTCTCCACCTGTGTTGCCACCTTCAAGGATTTGTGGACTTGCACACCTAGGTCCCTCTGTGTTTCTATACTCCTGATGACTCTGCCATTTATTGTATAACTCCTCCCTACATTATTTCTTCCAAAATGCATCACTTCGCATTTAGGACAGAGTTGAGGAGGAACTTCTTCTCTCAGAGGGTGGTGAATCTCTGGAATTCTTTGCCCATTGAAGTTCTGGAGGCTACCTCGTTGAATATGTTTAAATCACGGATAGATGGATTCCTGATCGGTAAGAGAATTAGGGGTTATGGGCGATCAGGCGGGTAAGTGGAACTGATCCACTTCAGATCAGCCATGATCTTATTGAATGGTGGGGCAGGCTTGAGGGGCTAGATGGCCTACTCCTGCTCCTATTTCTTATGTTCTTATGTTCTGAAACATGGCTGCCTTACCAACAATTAAACATGCGTGTGTGTGCTGGCAGGAAGTTGTCCCCTCCCAATCTTTATTCGAGAAAATAATTAAAATTGCTGCTGAGAAGACATGAAGATTTCTACAAAATGAGTTACATTGTGTAGGAAATTATTGAAGGGGAAACAATGAATTAAATCTTAATAAAGAGATCCATGCACTTAGGTCAAACTTGCAATTGATAAGGAGCGCAACTCCTGTAAGGGGCTGATCAGGGAGTCAGTGGCAGTCTTATAGCAAGTCAAGCAATAGGACGGAGATGCATAATTGGACGTGGAAATGTAAACACTACAGTTCCACATGGACATTACATTGCTGTCGCTCTGGAGTCCCATGTAGTAAGAAGTCTCACAACACCAGGTTAAAGTCCAACAGGTTTATTTGGTCGCAAAAGCCACTAGTTTTCGAAGCACTGCTCCTTCATCAGGTGATGAACAACACTCACCTGATGAAGGAGCAGTGCTTCGAAAGCTAGTGGCTGTTGCTCCCAAATAAACCTGTTGGACTTTAACCTGGTGTTGTGAGACTTCTTACTGTGTTTACCCCAGTCCAACACCGGCATCTCCACATCATGGTCACATGTAGGCCAGACCAGGTAAGGACGGCAGATTGCCTTCCCTAAACGACATCCGTGAACCAGATGGGTTTTTCCGACAATTGACAATGGTTTCATGGTCATCAGTATATTCTTAATTCCAGGTTATTTTTAATGAACTCAAATTCCACCATCTGCTGTGGTGAGATTCGAACCCTGGTCCCCAGAACATTCGCTGACTTTCTGGAGCAATAGTCTAGCAATAATACCACTAGGCCATCACCTTTTCTTACTTCTTGAACACGAGTGAAGCTTTAACGCTGCTTCTCCTGCTCCTCGCTGACCGGATAATGAATGAGCCACTCCCACCGCGGCTGTAAAGAAATCTTTCGAAGAAAAGCTGTCCGCTTCAGCGTTAGATACTGTGCAATGTGTGGAGAGTTCAGCAAATACACTAAGCGTGGCTATCAGAGAATCAGTGACTCCTGTGTGGGCAGTAGAAAATGAACACAGGCTAAGGTGATGTCCATTTTTTTAATATTAAGTGATGAAACAGACCCAGCTAACTTACACAATACACACTGCTGATTCTGATTTACTGCAATGGCATGCATTCCAAAGCCCAATGTAAACTGATTAATTTTGGCAGATAACATTTCAAAGTAGGAGGGGCAGGTGGTGAGTATTCAGAATGGACTTCCATGGGACAGAAACAACCCCTGGTATAATTTAAGAAATTATTTCTTATAATTCTCCACATCATAATTTAAGAAACTCAGAGCAGCAATTAGTGCAGTGTGGGTATGTTTTGATGGATGAATTAAAGGAGTCAAAATGTTCAACTTCTCCCAAGTCTTCCTCTCCCCAAGAAGGAAAAAGAAGTTACCCAATGTTCTGAGTGTTCAGACCATTCCTGTTAAACATTGTACCTCTCTGTTAGAAAATGCAGGCTCACCACCCCCTTCTGTGTATGCTGAAGAAGATCTCAACATCTGAACCTCTCAACTTCTACCCTCTCTTTCCTCTTCAAAGATGCTCCTTACAGCTGACCGCTTTGACCAAGCTTTCGCTCACCTCAAACAACGTTTCTGTATGTGGCTCAGCGTAAAAATCTTGCTTGACAATGCAGCTGCAGAGTATTTTATGACATTTTTGTACATTTAGAGGCACAATATAAATGCAACTTGCTGTTGTTGAGATTAGACGTAGCCAGTGAATTCAGCCAGAGGTATTTTGCAGTGTAATAAACCTACCTAATGGGGTACCTGGGCAAGCCGCAGGGAAATGGCTTCAAAGAGAACTAAAGATTTGTTTCAAAAGAAGGGAGCAATTGAAGTGTATAAAGATGGCTGGAATGCATGTTTGAGATCAACCAAGTGAGTTTGTGAGGCACATAGCTTTTTCACAGAAGCCGTAATGTTGTTGCTCCAATACTAATAAAAAAGAACTACAAAACAGAGACACATTTATGGATTTGTATGCTTTTTGACTGATGCTTAAAAATGTACATGCATTAATATCTTTGAAATATTAAATTGAATTCCAACTATAAGAAATTTAATATGTTTCCCTTAACATTCTACACCGATTCAACTTTCTTTTCTGAAATAAATTAATTTTTTGTAGCAAAACAGCCTCAAAACAAGGGCCACAGTTAGTTTCTTAATTGATGTAAACATCTGCATCTGAAAGAGATTCATGTGATTGGCTAATGGGTGATAGGCTAATCACTAGCTCAACGGCACATGACCTCGTGTTGCTTGGCAAAACTGTACAACTATAACTTACGACTTTTGATCCATGCCATGCTTAATAAAATTCCAGTTTTTCTGATTAAATATTTCACAGGTTCTAACTGTTAAAATATCTATGGCTAAAGAGATTAATTGCTATCTGATATTTTTAAAATTAGAAACCATTTTGACAACTATTTTCCAAATACTGATAGAGAATAAAAGGTCCTCGTGAACCCTTCATGAGCAACATATGGCTTCCTGGATGAAGCACAGAGAGTGGCAAGGGTGCAGAATGTTCTCTGGGTGGAGGACTGCAACGTCCATCATCAAGAGTGGCTTGGTAGCATCACCACATACTGAGCCCTAAAGGACAGACCCAAAGGACTGGGTCTGTGGCAGGTGGTGAGGGAGCCAACAAAGAGGGGAAAGCATACTTCACCTCATCCTCAACAGCCTGCCTGCCGCAGATGCATCTGTCCATGAGAGTATCAGTAGGAGTGACCACCACACAATCCCTGTGGGAGGAAGTCCGGTCTTCACATTGTAGATACCCTCCATTGCGTTGTATGGTACTGCCACCATGCTAAATGGGGTAGATTTCGAACAGATCTAGCAACTCAAGACTGGGTGTCCATGAGGTGCTATGGGCATCAGCAGCAGCAAACTGTACTCAACGAAGAATCTGTAACCTCATAGCCCAGCATATCCCCCTCACTATCATTACCACCAAGCCAGGGAATCAACCTTGGTTGAATGAAGAGTGTAGGAGGCATGCCAGGAGCAGCACCAGGCATACCAAAAAATAAGGAGTTAACCTGGTGAAGATACAACACAGTTTAAAGTTTATTTATCAGTGTGTCACAAGTAGGGTCACATTAACACTGCAATTAAGTTACTGTGAAACCACCCCCCCCCCCCCCCTCAGTTGCCACATTTCTGTGCCTATTCGGGTACACTGAGGGAGAACTTAGCATGGCCAGTACACCTAACCAGCACGTCTTTTGGACTGTGGGAGGAAACCGGAGCATCCGGAGGAAACCCACACAGACACGGGAAGAACGTGAGGTTACTACTTGACAAAACCAGGATTATAGGAACCCATTTGGAGCAACTGTGGACTGTTTGCTAAAAGAACAGTAATTCCATGGGGAGTGTGCTGAGTGATAAGTATAAAAGAGGAAATGTTTATTAAAGTTTAAGGAGCCTACAAAAAAGTGTTTATCTAGTAGTGTTTTTGGTCATTTGTTACAGTAAAAATTTTAAAACACATCTTGTCATGTTGTTTCTTTCAGCTATTAGCTGGATGTTTGAATCTCATTTTTAAAAAAGTTTAGGTCTCTGAAGATCATAATAACATGCTGGGTGATGATTTGCTTGTTCCAAATACATCATATACTTAAAAACATATTTCTACTATAGTCTGAATTCTATATAATTCAGTGGCATAGCAGATCCATTTTTTTTAAAAGAAAAAAATAAATTTTGTCAAACAAATTAAATGCCCCACAAATAAGAAAATAGAAACATCAGGGGAGAAAAAGTGAACACGTAAGGCGAGGAAAACGGTTTTAAACCAGAACTGAATATTTATGAACGAAGAACAGTACAGCACAGCAACAGGCCCTTCGGCCCACCAAACCTGTGCCAATCTAATATTTTCTTGCCTCTACGTGGTCCTAATCCCTCTACTCCCTGCCTATTCATGTATCTATCCAGATGCCTCTTGAACGTTGGCATAGAACCTGCTTCCACTACCTCCTCCGGCAGCACATTCCAGGCATTCACCATCCTCTGTGAAAAACTTGCCCCTGACATCTCTTTTAAACTTTCCCCCTCTCACTTTCAACCTATACCCCTGAGTAATTGACCCTTCGATGCTGGGAAAAAGACCCTGACTATCCACTCTATCCAAGTCTGTGATAATCTTGTAAACCTCTAACAGGTCCTTCTTCATCCTCCAACGCTCCAGTGAAAACAGTCCAAGTTTGTTCAACCTTTCTTCGTAATCCCATATCCTCCAAATCAGGCAACATCCTGGTAAATCTCTTCTGTACTCTTTCCAACGCATCAACATCCTTTTGGTAGTGTGGCAACCAGAATTGCACACAATATTCCAAATGCGGCCTAACCAAAGTCTTATACAGCTGCAACACGATTTTCCAATTCCTATACTCATTCTTATACCGCTTATCACAGACTCCAATTAGAAAAGTATCCTTCCACTGTTACTCTTTGCTTTCTAAGCCCAAATGATGTGGAGATGCCGGCGTTGAACTGGGGTAAACACAGTAAGAAGTCTCACTCGTTCTAAGCCCAAGCCAGTTTTGTATCCATCTTACCAGCTCACCTCGGATCCAATACAACTTCCCCTTCCATATCAGCCTGCCATAAGGAACATTATCAAAGGCTTTGATAAAATCCATATATACAACATCCACTGCCCTGCCCTGGTCAATTTTTCTTGTCACTTCCTGAAAGAACTCAATCAAGTTTGTGAGACACGACCTCCCTTTCACAAAACCATGCTGCCTATCGCTGATAAGCCTATTTTCTTCCAGACTTGAGTACATCCTGTCCCTAAGAATCTTAACATAGAAACATAGAAAACTACAGCACAAAACAGGCCCTTCGGCCCCACAAGTTGTGCCAAACATATCTCTACCTTTTAGGCCTACCTATAACCCTCCATCCTATTAAGTCCCATGTACTCATCCAGGAGTCTCTTAAAAGACCCTATTGAGTTTGCCTCCACCACCACTGACGGCAGCCGATTCCACTCGCCCACGACCCTCTGTGTGAAAAACTTCCCCCTAACATTTCCCCTGTACCTACCCGCCCAGCACCTTAAACCTGTGTCCTCTCGTAGCAGCCATTTCCACCCTGGGAAAAAGCCTCTGAGAGTCCACCCGATCTATGCCTCTCAACATCTTATATACCTCTATTAGGTCTCCTCTCATCCTACGTCTCTCCAAGGAGAAAAGACCGAGCTCCCTCAGCCTATCCTCATAAGGCATGCCACTCAATCCAGGCAACATCCTTGTAAATCTCCTCTGCACCCTTTTAATCTTTTCCACATCCTTCCTGTAATGAGGTGACCAGAACTGAGCACAGTACTCCAAGTGGGGTCTGACGAGGGTCTTATATAGCTGCATCATTATCCCCGGACTCCTAAACTCAATCCCTCGATTGATAAAGGCCAGCACACCATACGCCTTCTTAACCACCTCCTCCACCAGCGGGGCCGATTTTAGAGTCCTATGGACCTGGACCCCAAGGTCCTTCTGATCCTCTACCATACTAAGAGTCTTTCCCTTTATATTGTACTCCTTCATCCCATTCGACCTGCCAAAATGGACCACTACACATTTATCTGGGTTGAAGTCCATCTCCGCCCAGTCTTCTCCAATAATTTCCCCATCACTGATGTAAGGCTCACCGGCCTGTAATTTCCCAACTTGTCTCTTTTGCCCTTCTTAAATAGAGGAACAATGTTAGCTACTCTCCAATCCTCTGGTACCTTGTCCATGGCTAAAGTGGATACAAAGATTTTGGCCAAGACCTCAGCAATTTCTTCCCTTGCCTCTCTCAGTGTTCTGGGATAGACCCTATCTGGCTCTGGGGACTTGTCCTCCTTAATGTTTTTCAAAACCTCCAATACTTCCTCTCTTTTTATCTCAACATGTCCTGGGATGTCAACATCCTCCTTTCTACATTCACCATCCACCACATCCTTCTCTTTTGTGAATACTGATGCAAAGTACTCATTAAGGACCTCACCCACATCATCTAGCTCCACACACAAATTCCCTCCACTGCCCTTGAGTGGACCTACCCTTTCCTTAGCTATCCTCTTTCTCCTCACATAGGCATAAAAAGTCATCGGATTCTCCTTAATCCTGCCTGCCAAATATGGCCCCCTTTTGCCCTCCTAAATCCCTGTTTAAACTCTTTCCTGCTATCTTTGTATTCTTCAATTATTATGATTCAGTTAAGACTGCTAGTAGTTTCACATCAACATAGAATGGTTTCCATTTTATCTTAATGTGGAAGAATAAAGTCAAATTAGTGAGCTTGTTCTCGTGCGCCTTAACCAGGGAGATAAGTCCCACCCTCTGGGATGTTACAAGCAGGGTGGAGATTAAGTCAAGCCAGCAGTGTCCGGAGGCTTGCACTGAACCGAATGCCAGAAGAGGCGGATACCCCATCATAGGAGTGGCATCGTCTCCAGAATTTAATGGTTTTGATGCAGAGGATTATTACTACTATATCCGTTCCACTTCACACTAGATTGTAGTAAGTTTGAGGTCTGTATGAACTTCTATGAACCAGCAATAGTTTCAGCTCAACTAAAACTGCCAAGTAATTCCCCTGAGGTTAGTACATGTGGTTAAAAAATGCATCCCTTAAAAGATTGTCTGAAGGGGGAAGGAATCAATGAAGTGTGGAGGGTGTGCCCGTTTACTTAAGAAATATTAACCTTGACTAACTGCAACCTGTACTTTGGTTTTCATCTTAAAAATAGAGCAATTAAAATCCAGGCACGTAAGGAACGGGATCTTAAATAATGGCAAGTAGTAATTAGCAAGATCCACGTGCTTTTCAAAAGCAGGGAAGCAATAAAAGGGAACATTCACGTCCACACATCAATGACTCTGAACATGGCCATTTTATCAACCTGTAAATCTCTCTGTCCGCTAACAGGAAGTGGCTCCTTCCCTATCTTAATAGAAAATATCGAAAGAAATACTAAATTGCTGCCAAGAAGACATCGCGGGTTTCTACAAAACGAGTTGCGTTGCACAGACAAGTTATTAAACTGGAAATAAAGATTTCCATCTCAATGATTGAATTCATTTATGTCAAACTCAACTGGTTAAGGAGCTCAACTCCTGTAAGGGACTGATTCAGGAAGTCAGTGGCCGTCTTGTAGCAATTCAAGCATTAGGGTGAAGATTAAATAAAACCTCATTAGGCACGGAAATGTAAACGCTACAGTTTCACATTGATGCAACATGTTAATTAGTTTTGATCGCAATAGTTATCTACCGCAGCGCGGAAACTGATCAGATAACAATTAGAATTAAAACAGCTCACCCAGAATAGAAAGTTGAAGAAGAACATGGAGTACTTTACGCATTTATTAACTCCAGCCATTTTCCTGTGTTGTTTTTTTTCTCCCCCCTCTATCTGTATCCCGACCAGCGAGTGAAACGTTTAACGCTGCTTCTCTTGCTCCTCGCTGACCAGAATGAATGAGCCACTCCCACCGCGGCTGTAAAGAAGTTTGGAGAAGGGAGGCTGCGTCAGACACTGGGCAAAAGTGTGGAGAGTTCAGCAAATGCACCTGGGTGTGACTGTCAGGATCTGCTATCCGGATAGTGTGGTGCCTTATGATTTAAAAAAAACAAAGTGATGAAACAGGGCCAGCCAATCACTGCTGTTTCTTATATTCAGAAAAGGGCTTGCATTCCGGAGCCCAATGTAAATCGGTTAATTTTGGTAGATGACATTTCACTATGGGAGGGGCAGGTGGCCAGTATTCAGAATGGGCTTCCAAGCGACAGAAACTAACCCCTGGTATCATTTTTAAAAAAACAACTGGGGGCAGCAATTAGGGCAGAGTGTATGGCAGTGTGTTCCATCTACAAGACGCATTTGTACCCATTAACCCAATGCTGAATTCTCCCTCAGTGTACCCGGAGTGTGGCGACGAAGGGATTTTCACAGTAACTTCACTGCAGTGTTAAGTTTAAGCCTACTTAAGGGGCCAAAATGGTCTTCCTCATCTATTAATATCTTTTGAGCTTGCAGTTATCAGCCTTCGGGTGGAATATTGGGAACGGAAGGCAAAGTTGCTGAAATAAAAAGAATGAACAAAAGCACTGGAAATACATGGCAGGTTTGCTACCAGCTTATCTGGAATGACCCAGGTCATCCAAGCATTAACTTGATTTGATTTATTATTGTCACATGTATTAGTATACAGTGAAAAGTGTTGATGACATTAGGGTTTGGTTTGATAGCAAACATGAAACCCATTTTTAAAAATGGTTGGCTGAGATTCCTTCAAGCTGTTGGTGATGTTTAATTTATAATATCTAATGTTTAATATACAATGCAGCGATTTCCAACAAACAAGATGATTGTGGTGTGTCTCAGTATAGTATTTCAATTTGTGTTCTCAAACATGGGCAAATTGTTACAAATGAATTATCCACAACAAGTTACACCAGTAACGTCAGAATTTTAAAATGTTTTCACAGGAGTTTAGTAGTCTTGCCCTTCATTCAGAAGATTAGTGTTCATCCACAAACAGTATTATGGCTACAAGAGCAGGTCAGAGACTGGGAATGAATTATGCAGTGAGTAACTTACATCCAGACTTCCCAAAGCCTGTTCGCCATCTATTAGGCATAAGTTAGGAGTGTGATGGAAATCTCTCCACCTGCCCAGATGAGTACAGTAAGTCAAGAAGTGTGACACCATCCAGGACAAAGCACCTTGTTTGATTGGCACCTAAGCCACCACCTGAAATAATCACTCCCTCCGCCACTGATGCACAGTGTGTACCATCTACAAGGTGCACTGCAACAACTCACCAAGGCTCCTTTGACTTTCCAAATCCACGGCCACTACCATCCTGAGGACAAGGGCAGCAGATGCGTGAGAATACCACCAGCTGCATGTTCCCCTCCAAGCCACACACCATCCTGACTTCGAACTATAATCGCTGATTCTTCACTGTCGCTGAGTTGAAAGCCTTGAACTTCCTTCCTAACAGCACTGTGGATGGACATACACTATATGCCATACAGCAGTTAAAGAGAGGGCTTACCAATGCATTCTCAAGGGTAATTAGGGATAGGCAATAAATGTTGGCTTTGCTAATAACATTCACATTCCATGGAAGAATATTTTTTTAAATAGCTGTCACACACACAAATCGTAGGGAGATATGATTAATTAAATACAAGGGTTAAAGCAAGGTCATCAACTCACAGTCTTCAATATATAAATTTTAATGATCACAAACTAGACAATTATTCAGAAGGTTGTGAACCTTTGGAAGTTTCACTTGTTTTGTTTAAAATTAGTCCAAATTAATTTTATTTTAATACCATAATTGGCTAATTCTGCAACTGGTGATGGGCCATAGAACCGATTGATGCCCAGTTTTGTGCTGCTACTTCTGTGTTTTGCATCTATCCCATTGAGCACAATACAAGGGACTGCGCCCTCAGTGCGAAGATAGGGCTTTCTCTCCGCAAGGACTGTGCAATGGTCACTGTTACCAACACTGTATTAGACAAATGTGTTTGCAACAGGTAGATTAGTGAGAGCAAGGTCAAGAAGGTTTTTTTGGCTCTTTCACTACTGGTTGCAGGGCCAGTAAGTGAGATATTTAAGGCAGTGGCTTTGTCCTGCATGGTGTCAAGGTTTTAAGTGTTGTTGGAGTTGCACTCATCCAGGAGACTTGTGCTTTGTCGATGGTGCACAGGCTTTGGGGAGTCAGGGGGTGAGTTACTCACTGCAGCAGCCCCAGCCTCTGACCTGCTTTTTTAGCCATAATTCTCTATGTGGATGAACACTAATCTTCTGATAATGGTGCAATTGAGTGATGGATAGATATGTCTCCAGTGTATCCTGTGCTATTGTGACCCTCAAGTGCTTCTTCCAAATTGTCCAACATGGAGGAGTACTGACTCACAAGACCAGTAGGTGGTAACCAGTAGGTTTCCTTAACCACATTTGACCAGAAGCAATGAAACTTCAGGGATCTGGATCTGGGATCTGGAGCCTCAAAGTAAAGGGGAGCAGGTTTAGGACTGAGTTGAGGAGGAACTTCTTCAACCAAAGGGTTGTGAATCTGTGGACTTCCCTGCCCAGTGAAGTAGTTGAGGCTACCTCATTGCATGTTTTTAAGGCAAGGATGGATAAATTTTTGAACAGTAAAGGAATTAAGGGTTCTGGTGAGCGGGTGGGTAAGTGGAGCTGAGTCCACAAAAAGATCAGCCATGATCTTATTGAATGGTGGAGCAGGCTCGAGGGGCCAGATGGCCTACTCCTAGTTCTTATGTTCTTATGGAGTCAATGTTGAATATCCCCAGGGCTGCTCCCTCCCGACTGTATATCCTAGTGCTGCCACCAATAGTGGGCCTTTCCTGCCAGTGGGACAAGATATACCCAGAGATAGTGACTGGCTGTAAGGCATGTTTTGCTTGCCAGGGACAGTTCTCCCAAATTTGGCACAAGTTCCCTGGTGTTAGTGAGGAGGACTGGGCAGGGTGTGCCTTTGTCATTTCTGGTGCCTAGGTCAATGCCAGGTGATATCTCCAGTTTTATTATTTTCCAACTTTACATAGAACATAGAACAGTACAGCACAGAACAGGCCCTTCGGCCCACAATGTTGTGCCGAGCTTTATCTGAAACTTTGTAGAGGTTTGATACAACATCGCGGCTAGCCATTTCACAGGGCATTTAAGGGTCAACCATATCATGGTGAGTCTAGAGTCACATGCAGGCCAGACTGGGAAGAGATGACAGATCTGCGTGGGTTTCCTTCGGGTGCTTTGGTTTCCTCCCACAGTCTGAAAGACGTGCTGGTTAGGTGCATTGGCCATGCTAAATTCTCCCTCAGTGTACCCGAACAGGCGCTGGAGTGTGGCAACTAGGGGATTTACACAGTGACTTCATCGCAATGTAAGCCGACTTGTGATACCAATAAATAAACTTTAAAGATTTCCTTCCCTGAAAGACATTAATCAACCAGATAGCTTTCACGACAATGACAGTAATTTCCTGATCAACGTTATTGAAACTAACTTTTCATTTCAGATTTATTAACCAATTGAATTTAATTTCGCCCTGGCCAGCCCAATGGGTTTTGGGTCCATGCAAAAGGCCCATCACAACGTTGTTGGCAAACATTTATTAGTCTACCAAAGTTTACATAGAAGAGTTTTATCATTGCTCTTACTTGTAATAGCCTATCAAGAATAACACATTCTTCTGAGTCTTCCTCTCTCCATGAAGCAAACAAAGACCTTCCCAATGTTCTATCCTGTTCAGACAATTCCCCTTAAACAAGATAAACTGGTATATGTTTGTTATAAAGTACTGGCTCACTACTAACCTCTGTGTACTCCAATGAAGATTTCAAAATCTAAACCATTCCACCTCTGTACCTCTCCTTCCTTTTCAAAGGTGCCCCTTACAGCTGACCTCTTTGACCAAGCTTTTGATCATCTGAACTAACATTTCAGTTTGTGGCTCAGTGTCAGATGTTGAAGCCATGACATCCCAAATGTTACGGTGTTAAACACGGTCACATGACATCCCAAATGCTGTGGTGTTAGACACAGCCACATGGCATCCCAGATATTGTGATGTTAAGCCCGGTCACATGACATCCCAATTTCTGTGGTATTAGACACGGTCACAAGAAATCCTAGATGTTATGTTGTTAAACATAATCACATGACATCCCAGATGTTGTGGTGTTAGACAAGATCACATGACATCCAGATGTTATGATGTCAGATACAGTCTTCAGTTCACTAATGAACTGTTCCCTACTTTGCGCAGGAATATAGTTTGATGCATGTGACTCATTCACTAAGATATCCTCAGTCAAATGTTATTTTTAAATTTTATTAGTGTCACAAGCAGGCTTACATTAACACAGCAATGAAGAAAATGTAGAAGCAGAACAATCAAGGAACTGATGGAAAATAATGAAACTATTAACGAACAACAGAATGTCACCAGTAAAAAAAAAACATAATGTTAGCTCTACAACAAACACTACAACCTATCAGCAGCTCAGATAATCATGCAACAAAGAGACAGTCAAACTCGTAATTACAACTTCAAGCACAGAGTACGAGACTTAAAACTGCTACAGTCTGGAGAGAGTGTGGATACAAAATCAGCAGCAAGAAGGCATTGTAATAGAAAGAGTCCTTATCTCGGCTGTAAGTTCTGAGATCTTATAGAATTGAGATGGACCAGGAAAATATCAGAAGGAACAAAAGAGCTTTGATATCATTGGGAAGGCACCTTGAACATATCCATATGGAGACAAAGAAACAGAAACAAGTAGAAACTCTGCATTCATGTGGGTGGAATACACTCTTATTGAAAGGTGAGAAAGTGCAGTTTGTCTTCAACCTTGAATGATGAAAAGAGCTGGCACAGTGGTTGGGGCAGCACGGTGGCACAGTGGTTGGGGCAGCATGGTGGCACAGTGGTTAGCACTGCTGCCTCAGAGCACCAGGGACCTGGGTTCAATTCCATGCTCGGGTCACTGTGTGGAATTTGCACATTCTCCCCATGTCTGCGTGGGTTTCCTCCGGGTGCTCCGGTTTCCTCCCACACTCCAAAGATGTGTGGGTTAGGTTGATTGGCCATGCTAAATTGATCCTAGTGTCAGGGAGATTAGCAGGGTAAATATGTGGGGTTGCGGGAATGGGCCATGGATGAGACTGTGGTCAATGCAGACTCAAAGGGCCGAATGGCCTCCTTCTGTACTGTAGGGATTCTATGATCAGGTGAGGGGGATTGGTCAAGGGACCAGACATTAAACCCTGTGAAGTCGACTTTGAGGGGAGATCAGAAGCACCTGATACTGGTGTGAAATCACAGAATCTTTACAGTCCAAGAGGCCATTCGATCCATCAAGTATGCATTGACTCTCTAAAAGAGCATTTTACCGAGTCTGACTCCTCTGCCTTATCTCTGTAACCTTGGATATTCTCTCTTTTCAGATAACAATCCAATTCCCTTTCGAATACCACGATCGAACCTGCCTCCACCACCCTTCCGGAAGTTCAATCCAGTCTCCAGCCACTCTGTATGAAAACATTTTCCCTCACATCACTTTTATTCCTTTTTGGCAATCATTTTGAACTTGAGTTTTTTAGTTGTTGACGCTTTTTAAAATTTATTAGTGATCATTGTGGGCACTGTACTTCGAGGTCAGCAGGAGAAACTAGTTTACGTTTATTTATTATTGTCACAAGTAGGCTTACATTAACATTGCAATGAAGCTACTGTGAAAATCTCGAGTGGGAACAGTTTCTCACTATTTACCATGTCCATACACCTCAGGAACTTGAATACCTTTATCAAGTCTCCGCACAGACTTTTTTTCCTCTTCCCTCCCCGTCAAGGAAAACAGTCCCAAACTCTCCGATCAATCCTCATTACCGTTCTTTATCCTGTGAATCTCCTCTGTACTCTCTCCAATGCCTTCACATTCTGTCCAGAACCAGACGTAGATGAGGCCTAACAAGGATCATATCAAGTTCAACATGGCCCCCTTACTCTTACACTCAATGCCCCTATTAATAAAGCCTAAGATACTATATGCTTTATTAACTGTCCTCTCAACAGGACAGCATGGTAGCACAGTGGTTAGCACTGCTGCTTCACAGCGCCAGGGACCTGGGTTTGATTCCTGGCTTGGGTCACCGACTGTGTGGAGTCTGCACATTCTCCCCGTGTCTGCGTGGGTATCCTCCGGGTGCTCCGGTTTCCTCCCACATTCTGAAAGACGTGCTGGTTAGTTACGTTGACCTGAAAAGGTGCCGGACTGTGGTGACTAGGGAAATTTCACAGTAACCTCATTGCAGTGTTAATGTAAGCCTTACTTGTGACAAATAAATAAACTTTAAAAACATGCCCCATCTTCAATTACTTATGTACATATAGACCAAGGTCCCTCTGTTTCAGCCTTGCTTTAAGTGTTTCGTCCTCTAATTTTATTCTTCCTTCCAAAATAAATCACCCCACAAGGTACTGAATTTCATCTACCACTTGTCTGCCCAATTTACCAACATGTCCATGTTCTTTTGAAGTTCAAGATGATCTCCATCACAGTTGACCATCTTTTTTCATCTGCAACTACTGTAACTACTGATGTAATGTTGGGATCTGGTGGGATCTTGTGTAGAGTACTGAAGTGTAGATCTGTAAATCAACAAGAATGATTTTTATAGATAACAGTCAATGATAGTATTCTGAGGTTAACAGGTAAACCCTAACGAAACCCCATCTAGACTCCAAACACAAGAGGAAACATTGCTTATGATTGAGCATTTAACTATCGAGAAATATAGGACGGGAATTTCTGTGTTTTGCGGTGGCGGAAGCGGCCATCAGGATTTTCCGGTCCCACTGTTGTCACCAGGGTCTCGAAGATACACAAGGCAAACACACTCGGCCGTCCCATCGTATCGGGCAATGGGACCCTGTGCGAGAACCTCTCCGGCTATGTCAAGGGCATCCTGAAACCCATTGTACAAAGAACTCCCAGCTTTTGTCGCGACATTACGGACTTCCTACAGAAACTCAAAACACATGGAGCAGTTGAACCAGGAGCACTCCTCGTCACAATGGATGTCTCGGCACTCTACACCAGCATCCCCCACGATGATGGCATTGCTGCAACGGCCTCAGTACTCAACACCGACAACTGCCAGTTTCCAGATGTAATTTTACAACTCATCCGCTTCATCCTGGACCACAATGTCTTCACCTTCAACAACCAGTTCTTCATCCAGACACGCGGAACAGCCATGGGGACCAAATTCGCACGTCAATATGCCAACATCTTCATGCACAGGTTCGAACAAGACTTCTTCACCGCACAGGACCTTCAACCGATGCTATATACTAGATACATCGATGACATTTTCTTCCTTTGGACTCATTGTGAACAATCACTGAAACAACTACATGATGACATCAACAAGTTCCATCCCACCATCAGACTCACCATGGACTACTCTCCGGAATCGGTTGCATTCTTGGACACACGCATAAATCGGAGTATCGAGTATAAAAGTTGGAGTGTTATGGTAAGGTTATATAAGGCATTGGTGAGGCCGAATTTGGAGTATTGTGTACAGTTTTGGTCACCTAGTTACAGGAAGGATGTAAATAAGATTGAAAGAGTGCAGAGAAGGTTCACAAGGATGTTGCTGGGACTTGAGAAGCTGAGTTACAGAGAGAGATTGAATAGGTTGGGACTTTATTCCCTGGAGCGTAGAAGATTGAGGGGAGATTTGATAGAGGTGTATAAGATTTTGATGGGTATAGATAGAGTGAATGCAAGCAGGCTTTTTCCGCTGAGGCTAGGGGAGAAAAAAACCAGAGGGCATGGGTTAAGGGTGAAAGGAGAAAAGTTTAAAGGGAATATTAGGGGGGGCTTCTTCACGCAGAGAGTGGTGGGAGTGTGGAATGAGCTGCCGGATAAAGTGGTAAATGCGGGGTCACTTTTAACATTTAAGAAAAACTTGGATGGGTTCATGGATGAGAGGGGTGTGGAGGGATATGGTCCAAGTGCAGGTCAGTGGGGCTAGGCATAAAATGGTTCGGCACAGACAAGAAGGGCCAAAAGGCCTGTTTCTGAGCTGTAATTTTCTATGGTTCTATGGTTCTAAGGACGGTCGCCTCAGCACCTCACTGTACCGCAAGCCCACGGATAACCTCACAATGCTCCACTTCTCCAGCTTCCACCCTAAACACGTTAAAGAAGCCATCCCCTATGGACAAGCCCTCCGAATACACAGGATCTGCTCGGATGAGGAGGATCGCAACAGACACCTCCAGACATTGAAAGATGCCCTCATAAGAACAGGATATGGCGCTCGACTCATCGATCGACAGTTCTGACGTGCCACAGCAAAAAACCGCACCGACCTCCTCAGGAGACAAACACGGGACACGGTGGACAGAGTACGCTTCGTCGTCCAGTACTTCCCCGGAGCGGAGAAGCTACGGCATCTCCTCCGGAGCCTTCAACATGTCATTGATGAAGACGAACATCTCGCCAAGGCCATCCCCACACCCCCACTTCTTGCCTTCAAACAACTGCCCAACCTCAAACAGACCATTGTCCGCAGCAAACTACCCAGCCTTCAGGAGAACAGTGACCACGAAACCACACAACCCTGCCACAGCAACCTCTGCAAGACGTGCCGGATCATCGACACGGATGCCATCATCTCATATGAGAACACCATCTACCAGGTACACGGTACCTACTCTTGCAACTCGGCCAACGTTGTCTACCTGATACGCTGCAGGAAAGGATGTCCCGAGGCATGGTACATTGGGGAAACCATGCAGACGCTACGACAACGGATGAATGAACACCGCTCGACAATCACCAGGCAAGACTGTTCTCTTCCTGTGGGGGAGCGCTTCGGCGGTCACGGGCATTCGGCCTCTGATCTTCGGGTAAGCGTTCTCCAAGGCGGCCTTCACGACACACGACAGCGCAGAGTCGCTGAGCAGAAACTGATAGCCAAGCTCCGCACACATGAGGACGGCCTCAACCGGGATCTTGGGTTCATGTCACACTATCGGTAACCCCCACAGCTTGCCTCCTGGACTTGCAGTCTCACTGGCTGTCCTGTCTGGAGACAATACACATTTCTTTAACCTGTGCCTAATGCTCCCTCCACTCACATTGTCTGTACCTTTAAGACTTGATTAGCTGTAAAGATTCACATTCTAATCAGTATTCTGTAACTTGATTTTGTGTCTCTGTGTGCCTTGTTTGCGAGCAGATATCCACTCCATCTGACGAAGGAGCAGCGCTCCGAAAGCTAATGGCATTTGCTACCAAATAAACCTGTTGGACTTTAACCTGGTGTTGTTAAAACTCTTACTGTGTTTACCCCAGTCCAATGCCGGCATCTCCACATCATGTCAACAGGGTCTCCCAGTGTCTGCACACTCCACCACCGGGAAACCCATGGCTGGGTCATCATTTTTGGAAGGACCAGAAGATCCCACCAGCGGGGACGGGTGGAAGATCCCACACATGGGATGGGGGAGGGGGGGGGATTGTTTAAAAAATAAAACATTATTCGCAGAAGAAAAAGAAATTTCAACCAACACCATTTAAACAAAATATGCCAAGAATTGTTATTTGTAGAATCTGCCTTTGTGTAAATTGACATGTTTTTTCCCCTATGAAACAAAGACTCAGTTTTGTTGTTAAGTGCTGTGAAATATCTTGAGCATGAGAAAGATGCTATGTAAATGCAAAATATTTATTCATAATTTTAACAAATATTTTTTTAAATCGTTAATAATTCCTTCATTCACATCACCCAAAAGATCCTGCTATGATGAAGGTAACTGTTCAGATAACTGGGAAATTCTGTCCATCTGTGTCATCCATTGCAACTTTTCACATCAAAGTACTTTCATGAAACCGGGTGCTCCGGTTTCTTCCCACAGTCCAAAGATGTGCGGGTTAGGTTGATTGGCCATGCTAAATTGACCTTGGTGTCAGAGGGATTAGCAGGGTAAATATGTGGTGTTACGGGACTAGGGTCTCAGTGGGATTGTGGTCGGTACAGACACGATGGGCTGAATGGCCTCTTTCTGCACAGTAGGATTCTGTTTTGGGGCCACTGCTGTTTGTAATATTTATTAATGATCTGGATGAGGGTATAGTTGGGTGGATTAGCAAATTTGCTGATGACACCAAAGTCGGTGGTGTGGTAGACAGTGAGGAAGGGTGTCGTAGTTTGCAGGAAGACTTAGACAGGTTGCAAAGTTGGGCCGAGAGGTGGCGGATGGAGTTTAATGCGGAGAAGTGTGAGGTAATTCACTTTGGTAGGAATAACAGATGTGTTGAGTATAGGGCTAACGGGAGGACTTTGAATAGTGTGGAGGAGCAGAGGGATCTAGGTGTATGTGTGCATAGATCCCTGAAAGTTGGGAATCAAGTAGATAAGGTTGTTAAGAAGGCATATGGTGTCTTGGCGTTTATTGGTAGGGGGATTGAATTTAGGAGTCGTAGCGTTATGTTGCAACTGTACACAACTCTGGTGCGGCCGCACTTGGAGTACTGTGTGCAGTTCTGGTCCCCACATTACAGGAAGGATGTGGAGGCTTTGGAGAGGGTGCAGAGGAGGTTTACCAGGATGTTGCCTGGTATGGAGGGGAGATCCTATGAGGAGAGGCTGAGGGATTTGGGATTGTTTTCGCTGGAAAGGCGGCGGCTAAGAGGGGATCTTATTGAAACATATAAGATGATTAGAGGTTTAGATAGGGTGGATAGTGATAGCCTTTTTCCTCTGATGGAGAAATCCAGCACGAGGGGGCATGGCTTTAAATTGAGGGGGGGTAGTTATAGAACCGATGTCAGGGGTAGGTTCTTTACCCAGAGGGTGGTGAGGGATTGGAATGCCCTGCCGGCATCAGTAGTAAATGCGCCTAGTTTGGGGGCGTTTAAGAGATCCGTGGATAGGTTCATGGACGAAAAGAAATTGGTTTAGGTTGGAGGGTCACAGTTTTTTTTTTAACTGGTCGGTGCAACATCGTGGGCCGAAGGGCCTGTTCTGCGCTGTAGTGTTCTATGTTCTATGTTCTATGTTCTATGATGTTTGTCATATTAATACGGCCTTTGTTAAGGCTATAGTTCAAAAGAATTGATGGTATTTCTACTGATACCATCTTTGGATTTACTTCAACTTGATTTGAACGTATCTGCGATTATTACAGCTGTCAGTTTCCATTCATTCTGCTGTTCAATCTCGGCCTTTTGGCTAAGATCAAGTGTAGTTATGCGGATGCTGCACTTGGTTGAGGTCATTGGGCTGCATTGAAGCTTCATATGTTTCATATGAAGCAATTTTTAAAAGCGGTATCTCGGCCTTTTGGCTAAGATGCAAATGAGATCAAGCCTTGGCAGAGGAAATCTCCGCCTACTCCAATCAGCTTGGCTCATGTAGATCAGGCCCAGGACAGGTTAAATGGTCGCTTGCCCTGTCTTGTCAGCCTGGATTGGAAATGTCTCAACTTGTTGAGACTCTGAATTGGACTTGATTTGATTGAATTGGAAAAGTGTAAAAAAAAACTCATGCACCAAGAACAATGGTGTCCTATCCTGACATCTTGTGGCCACAAAATGTTAGTCAGCTCAACCAGATTTGGGAGAAGTTCTGCAGGAACCGTCCAACTGAGTCTTTGTTTTATAGGGGAAAAGACATGCCAATTTACACAAAAGGCAGCTTCTACAAATAACAATAAAAATGGTACAATCAATGCAATTTGTCGAGCAGAAGGAAACCTTACACCGTGGAGACGAGGGCAAAGATTTTCATGAAGTTCACCACAGAGGTTCATAGAAACATAGAAAGGCTACAGCACAAACAAGCCCTTCGGCCCACAAGTTGCGCCGAACAATTTCCTTACCTTGTAGGCACATCTATAACCCTGTATCTTACTAACCTCCATGAACCTATCCAAATGTCTCTTAAAAGACTCAATCGAATCCGCTTCCACCACCACTACCGGCAGCCGATTCCACGCACCCACCACCCTCTGAGTGAAAAACTTACCCCTAACATCTCCTCTATACCTACTCCCCAGCACCCTAAACCTATGGTTTAGATTCGATTAAAATACATTTTCAAAAGTGGGTGACGAACAAAATTGCCCTTTACTGTGAATAGGTTAAAGAGAAAAGGTCACGTGTCCATTGTTAAAATTACAGCTGTCTCAGCTTTTGACTTGTTTTTCGTTATTTGTGGTCACCTTATTTTTTTTTATTCCCCCCTCTCTCTTAGAAACTTTGATTCTTGCTGGGGAGCATTTCTTCAAGAGCCATCAGTCTTCCAGAACGCACAGTTGAATCTAGGTGAGTTGACTATGGGGGAGGATAGTTTTGATGCCCATCCCATTTGAACCCTAGCCTAAGCTTGAGGTGACAGTATGGGTCACTACTGTTATTTTCAGCATGGCTGGAACAGGACAAGGGGAAATTGTCCAAGGTCGCCTTTCCTGATCACCGTTCCTGATCATAGAATCATAGAATCCCTACAGTGCAGAAGGAAGCCATACGGCCCTTCGAGTCTGCACCGAACACAATCCCACCCAGACCTATTCCCGTAACCCCTCATATTTACGCCGCTAATATCCCTGACACTAAGTAGCAATTTAGCATGGCCAATCAACCTAACCCGCACATCTTTGGGCTGTGGGAGGAAACCGGAGCACCCATTGGAAATCCACGAAGACAGGGGGAGAATGTGCAAACTCTACACAGACAGTGACCTGAGGCCAGAATTGAACCCAGGTCCCTGGCACTGTGAGGCAGCAGTGCTAACCACTGTGCCACCATGCCGCCCCGAACAGTAGCATCTTGTGAGAGCAGGATCATTGTGGGATGTGATAGCCCCTGTGGTTAAATAACTTACTACCACAAAGCAGGATATTAAAGGACTTCAATTTTTTTTTGGCAACGTACCCCAGCTAGCCTTGGAGGCTGTCAGGAGAGGATGATTGCAAAAGGTGTTCATTTAGAGGAGACCACTTACTGTTTAAGCAAGAAAGAGCAACGTGACATTTTCCATTTATGACAGGTGCAAACAGCACATTTTATACATGAGGATTTTGCTGGTGGTGAGCTTGGAGGTGAGAAGGGTGGTGATGTATCGGAACGCTGCACCTTCCCGCCTTTGCCCAAGTTACATTCCAGTGGGAATGTCGAAGGTCAGCCATCTCACTTCACCACCAAACGAGGCTTTTAAGTGACCAATTAATGGCCATTTCTATATATCAGCCTCTGCCTGCTACCTCTGCTGGATTAATACAACTTCAGCTGGACCTATCAGCATGCAACCCGAACAGGAGCTACAACTCTGTGGGCAGTTTGTCACCTTGGTGTTTTTTTTGGGGGGGTAGGCAGGGGGGGGGGCAAGGGTGGAGCTTGTGTGTGCAGTGTGGGGTGGGGGAAGGAATCCCCCAATCAAAGTTAAGAATGTTCAAGGTTGTGCTATACAGACTTTTAATCAGTCCGGGAATCAAGGATTACAGGGATAAGGCAGGAAAGTGGAGTTGAAGATTATCAAACCAGGTCAGTCATGATCTCATTGAATGGCAGAGCAGACTCGATGGGCCGAATGGCCTACTTCCCCCTCCGACATCTTATGGTCACTCAGTGCCTGATTGAGGGACTGGATGTTGGGCAGGGGGTTACCCATTGGAAGCCATGCTCCCCCACCCCCTACCCTTGCTTCAGACCTCTCTGCCTACCTCTGCCCACAACCTCAGCCCATGAAACCAATAACCACATCACCTTGTCCAGGGTCACTCTTTGATGCTGGGGGTGTCCTTCCGACAGCAGCCACAACCTCTTCCATGGCGCTGCTGAGCCTCTGATTGACCAGCATACCCCAGTAGGTGGGACTCCTGTTTATAAAACAAACCTATCTGAAAGTTATGTTAACTACTGATCACAAACAACGGCTTCACAGTCATCGTCAGATTTTTAATTCCAGATTTTAATTGCATCTGGTGGTATTTGAACCCTGGTATTTGAACCCTGGGCCTCAGGATTCTGAGCCCAATAACGATACCACCAAAACCACCGTCTCCCCATTTTATTGCAAAATGCAGAAAAACAAGTTGAGAAAAAAGTAATCAGTTTGGAAAACAATGGTTAATGAATTATCCTTTCGAATTTGTGAATTAATAAGGGCAAGAATCTGGTCAATTACAGTAATTTTCATGTTTACTGTATTTCATTCACTCCAATCTATATCCTGTTAATGACTATTGGTGCACTGTCCATGAATTTTATTGAAGCATCCAGAGACACATGGCTGCCCAGTGTTAATTGAATGGATAAAAGCAAATTACTGCAGATGCTGGAACCTGAAACCAAAAGAGAAAATGCTGGAAAATCTCAGCAGGTCTGGCAGCATCTGTAAGGAGAGAAAAGAGCTGACGTTTCGAGTCCAGGTGACCCTTTGTCAAAGCTAAAAGGCATAGAAAGTGGGAGATATTTACATTGTAGGGTGAGGAAATGAAAGATGAGTCATAGCCACAAAAGCCAGGGAAAAGGCTGCTAATGGCAGTCCACAGAGAGAATAGAAGGTGTGAATGGCCAAACGGCAGAGAAACTGAAATCAGAGGGTAAGCTGTGACAGATGAAGATGTGGAGGGGATGGGTGAGAGAGAGGTAAAATGAAGAAAAAGGGGTAAAGGGGAAGCCCAGGGGAGAAAAGGTAAGGAAAGTGGGGATAAAATTGGGGGAAAGAGTGGGAGAGGAAGAAAAATAAAAAAAGACAATAAAGAGATAAAAGATAGAGAACTGTTAAAAATTAAATAAAATGAAAACAAAGGAGTCGAGGTGGGGTAGAGCTAATTATCTGAAGTTGTTGAATTCAATGTTGAGACCGGAAGGTTGTAAAGTGCCCAGCCGGAAGATGAGATGCTGTTCCTCCAGTTTGCATTGAGCTTCACTGGAACATTGCAACAGGCCAAGGATAGACATTTATTTAATGGGGTCAGGGATGATTAGATTCTTACATTCTCCCTTCTCTTGGGGCTATGCCATCCTTTCCATGATCACTGATGAAATCATGCAAAACGTCATGTGATATAACTCCAAATTTTAGCTATGCGTGCTGCAATAAGGTGCATCATGATAAGACGGTGCACCATATATTCAATGACTTGATAAAGCAGGGCACCATGTCTGCAGTTCCCCAGATAATAAATTTGTAGCCTCTTGTTTGTTATGATTAGGAGAGTTACCAAATAAGTGAATGCCTATTTCAACAACATGTTTTTTTATACTGTCTATAATGTAAAAAAAATGGGAATTGATTGAAAACAAATTGAACCTTTAAGTCTCAATGGGATCTTTAACTTATCTGGTGTGTAGCAGCTAGTGGGGGCGGGGGGGGGGGGGGGGGAGGCAAGAATGGGGCTTGTGTGTGCAGTGTGGAGTGGGGGAAAGAATCCTTCAATCAAAATTAAGAATGTCCAAGGTTGCACTCTACAGATTTTTAATCAGTAAGAGAATCAAGGGTTATAGGGATAAGGTGGGAAAGTGGAGTTGAGGATTATCAAACCAGATCAGTCATAATTTCATTGAATGGCAGAACAGACTCGATGGGCCAAATGGCCTACTGTTGCTCCAATGTCTTATGGTCACTCAGTGCCTGATTGAGGGACTGGATGTTGGACAGGGGGTTACCCACTGGAAGCCACGCAAGGGTAAGTGTCCTCCTTCACTTCAATGGAGCTGGGCTTCGAAGACAAGCTGCGCTGTCTGCACCTTGCCCGCCTGAGCTGAAAGGTCAGGCGAGACAGGCTCAAAGAAAAATTGATGCAAGTAATTGAGCTCGAAGTGGCAATCTGACCTGATTGCCACTATGAGGAAGTGAAAGCCCATTATAGCTGTAGCTACCTCCTGTAGAACCCAAGATGTAGGCCATTAGGTACAGGAGATTTGCTAGATTCAAGCCTCTTAATGGTCTTTTTCCTCTGTCAATGTTAATTACCTTAAGTTCTTCACTCTTACCCTTTATTTCTGGTTTAAAATTTGTGAAGACACAAATTATTTGTTCAAAGTCTCTGCCATTTCCTCATTCCCTACAATAATTTCTCCTGTCTCTGCCCCTCAGCTAACCAGCTTTTACTTTAGCGACTTTCCTTTTCAACCTTAATTTATGGGATATGGCCGCCGCTGGCGAGGTCAGCTTTTATTGCCGTACTTAGTTGCTCTTCAGAAGGTGGTGGTGAGCTGCCTTCTTGAATTTCAGCAGTCAGGT
This sequence comes from Mustelus asterias, assembly GCF_964213995.1. NCBI lineage: Eukaryota > Metazoa > Chordata > Chondrichthyes > Carcharhiniformes > Triakidae > Mustelus > Mustelus asterias. Next base: position 17,472,736 of record NC_135809.1, read on the forward strand.
ACACCCACAGGGTTAGGGAGAGAGTTCCAGGATTTTGACCCAGTGAAGAACTGACAATATAGTTCCAAGTCAGTTTGGTGAGTGATGGAGGGGAATCTCCAGGTGGTGGTGTTCCCAGGTATCTGCTGACTTTGTCTTTCTAGATGTTAGTGGTCATGGATTTGGAAAGTGATGCTCAAAGAGTTCTTGCAGTGTACACATGGCTGCTGCTGTCCGTAGTGGAGGGGGCCAATGTTTGTGGAAGGGGTACCAATCATCCTGCTTTGTCCTGGATGGTGTCAAGCTACTTCAGTGTTGTTGGAGCTGCACATATCCATTAAGTGTAGAGTATTCCATTGCACTCGTGACTTGTGCCTGGTAGATAATGGGCAGGCTTTGGAGAGTCAGGAGGCGAGTTACTCGCAGGATTCCTAGCCTCCAACCTGCTCTTGTAGCCACAGTACTTATACGGCTAGTCCAGTTCAGTTTCTGGTCAATGGTAACCCCCAGGATATTGGTAGTGGAGGATTCAGCAATGGCAAGGCCACTGAATGCACAGGGGCACGATTAGGTTCTCTCTTGTTGAAGATGGGCATTGCCTGACACTGGTGCAAATGTTACTTGTCACTTGTTAGTCCAAGCCTGGATTTTGTCCAGGACTAGCTGCATTTGGTCATGAGCTGCTTCAGTATCTGAGGAGTTATGAATGGTGTTGAACGTTGTGTAGTCATCTGCAAACATCCCCACTTCTGACCTTATGATGGGAGTTAGGTCATTGATGAAGCAGCTGAAGATGGTTGGGCCTAGGGCACTGCCCTGAGGAACTCCTGCAGTGATGTCATGGAACTGAGATGACATCCAACAACCACAACCATCTTCCTTCGTGTCAGGTCTGACCCCAACCAGTGGAGGATTTTACACTTGATCCCCATTGACTTCAGTTTTGCTGGGGTTTCTTGATGCCACACTCAGTCAGATGCTGCCTTGATGTCAAGGGCATTCACTCTCACTTGATCTCTGGAATTCGGATCTTTAGTGCATGTTTGAACCAAGGCTGTAATGAAGTCAGAAGCTGAGTGACCCTGGCGGAACCTAAATTGAGCATCAGTGAGCAGGTTATTGCTGAGTACGTGTGGCTTGATAGCACTGGTGTTGACCCCTTCCATCACTTGACTGATGAGTAGAATGATGTTGGATTTGTCCTGCTTTTTGTACAGGGCATGCCTGGCCACTTCCCCGCATAAATGCCAGTGTTGTAGTTTTACTGGAACAGTTTGTTTAGGGGTGTGGCAAGTTTTGGAGCACAAGTCTTCAATAATATTGCTGGAATATTATCAGGCCTCTGCAGTATCTGAAGCCTTCACCCATTTCTTGATATCATATGGAGTGAATCAAATTGGCTGAAGACTGGCATCTGTAATGGAGAGGTCTTCTGTTGAGGCCAAGATGGATCATCCACTTGACACTTTTGGCTGAATATTGTAGCAATGCTTCATCCAAATCTTTTGCAGTGACATGCTGTGCTCCTCCATTTTTGAACAGTTAAAGAAAGCAGCTCACCAGCGCCTTCTCAAGGGCAATTAGGAATGGGCGAAGAATGATGGCCTTCCCAGCATTGTTCACAGCTTATGAAAGATATGTAAAAATCTGTATCAGCACCTAAAGAATTTCACCTAAGGAAACTGGTGTCATCTTCATCCTTAGTATTCTGGTCAAACCATTAGCCATAATAACTTCTAACTTTGGTTTGCCTCCTTTATCTCCCTGCCTGATCTTTCTCATCCATCTCCCACTTCATTCCCTTGACATTCCGAGCTGAAGAATTCTATCTTTCTATCGCTTATCAATTGATTGACTGAGTTAACCCTTTGCATGATACCTAACACTTCAACTCATCATTTTTAACTAATTCCACCACACCATATTAAGCCAATAACATCATTCCAATGGTGTTGAGTCCCTAATTCTTTACTTATACAAAGTTCAACAACCTGAAGCATTAGCTCTGTTGCCTTCTGCACAGATGCTGCCTGACCTGCTGAGTATTTCCAGCATTTCTGATTTTTTTCCCTTCATCCTCACTAATTTTTCTTCTCTCCTTTCTGTGTTTTATTCATAGAATGTGTTCACTTACCTTCCAGGTTCCAGGCACCATAGAAAGCATTCTTTCTGTTTGTATCACAGCTTGGTATGGCTCCTGCTCTGCCCAAGACCGCAAGAAACTACAAAGGATCATGAATTAAGCCCAGTCCATCACGCAAACCAGCCTCCCATCCATTGACTCTGTCTACACTTCCCACTGCCTCAGAAGAGCAGCCAGCATAATTAAGGACCCCCTACGCATATTCTCTTCCACCTTCTTCCGTCGGGAAAAAGGTACAGAAGTCTGAGGTCACGTACCAACCGACTCAAGAACAGCTTCTTCCCTGCTGCCATCAGACTTTTGAATGGACCTACCTCGTATTAAGTTGATATTGAGTTGGTGTAATGTTATAGCTGTGACTGTAATACTACACTCTGCACCCTCTGCTTTCCTTCTCTATGTACGGTATACTTTGTATAGTGCACAAGGAACCATACTTTTCACTGTATACTAATACATGTGACAATAATAAATCAAATCAAATCCTCACAAAGGATTAATGTTTGCAATCCACGCCTACGTTTCCACTTTCCAAAACATTGACAGACCTGCTGAGTAGCACCAGCATGCCTTTCTGCTTTTATTTCACAATTCAGCATTTTTAATTAGGAACCTGGGGTCATTATTAATCGGCTATTTGTCAATTTGCTGCTTGCACAGTAGGTGGCAGCACTGGCGCAGCAAAATTGGTCCTGTTAGATTTACAGTCTTGGGTTAAAACTGAATTTGGTTGAACTTTCAACCACTTGAACAAAGTAAAAAGTATAAGTTTAATTATTAGTGTCACAAGTAGGCTTATATTAACACTGCAATGAAGTTGCTGTGAAAATCCCCTGGTCGCCACACTCCAGCGCCTGTTCGGGTACACTGAGGGAGAATTTAGCATAGCCAATGCTCCTAACCAGCACGTCTTTCAGACTTTGGGAGGAAACCAGAGCACCCGGAGGAAACCCACGCGGACACGGGGAGAACGTGCAGACTCCGCACAGACAGTGACCCAAGCCGGAAATCAAACCCAGGTCCCTGGCGCTGTGAGGCAGCAGCGCTAACCACTGTGACACCGTGCCGCCCACAGATAAACATAACATCCAAAACATGAGCAACCAAACAATATAAAGTGTAGCCCCACTGGGTGTCACTTATGCCTATTAATAAAGTAGGGAACTTCAAAATAACACATTGGTGTTGTGTTCTGATTCCAACTTGTGTGGGTCATATATTCAATAAATAAATGAAAACATATTTGAATGACTGGCAGGAATGGAAACACTGCTTGTTACTTTAGTAAACATCCTTTGCAAATTATATTCCCAAATATGTGTGTGCGTGTTTTTTGAGCTGGAATATATTTAAGGTTCTTTTGATTAGTTGCATGTTTTTTTTAATAAACCTTATAATAAAGTTTCACTCAACAAAGGACATATTGTTAGCGCCTGGACCTGGGGAGCTGGGAGCACAGTACCTGCTTTGTACTAAACATCTATAAACAGATGGTGTACATTTTCGATGCCTGTTTTACAACTTTTTATCAGTAATCAAAAGGGTTTTCGCAAATGAATAACAAAAGCACCTTGCTGGTTTTGCCAGCCCCACCCTGTTTTGTGTGTTGTGTGTGTGTGTGTTTCTTTTAAACTGGTAAACAAGGTGGAAATGAATGAGCAGCAACAAGGGGATGGGGGCGGGGGTGGTGTGGGTAAGATAGTGGGGTTGAGGCCCAGATTTTGCCTCAATGCAAAGTTTAAAGTTTATTTATTAGTGTCACAAGTAGGCAACACTGCAATGAAGTTACTGTGAAAAAAACCCTAGTCGCCACACTCCAGTACCTGTTCGGGTACACTGAGGGAGAATTTAGCACGGCCCAATGCACCTAACCAGCACATCTCTCGGACTGTGGGAGGAAATCGGAGCACCTGGAGGAAACCCACGCAGACAAGGAGAGAACGTGCAGACTCCGCACAGACAGTGATCCAATCCAGGAATCAAACCCGGGTCCCTGGCAACATTCAACCGTCATGACTCTGCTGAAACTTGACAGCGAGTCTGAGAGTTCGGACAGTAAGAAGTCTCACAACACCACGTTAAAGTCCAACAGGTTTATTTGGTAGCACAAGCTTTCAAAGTGTCGCTCCTTTTTCAGGCACAGGGAAGAACGTAGCACTCCAGAAGTTTCACAGTAACTTCATTGCAGTGTTAATGTAAGCCTACTTGTGACTAATAAATAAATAAACTTTAATCTTTAAGTTGCTCTCAGTGAGTTCCCAGAGTCTGCCAACTGCCTTGGGTTCATGATCCGATCAGATCTACACTAACATTGCAGAATAAAACCCCTGGAAAATGTTACACCTTGTTACTCCTATGTCCATAAGACCATAAGGTATAGGAGCAGAAATAGGCCACTAGGCCCATCGAGTCTGCTCCGCCATTCAATCATGGCTGATATGATTCTCATCCCCATTCTCCTGCCTTCTTCCCATAGCCCTTAATCCCCTTGTTGATCAAGAACCTATCTGTCTCCGTCCTAAAGACACTCAATGATCTGGGCTCCACAGCCCTCTGTGGCAATGAGATCCACAGATTCACAACCCTCTGGCTGAAGAAATTCCTCCTCATCGCAGTTTTAAAGGAGTGTCCTTTCATTCTGAGCCTGTGCCCTCGAGTTCTAGTCTCTTCCACTAGTGGAAACATCCTCTCCATGTCCACTCTATCCAGGGCTGTCAGTATTCTGTAAGTTTCAATTAGATCCCCCCTCATCCTTCAAAACTCCATTGAGTATAGACACAGACTCTTCAACCATTCCTCATACGACGAACCCTTCATTCCAGGGATCATTCTTGTGGACCTCCTCCTCCCTCCCCCCTCAAGGCCAGCACATCATTCCTTAGGTATGGGGCCCAAAACTGCTCACAATACTCCAAATGGGGTCTGACCAGAGCCTGATACAGCCTCAGAAGTACATCCCTGCTCTTGTATTCTAGCCCTCTAGGAATGAATGCTGACATTGAATTTGCCTTCCGAACTGCCAACTGAACCTGCATGTTAAACTTAAGAGAGTCCTGAACCAGGACTCCAAAGTCTCTTTGTGCATCAGATTTCCAAAGTCTTTCCCCATTTAGGAAATTATCTATGCCTCTATTCTTCCTACCAAAGTGCATAACCTCACACTTTCCCACATTGTATTCCATCTGCCACTTCTTTGCCCACTCTCCTAATCTGTCCAAGTCATTCTGCATCCCGCCCTCCCCCACTTCCTCAACACTACCTGTCCCTCTACATATCTTTGTATCATCCACAAATTTAGCGACCATCTTCCAGATCATGATTGTATATATGGTCTGACGGTGTAAGTTGGATTTTTAACAGCATAGTAACTTCATAATTACTGCTAAACACCCTCACTGACCCGGGAATTATATTTGTGGAAGATTTCTCCACAATGATTTTAAAAATCCATATAATTTTTAAAACATTTCTCTGCTATTTTTTTAAAAAGTCTGTTCATCTTTATTTTAGCTCTTCCTTAATGCAGAAGGACATTTATTATGCCAACAAATAAAAAAACTTAAATTAAACGTGGAAGATTTTAAGTGCTTTCAATTTTCTGGTTGACTGTGTGAATGCTTCAGTTTGATTGGTTACCCACCTGCTCGCTGACATCACTGCTGCTGCAGCAGCCAAGACATTCCCCTCCCCACCCTAAACTTAGGTGTCAAGTTCAAACTCTCCTCGAGAAGGGGGAGAACCACCCCACAGAGATCACTCGATCATTGTGGGAACTACACTTCGGGGTCAGCAGGAGAAACTAGCTTACGTTTATTTATTAGTATCACAAGTAGGCTTACATTAACACTGCAATGAAGTGACTGTGAAAATCCCCTAGTCACCATACTGCGGCACCTGTTTGGGTAAACTGTGGGAGAATTTATCATGGCTAATGCACCTAACCAGCACGTCTTTCAGACTGTGGGCGGAAACCAGAGCACCCAGAGGAAACCCCCGCAGACACGGGGAGAATGTGCAAACTCCGCACGGACAGTGATCCAAGCCAGGAATTGAGCCCAGGTCCCTGATGCTGTGAGGCAGCAGTGATAACCACTGTGCCGCCGTATCTGAAGCAAAAACAGATAATGCTGGAAAGTCTCAGCACCTGTGGAGAGAGAAGCAAAGTTAATTTTTCGTGTCTGGATGACTCTGAGGAGGAACGCACTCGCTTCACCTATAACCTGAAATTGCGGGACTCAAACAGAAGGGACACTTTGCATTTTATCGAGTGAAAAATCTTTCTCTGCCAGGTCCACATGTTTAACTGTTCCCACACATCAGTCCACAAACAAGCATTACAACTGGCCAAATTCCGTACAAGATTGCAAATGCTCATCATTTTATGAAGATTACAATTTTTGTTGACTGTGTTGCTTGATGTGATTATAGGTTTTAGAATTACATGCCACAGTGAATCATAGAATCATAGAATCCCGACAGTGCAGAAGGAGGCCATTCGGCCCATCGATTCTGCACTGACCACAATCCCATCCAGACCCTATCCCCTTAACCCCACATATTTACCGTGCTATTTCCCCTGACACTATGGGGCAATTTAGCATGGACAATCACTCTAATCTGCACATCTTTGGAGGAAACCAGAGTACCCAGAGGAAACCCATGCAGACACAGAGAGAATGACAGACAGTGGGATAAAACAGTACCAACATTAATTTGTTTAGAATTAAATCTCTAGCTGAAAATGATGAATGTCCTTTAATATTTTATATAGATGATCTTGAACTGAGTGGCTTGCTAGATTATTTCAGAGTCAACCATGTTTCTGTGGCTCTGGATTCACATGTAGGCCAGACCAGGTAAAGATGACAGATTTCCTTCCCTAAAGGACATTAGTGAACCAGATGGGTTTTTACAACAATCATGGTCTCATTACTGAGATTATATTCCAGATTTATTCATTGAACTCAAATGTCACCAGTCTCCATTGTGGGATTTGAACCCATGTCTGTACATCCATACCCAGAACATGAGACTGGACCTCTTGATTACTAGTCCTATGGCATTAGCACTATGCCACCATCTCCTTCCTCTGCCTCATCATCAGAGTGCTGTACTTTGTTTTGCTGTATATCTAATATATGTACACTTGCAATGGCAGTGTTGTTTTAGTATTGGCTCTTGATGCAGCTGGACTGGAAATCTTGCAAACTGTGTCAATCCCATGGGTCAAATATGCACAATGAAACCCATTTCCCTTGGGATACAACTGGCAATGGTGGAGAGATTTTATTTTCAGAGTTTTCTGCCTTTGTTTCAGTGCTGTGCCATTTAACACATGAGTGACTATCCACATGTGGCCAATTGGAAATCCAGATGTTGATAGCTGCATTTCAGATTTGCAGAGAGAAAATTAGGAAATAGACCATTGATGAAGCATGTCATTTCAATGCATTCATACATACAGTTTACTTGTATGTACTTTAATCTTTTTGTAGGTTTGTTGGTAAAATGGCAAGATGGATAAATAGAAGGTGCCAATGCTTTTTGCTAATTCTGTGTGTGTGGTTGCTGAATGACGGGAGATGTTGATTAAATAAATTTACATGGAAATTACATTTACCATATTTTCTGGTGTATAGGTCATTGTGGAGCAAAAGTCAAATTGTTTAGATTTCTATTTTCCCAAACTCCGTTCATATACAAGTCAAAGTGGTGTATAAGATAAGACGAGACCAGTCAAATCTCTTTTATCAGTACATTTATTAATGAAAAGGAAAAATCATACAACAGGAACACTGATAAACTTGTAACAGACATGATTTCCAAGACAACTGCGAAACCGTATTAGCACATTAATGCATATACAAATGAATCACTGACTAGGAACACTTTCAATACACTTTACATCAGGGAAGCCTTCAAATTCTTCCTCCTCTGGGTCTGAGTGGAAGTGCCATGTTTCCGCCATTTTCTTTTGCATATTTCACGATGGGGCAGCACGGTGGCACAGTGGTTAGCACTGTTGCCTCACAGTACCAGGGACCTGGGTTCAATTCCGGCCTCGGGTCACTGTCTGTGTGGAGTTTGCACATTCTCCCTGTGTTTGCGTGGGTTTCCTCTGGGTGCTCCGGTTTCCTCCCATATCCCAAAGACGTGCTGGTTAGGTGCATTGGCCATGTTAAATTCTTCCTTAGTGTACCTGAACAGGTGCCGGAGTGTGGCGACTAGGGGATTTTCACAGTAACTTCATTTCAGTGTTAATGTAAGCCTACTTGTGACACTAATAAAAAAACTTATTTCCATTCTAAACTCTAACCTCTGGATTTGTAATGAAAATTGCTAGTACAGGAATTTCCTGGATAAAAGTTTATTTATTAGTCACAGGTAATGCTTACATTAACACTGCAATGAAGTTATTGTGAAATTCCCCGAGTTACCACAGTCCAGCGCCTGTTCAGGTCAATGCACCTAACCAGCACATCTTTCAAAACGTGGGAGGAAACTGGAGCACCCGGAGGAAACCCACGCAGACACGGGAGAACGTGCAAACTCCACACGGACAGTGACCCGGGAATCGAACCCAGGTCAGTGGCGCTGTGAAGCAGCAGCGCTAACAACTGTGCTACCATACCGTGCTGCAGGTCCATCTCTGAGAAGGTGTAATTACAGCGTAACCAGATTAGATGAATAATTTCCATTGTTAATATAGACAGAATTTATAATGACAGAATAAAAACTAATGGGATTTATTACTTTCATATAAAGACACGATTACATGTGAGCAACCTGGTTTAATCATCCCTGACACTCTAACCCCACTTCATCTGAGGACTTCACATCGCAGAGTTACAGAGTCACAGAAATGCTATGGCGCAGAATGAGGCCATTCGGCCCATAGTTTAGAAAGTCCACCAAAGCCTCTACTTTCTCAGGAGGCTAAGGGCATTTGACATGTCCACTATGACTCTCATCAACATTTACAGACACACCATAGAAAGCATCCTTTCCGGATGTATCAACAACTTTGTATGGCTCCTGCTTTGACTAAAACCATAAGAAACTACAAAGGGTTGTGATCACAGCCCAGTCCATAATGCAAACCAGTCTCCCATCCATTGACTCCATCTATACTTTCCGCTGCCTTGGAAAAGCAACCAGCATAATCAAGGACGCCACGCACCCCAAACATATTCTCTTCCACCTTCTTCCGTCGGGAAAAAAATACAAAAGTCTGAGGTCACGTACCAATGGACTCAAGAACAGCTTCTTCCCTGATGCCATCAAACTTTTGAATGGACCTACCTTATGTTAAGTTGATCTTTCTCTACACCCTAATTATGACTGTAATATTATATTCTGCACCCTTGCCTTTCCTTCTCAATGAACAGTATGCTTTGCATTTACAGCACGCAAGAAACAATACTTATCACTGCATACTAGCACATATGACAATAATAAATCAAATCAAATCGTTGTGTCTGCATCAGCAAATGGCCGTGGCTTATCTTGTGCCGTGCCAAGGGTTTGTCCCGGAATAAACACATGTATTCATTCCAATGTTAAACCTCTGCCAATGTTTTTCAGGGATCTTTTGATTTGATTTGATTTATTATTGTCACATGTATTAGTATACAGTGAAAAGTATTGTTTCTTGCAGGCTATACAAACAAAGCATACCATTCAGAGAGAAGGAAAGGAGAGGGTGCAGAATGTAGTGTTACAGGCTTAGCTAGGGTGTAAAGATCAACTTAATACAAGGTAAGTCCATTCAGAAGTCTGATGGCAGCAGGGAAGAAGCTGTTCATGAGTCGGTTAGTACGTGACCTCAGACTTTTGTATCTTTTTCCCGATGGAAGAAGGAGGAAGAGAGTATGTGCGGACTACATGGGACTCTTAATTATGCTGGCTGCTTTTCCGAGACAGCGGGAAATGTAGACAGTGTCAATGGATGGGAGGCTGGTTTGAGTGATGGACTGGGTTTCATTCACAACCCTTTGTAGTTTCTTGCGGTCTTGGACAGAGCAGGAACCATTCCAAGCTGTGATACAGCCACTTATTCAAGTGCAGCCTTGCCATCAAGGGCAATCACTCTCACCCCCTGAAGTGTTGCCCTCACTGGGCTTAGAAATCAATAATGGCCTCGAGGGATAAATGCCAGAGAATGGCCGGCACTCATATAATCATTGCCCCAGAAACAAGGATGGCCAGTGTTCAGAATAGAAACATTCCGATCAGAGGCAGTCGTTTTGGTCACATCCCTTCCATCTTGTACAGTGCATCTGGGGAATTCCTAAGCTTCTCCTCAAATCCTATTAGATAGGCCTCTACAAAGGTCAAAGGAAAATGCACCTGCAAGAAATGAATATCCCTTGCCTCAATGAATAAAAAGTTCTCTTTAAAGTATGTTGATAAAAAACAAGACATCACAGTCAACACACGCCAGTTTTGCAGTACCCAGTTTCAATTAAGCACCAAGTTATTTTGCCTGACTCTCCCTATCCCAGTATCCTGGAATAGTATCCTATTCCATTATGTACATAGCTTAAAACTCAAGTAATCTTTCTATTTAAGGAAAGGTAAATGTTGTGATAGTGTGTTGCTTGCTGAAGTACTTATTAGCATATTATTGAATATCTGAAAAGCAATAGCTATTTAGTCGTATAGAACTTGAGTACTGCTGAAAAAGAAATGCTGTCAAAGCTTTTCATCTTACACTCATCAGGACAATCACAAGAATACCAATGTCAGGGAAAACAACAACCTTATACTGTATGAGAAGAGAGTGTTGATTGGTTGGCCAGTGGATGCTGATTGGTAGGGGTGGTGCAAAATGCACCAGATAATGGTGACTGATAATTAACTGCCAAGCATTGTTTGAAAATTTAAACAAGACAGCTTGACTCAGGTTGGTCAAGGCTTTGCCTGGAGTAACGAACCAGTGAATGGCTATCACTTATTTTGTTTAGCTGAAACAGGTGCAATGTATGTACATGTTCTTTCTGTCTACAAGGAACAAGGCCCTGTGTATTAATATATGTAATTTCCAATACAGGCAAAAGTGCCACTCTGTGATCCTAACTGACAATTTTTAACTGGTTGTCAGCATAATTCTTAGCACACTGAGGATTATGTAGCAAATGTTATCCAATTGCAGAATTACATCTAGTATTGGACACTGTGTTTTGAGTTTTGCAAGTATGGCTGGTTGGGTACAGTTACCCACTGTGAACAGCGAAAGGGAAATGGGATGTACCGCCTACATACTTAGTATCACACTGGCACCGAAATTCATACACCACATTCATAGTCATCTGTGTTATAGGCAGAATGTCTTTTTGGATTGATGACCAAATTTAGTTAGCGGTGAACACCACTTGTATTGCCACTGCATGGTAGCAGTGTGAAACAGCTAGCTTCATCTGTTGTCAATTTTTTGAGATACCATGCCCATCCAGGGTAATCTAAGGTAGACAGTGTACTTTCAGCCTGTTCATGTGTTTGCATGATATACCAGGTGGAGGGATCTGATCCGGGTAGCCATTATCCCAGAGGATGCCATTGATGCACCCTATTCCAGCATCAAGCTTTCATGGTGAGCAAATGCTTTGGGCCCTATTTACAAGGTTGCCGGTAAGACTACTTTAATAGCATGTGGAATTGTAAGAATCCCAAAGCCTGTATTGACCAGTGAAGGTAGGATTGTGCTAGACCGTGGTAGAGAATGCCTGGCAGATTTAGGCGGCACGGTGGCACAATAGTTAGCATTGCCGCCTCACAGTACCAGGGATCGGGTTTGATTCCTGGCTTGGGTCACTATCTGTGTGGAGTCTGCATGTTCTCCCTGTGTCTGCGTGGGTTTCCTCTGGGTGCTCCGGTTTCCTCCCACAGCCTGAAAGATGTGCTGGTTAGATGCATTCACCGTGCTAAATTCTCCCTCAGTGTACCCGAACAGACGCCGGAGGGTGGCGACTGGGGGATTTTCACAGTAACTTCATTGCAGTGTAAGCCTACTTGTAACACTAAAAAATAAACTTTAAAAAAATTCTCAACTAACATGTCAATGAAGCGAGTTCACTGAACTGCTCTATTTCAAAGGTGATTGTGAGTGCCGGAAGGAGTCCATTAAGACATGTAAGGAAATTATTACATGCTGCTACAGATTTAAATATAGCAAACATAGCTTTAACAAAATGTCCTTTTTCAGCAATATGTAAATAGATTACATATGTATTTACATAATCACAGGAACTGATGCAAGCTAACATATGTGCTGTAAACTACAGGGCAATGGATTGGATGCAGAAAAGTAGGATTAGAAAGGGCACCTAGGTGTCCTGGAGCTGGCATGGAGAAGATGGGCCGAATGGCCTCCTTCTGTGCTGTGACTTTTCTATGGTTCCATGTAATACAGTTCTTGGAATAGTTTTAGCAGCGGGTAACACCTGTGTAGTAGGGCTTTCCTGAATCTTATTATTATTTAATAAAGAACCCTTCATTTAATTGATCAATCATTGTCACAGTGTTTTGTACTGGTGTGTTGAGAGTCAATAACCCAATACTGTCTATTTGCCCAATAGTTTGAATAGACAATGATCACAAGCTGGAATGTATTGGGAATGTTACTGAAGATGCCAATAGTTAGTTTGGATTTATATCACAACAAATGTATAAAATGAGATCAGGTCTTGGTTGAGGACTCTGGGTCTGTACAGAGGGGGGATCTCATCATATATAAATGATTTGGAGGAAAATGTAACTGGTTTGATTAGTAAGTTTGCAGACGGCACAAAGGTTAGTGGATTTAAGGAAAGCGATGAGGACCATCAGAGGAAACAGCAGGATATCGATTGGTTGGTGGCTTGGGCAGAGAGATGGCAGATGGAGTGTTATCTGGACAAATGTGAGGTAATGCATTTTAGAAGGTCTAATACAGATAGGAAATATACAGTAGATGGCAGAACCCTTAAGTGTATTGATAGGCAAAGGGATGTGGGTGTACAGTACACAGGTCACTGAAAGTGGCAACACAGATGGAGAAGGTAGTCAAGAAGATATACGGCATGCTTGCCTTCATTGGCCAGGACATTGAGTTTAAAAATTGGCAAGTCATATTGCAACTTTATAGAACCTTAGTTAGGCCGCACTTGGAAGATAGTGTTCAACTCTTTTGATTTGATTTGATTTATTATTGTCACATGTATTAACATACAGTGAAAAGTATTGTTTCTTGCGCGCTATACAGACAAAACATACCATTCATAGAGAAGGAAACGAGAGAGTGCAGAATGTAGTGTTACAGTCATAGCTAGGGCGTAGAGAAAGGTCAACTTAATGCAAGGCAAATCCATTCAAAAGTCTGACAGCAGCAGGGAAGAAGCTGTTCTTGAGTCGGTTGGTATGTGACCTCAGACTTTTGTATCTTTTTCCCAACGGAAGAAGGTGGAAGAGAGAATGTCCAGGGTGCGTGGGGTCCTTAATTATGCTGACTGCTTTGCCGAAGCAGCGGGAAGTGTAGACAGAATCAATGGATGGGAAGCTGGTTTGCGTGATGGATTGGGCTACATTCACGACCTTTTGTAGTTCCTTGCGGTCTTGGGCAGAACAGGAGACATACCAAGCTGTGATACAACCAGAAAGAATGCTTTCTATGGTGTATCTGTAAAAGTAGGTGAGAGTCATAGCTGACATGCCAAATTTCCTTAGTCTCCTGAGAAAGTGGAGGCGCTGCTGGGCTTTCTTAACTATAGTGTCGACATGGGGGGACCTGGACAGGTTGTTGGTGATCTGGACACCTAAAAACTTGAAGCACTCGACCCTTTTTACTTCGTCCCCGTTGATGAAGACAGGGGCATGTTCTCCTTTATGCTTCCTGAAGTTGATGACAATCTCCTTCTGGTTACCACACTACCAGAAAGATGTGGAGGCTTTGGAGAGGGTACAAAAAAGATTTACCAGGATGTTGCCTGGTATGGAGGACATTAGCTATGAGGAGAGGTTGGAGAAACTTAGTTTGTTCTCACTGGAATGACGGAGGTTGAGGGGCGACCTGATAGAAGTCTACAAGAGTAAGAGGGGCATGGACAGAATGGATCGTCAGAAGGTTTTTTCCAGGGTGGAAGAGTCAATTACTAGGGGGCATAGGTTTAAGATTCGAGGGGCAAGGTTTAAAGGAGATATACGAGGCAAGTTTTTTACACAGAGGGTGATGGGTGCCTGGAACTCGCTGCCGGAGGAGGTAGTGGAAGCAGATACAATAGTGAGTTTCAAGGGGCTTCTGGACAAATACATGAATAGGATGGGAATAGAGGGATATGGTCCCTGGAAAGGTAGGGGTTTTTAGTTCAGTCAGGCAGCATAGTCAGTGCAAGCTTGGAAGGCCGAAGGGCCTGTTCCTGTGCTGTAATTTTCTTTGGTCTTTGTTCTTATTGAAACTTACAGGATGCTGCAAAGCCTGGATAGAGTGGATGTGGAGAGGATGTTTCCACCAGTAGGAAAAACTAGAACTAGAGGGCACAACCTCAGGCTAAAGGGACGATCCTTTAAAGCAGAGATGAGGAGGAATTTCTTCAGCCAGAGAGTGGTGAATCTGTGGCACTCTTTGCCGCAGAAGGCTGTGGAGGCCAGGTCATTGAGTGCCTTTAAGACAGAGATAGATAGGTTCTTGATTAATAAGGGGATCAGGGGTTATGAGGAAAAGACAGGAGAGTGGGGATGAGAAAAATATCAGCCATGATTGAATGGTGGGGCAGACTCGATGGGCCGAGTGGCCTAATTCTACTCCAATGTCTTATGGTAAGAATGTATTTTAAATATTATGTAACAGTTTTAACCTTAAAGCAATCCCAGGTGCAATAGGTGTTTTGAGTTAATACTTAATTTATAATTAAAGGAGATCCCCTATTGCTGTTCGCCTTTGGAGATGCTAGTCGAGATTAAATTCCCAATTTCAACTGTTAATGGGCCTCACCAGGTGATGTTATTATTTCCAACCATGTGAAAACACAGGAGTTCTTTGACGATTTGAAAGGGCGAGCTGGACATTGTTTCTGTAAACAATCTCCACAGTACCTTGCCATTGTCCGAGCCCCAGGAATGCACTGCAAAAGCAGACTAGCACCTACCTCCTACCTGTTCTCTGTCAACCCATTTCCTGGAATCAAACCCCCACCTTTAAAATAATAGTTGTGTCATCTCCGGTGAGAATTACAAATTACATCTCCAGAAAACACACACACACAAAATAATGGCTAATCCTAGTAACGTTACACCAGGTGCAAAAACCTTTGTCTATGGAAATCGTATAATTAGGACGAATAAACCATTGAAAGCAAAGGGCATCAGTCACCCAGGAAAGCAAAGCTATTTCTTTCAACTGCAACAACCGATAGACTGTGGAAATGTCCTGTAACAGCGGGGAGAATTGCAAACTGCATAACACAGCATCCAACACCTGATTGTTATCACATTCTCAGTGGCACAACTGGATGGAAAATGGTACACTTACTGAGGAAGTGCACGGCTATAATTAACAATCAAGGATTAAATGCTTTGAAAGAGTGATTCATCTTGCAAGAATTTCTTGGATGGACTTTTTCTTCATTCTTTGAGAAGGGAGCGAGTATAAAATGATTGGAAATCATCAATGATAGAATGGTTCCGGACTAATAATTACCTTCAAGAAATTCAGTACTTCAATGTCAGAAGGAAATTTTCAGTTTTACTTCATGATAAACATTGACAAGAATTGTCCTGCTTTCTCCCAGTCAGGAGAAATGGGATAGATGCAATTGAATTGCTGCATTAACCCTCAAATGCCAACCAACTCAAGAACAGCTTCTTCC
Source organism: Mustelus asterias (assembly GCF_964213995.1). Classification (NCBI taxonomy): domain Eukaryota; kingdom Metazoa; phylum Chordata; class Chondrichthyes; order Carcharhiniformes; family Triakidae; genus Mustelus; species Mustelus asterias. Next base: position 17,488,699 of record NC_135809.1, read on the forward strand.
CTGCTACCATCAGACTTTTGAATGGACCTAGATCGTATGAAGTTGATCATTCTCTTTTTTGATTTGATTTATTATCATTAGATGTATTAGTATACAGTGAAAAGTATTGTTTCTTGCATGCTATACAGACAAAACATACCATTCATAGAGAAGGAAAGGAGAGGGTGCAAAATATAATGTGACAGTCATAGCTAGGGTGGAGAGAAAGATCAACTTATTGCGAGGTAGGTCCATTCAAAAGTCTGATGGCTGCAGGGAAGAAGCTGTTCTTGAGTCGCTTGGTACGTGATCTCAGACTTTTGTATCTTTTTCCTGACGGTAGAAGGTGGAAGAAAGAATGTCCAGGGTGTGTGGGATCCTTAATTATGCTGGCTGCTTTACCAAGGCAGCGGGAAGTGTAGACAGAGTCAATGGATGGGAGGCTGGTTTGCGTAATGGATTGAGCTACACTCACGACCTTTTGTAGTTTCTTGCGGTCTTGGGCAGAGCTGGAGCCTTACCGAGCTGTGATACAACCAGAAAGAATGCTTTCTATGGTGCATCTGTATAAATTGGTGAGAGTCGTAGCTGACATGCCAAATTTCCTTAGTCTTCTGAGAAAGTGGAGGCGTTGGTGGGCTTTCTTCACTATGGTGTCGGCATGGGGGTCCAGGACAGGTTGTTGGTGATCTGGACACCTTAAAACTTGAAGCTTTCTACCATTTCTACTTCGTCCCTGTTGATGTAGACAGAGTAAGAAGTTTAACAACACCAGGTTAAAGTCCAACAGGTTTATTTGGTAGCAAAAGCCACACAAGCTTTCGGAGCTCTAAGCACCTGAAGGGGCTTAGAGCTCCGAAAGCTTGTGTGGCTTTTGCTACCAAATAAACCTGTTGGACTTTAACCTGGTGTTGTTAAACTTCTTACTGTGTTTACCCCAGTCCAACGCCGGCATCTCCACATCACGATGTAGACAGAGGCATGTTCTCCACCAAGCTTCCTGAAGTCCATGACAATCTCCTTTGTTTTGTTGACATATTCTCTACACCCTAGCTATGACTGTAACACTACATTCTGCACCCTCTCCTTTCCTTCTCTATGTATGATATGATTTGTCTGTATAGCCTGCAAGAAACAATACTTTTCACTGTATACTAACACATGTGACAATAATAGATCAAATCAAATGGAATCAATTTATTAGCCATTGTGTATGTTCATTTTTTAACCTGTGTTTCCTTTCTCATTTTGAGATTTAACACCCATTCCCAAGGTATAGATTTGAAAGGGCTTTTTGAGCTGGACGTAACTTCAGTGCAGTGTTAATGTAAGCCTACTTGTGACACTAATAAATAAACTTTAAAAAACTTAAAACTTGCCTATGTTTCTGTGGCTTAGTTTAAGACGGGACCAATAAATCTGCGTTGCATTGTGTACCTGATTATTATATATATTACGGAAATAGGCGTGTGTTTGTGTTTGTTAGACATTTGTAATCAATATAGGTCATGAGGTGATAAAATCCGCTGCCGTGATTTTCAAGAATTACTCCCATGTCGTCTTTTAAAAGTGAATTGCTGTCGGTAACAATAAATGAACACCCTAATTATAATGTATTTTAAATAACATTGCAGAGAGGGCTACTCTCATCCATTGAATGCAAGTAAGCAGATGCAGGTTCAGCACTTCCAGTGTTAACCCATCTTTGTTGTTATTTTTGGAGTCTTTGCTAACTTTCTTGTCAAAGATCGTTTCGACTCTGGTAGCTTACATCGTTCTCATGGACTAGTCCAGCGACAAGTACCTTTGCAGCCTTGAGGTTTAGGTACGACCGTCAGTAAGAAACCCTCCAAAGAAGGAGCAAGAAAGCTGGTTTGATCATTGATTTTAGCAACTGACCCTCTCATATTTCTGTATTAGATTACATTGCAAAAACACTAGACTCGGTCTTACGTTCAATGAATCAATCGAATGAATGTTGCTAAAGTTTAACGTGCACACAAGTAATTGTTGTAGCATATGAAATGGAAACTTTTGCAGAGCTATGTGAAGGAGGCAGGCGGGGTGTGTGGAGGGTGGGGGGAGGGGGGGGTGGCGTTGGGTGAGTTGATGATGGCGGTGGCTATAACGGGTAATTCTTCAGGGAGCCCACACTGACGCGATGGGCCGAAACGCCTGGTCCTGCGCCCTGTGGTTCATGATAGTTGTATGTTTGCAATTGACACAACCTAATTCCTTCATTGAACCGAATATATTTTTAAAATCAACTTAAGACTTAAAATAATGCTGGTAAAGGACTTTTAAAGAACTGTAAATCATAGAAATCATAGAAATCCTACAGTGCAGAAGGAGGCCATTCGGCCCATCGAGTCTGCACCGACCACAATCCCACCCAGGCCCCACACCCACACCCACACCCACACCCACACCCACACATCTCACCCGCCAATCCCTCCAACCTATGCATCCCAGGACTCTAAGGGGCAATTTTTTTTTTACCTAGCCAATCAACCTAACCCACACATCTTTGGACTGTGGGAGGAAACCGGAGCACCTGGAGGAAACCCACGCAGACATGAGGAGAATGTGCAAACTCCACACAGACAGTGACCCGAGCCGGGAATCGAACCCGGGACCCTGGAGCTGTGAAGCAGCAGTGCTAACCACTGTGCTACCGTGCCGCCCGCTTCTTTTATCTGTACTCGCTTTTGACTGTGGCGGGCTAATTAATCGCAGTTGTTTCTGAAAATCAAAACAGATTGTTGTCTCTTAACGAGTTTCACTCTGATTAAATATTTTAGTGATTTTAAACATACTCCCTCATTGGGAACAGGGCAATTCTCTTTATGTCTGTCCCAGAAAAGAATTATTAGAACTTCCTGGACTTGAAATCACCCATCATAGATGTTGAAGAGGCTGCCAGTCACATAGACACATCACATCAGAGCTATCCGTCTTTAAATTACAGTATTTCATTTTCTAGGCGGATGACGGAATTTGCTTCGTACACGAATCCGAATTGCAGTCGGGTTTTAAGACGGGTACGCACTGTAATGGAAATATACTGTAATGGGTGTGCATGTCAATAGATATCTAGTGCGAGGAATATGCATTGTAATAGATAGTATTTTAATGGATTCACTACATTTGATGTGTACTGCGATGAATGTGAAGTTTAATGGATACGCTTTGATGGATGTGCACTGTCGGGGATATATAATATGTTGAGGTTTACTTTAATGGATATGTTCTTTAACGGATGTATGCTTTGATGGATGGGTACTGTCAGGGATATGCACTTTGATAGGTTTGTACTTTGATGGATATGTACTTTGATGGGTATGTACATTGTGGATATGCATTTTAATGGGTATGTACTTTGGTGGATATGTACGTTGATGGATATATACTTTGATGGGTATATACATTGATGGATATGTACTTTGATGGGTATGTATTTTAATGGGTATGCACTTTGATATGTATTTTGATGGGTATTTACTTTGGTGGCTATGTATTTTGATGGGTATGTACTTTAATTGATATGTACCTTGATGGACATATACTTTGATGGGTATGTATTTTAATGGGTATGTACGTTGATGGATATGTACTTTGATATGTATTTTAATGGGTATGTATTGTGATGGAATGTACTTTCTTGGATACATACTTTGATGGATATGCACTTTGATGGAAATGTAGTTTGATGGATATGTATTTTAATGTGTATGTACTTTAATGGGTATGTACTTTGATGGATATGTACTGTGATGGATATATACTGTGATGGATATATACTGTGATGGATTTATACTGTGATGGGTGTATACTTTAATACTAACGCAGACTTCAGTTATTGGGTTATGGAATTATTTAAGAATGAAAAAATATTTAATCAGGGAAAAAACAACAACTGGCTTATGGACCAAGTCTCAAACATCACTAACTGTCCCTTCAGTCCAGTATCTTCCTGGTGCACCGTTGTGTATCTTTTATGTGCGAATCTTTTATGTGCGAATTCGACATAGCTCTTCGCGCCATCCTGGGCATTTTTGGGGATGAATTTGACAGAATGGTTCATTTGGGTCCAGTCACGTGTCCAAGATCGCCCTTCAGTCCATCCATCTCACACCCTAGGGTTGGGTTTCTCTAAGGTTCTGCTGGCAATCCTTTTCCATGTATCCACGGTTATCCTTCCCGCCCACCCTGGAGCTTACAGAATCCCCTGAGCTCCCGCTCTTTGATCAAATCATTAAAATGCCCTTCCTTCTCCATTCCTGACACCACCCACCTCCACCCTCCCCCCTTGCCTATTTCAACCCTTGCTCTCCTCTAGTTCTGCTTCAAGAAATTGCAACCCCCCCCCCCCCAAAGTACCTCACCCCCCTCCGCCACCCCCAACAAAATCATCTCACTCTTCTTTTCATCATCCCTACTCTAGATATCTTTTGAATCTGTGGAGAGAGAATAGGGCCAACATTTCTGAGGAAGGGTCATCCCCACTCGAAACGTTGGCACTATCCTTTCCCCACAGATTCTGTCAGGTCTGCTGAGATTTTCCAGCATTTCCTGTTTTTGTTTCGGATTCCAGTATCCCCAACATTTTGTTTTTATCCATTTTAAATCCTTGTTTTTTTTCCCCGTGAATTAGAGATTGTGATAAAGATTAAAGAGGGGAGTCAGGGTTGTTTGAAATTATCAACTCGGTTGAAGTAACCAATGCTTTTTAATTTATGTTCCGGTCTAATTAATGACGATTGTAGTCACATGCACCGATTAACATGAATGACTGTATTTCACTCCAGAATTTTCATTAAGTTATATCCCGAATGCGGTGTGACCCTAATAGAAAGTCAGCCCTGTCATGGGCCATTGATAAATCGTATCTGATTGTAGTTGCAGTGTGTAATTACAATATAAAGATTTTTTTTCTCTTCATATCTGATTAATGTCACTATGTTGCATGATATTTTTTAAAAGTGGATACAGCGTGTTCGCGGGCATTAATATCTTGCAAAGCTCAAACAAAGCGCGGAGCTTCAAAAACAGAAGTTTGGATGAAACCTCCACCCATGTTCTGAAATATTCTCAGGCCCCTTTCCCGGAATAAACTGGATTCATGCCGAACTGTTACATTTATTTTAATATCCTTACAGCTATATTTCTAAAGGAAGTTGCAGCAGCCTTTCAAATCCGAATGGGTTTCACAGATGTCGTGGTGATACTAACGCGAGAACGTTGCAGTTTAAGAGGAAATGTAGGAGCATAGGAATCATAGAATCCTACAGTGCAGGAGGAGGACATTCGGCTCATCGAGTCTGCACCGGCCACAATCCCACCCAGGCCCATCCCTATAACCCATATCCCCATTTACGCCATCTGATCCCCCTGACATCAAGGAGCAATTTAGCCAATCCACCTAACCCGCACATCTTTGGACTGTGGGAGGAAACCGGGGGAAACCCACGCTGACACGGGGAGAATGCGCAAACTCCACACAGACAGTGACCCAAACCGTGAATCGAACCCGGGTCCCTGGCGCTGTGAGGCAGCAGTGTTAACCACAGTGCCGCCCCATTCGGCCACTCGAATCTGTTCCTCCATATAACTGGATCACAACTGGTCTTCTTCCTGATTGCCATCTTCCCACAATATCCTTATATCCCTTAATGTCATTGACGTCTAGAAATCTATTGACCGCTGCTTTGAACATACTCAATGACTGAGTCTCCACAGTCCTCTGGCATTCGAAAGATTTACCATCCATTGACTGTAAGAAATTCCTCCTCTTAGTCCTAAATGGCCTACCTCTTATTCTGATACTGTGTTCCCTATTTCTCGATCCCCCTGCCCGCCAACCAGGGGAAACATCTTTCCTGCATCCATCCTGTCAAGCCTTGTAAGAATTTTGTACCCTTCAATGGAATCACCTCTCATTCTTCAAACTCTAGAGAATAAAGGCCCACTCTCCTCAATCTTTCCTCATAGGACAATATCTATGCTGGCACGGTGGCACAGTGGTTCGCACTGCTGCCTCACAGCGCCAGGAACGTGGGTTCAATTCCTGGCTTGGGTCACTGTCTATGCGGAATCTGCACATTCTCCCCGTGTCTGCGTGGGTTTCCTCCGGGTGCTCCGGTTTCCTCCCACAGTCCAAAAGACATGCCAGTTAGGTGCATTGGCCATGCTGAATTCTCCCTCAGTGTACCCGATTAGGGGATTTTCACCGTAACTTCATTACGGTGTAAATGTAAGACTACTTGTGACTAATAAATAAACTTAAAACATGCAATCCTGGGATTATTCAGGTGAACTTGTGTTGCATATTCTCAATGGCAAGGATATCTTTGTTTAGTTAAGGAGGCCAAAACTGGGCACAATCTCATCAAGGCTGTATACAACCACAGCAAGATTTTCTTATTCTTATACTCAACTCCCCTTGCAATTAAGGCTAACAAACCATTTGTCTTCCTAACTGCGTATTGCACCTGCATGTTAGTTTTCAGTGACTCATGAACAAGGACAACCAGGTCTCTTTGGACATCAACCCTTCCCAACATCTCACCATTTAAGAAATTCTCTGTTTCTGTGAAATACACTAAATTTCTGTTTTTCCTACCAAAGTAGATAACTTAATGTTTTTCTACATTTTATTTCTTGCTGCCATGTTCTTGCCCACTTACTTAATCTGTCTAAATCTCCTTGTGGTTTCTTTATATCCTCCTCACAACTCACATTCCCACTGATTTTTGTGTCATCTGCAAAATTGGAAATATTACATATGGTCCACACATCTAAATCATAGATGCAGATTGTGAATTGCTGGGGCGCCAAACACTGATCCTTGTGGTATCCCACTAGTCACAGTCTACCAGCCTGAGAATGATCAATTTATCCTTACTCTTTGTTTTCTGTCCATTAACCAATCCTCAATCCAATATATTTCCTTCAATTCTATTTGCTCTAACTTTGCTTACCAACTTCTTAAATGCAATGTCATCGAAAGCCTTCTGATAATCTAAGATAGCCACTGGTTCTCCCTTATTCAGCTAGTAAAATGCTCAAAAAGAACTCCAACAGGTTTATCAAATTTTATTAATTCAGGAATCAATGTTGACTCTGCCCAATCCTACCATTATTTTCTAAGTGCCCAGTTATCACATCCTTTAGAATACATTCTAGCATCTAAAATCGATTCCAGACTCTATCGACAATGTCAGGCTAACACGTCTGTAATTCCCTGTGTGCTCTCTCTCTCCTTTCTTGAATATTGCATTTGCTACCTTCCCATCCAAGTGTACATTCCAGAATCTATCCATTTTGAAAAATGATCACCTAGGCATTAGGGACTTGCATCTTTCGAATGGTCAGGTTGCCTCTTCTTAAGAATCGGTCATGATTTGGTGTCAAACAAAAGATACAACTCCCGAAGGTACTTGCAAAGCCATACCCATCAATCAAAAGGCACAGAACATGTGCCTATGTAAATCCATTTATAGTAGACAACAGTCTCCCAAATAACGTGGAAACCTCAAACCTTATAGAGGCATTAATTGTATTTCTTTACAACTTTATCCAACATTTATAAAATAGTGATAGAATAGGAGAGTGGTTGAGTAAGGAATGGGGGAGGGTGGAGTTGTGTGTGTGTGTGTTGATTTGATTTGATTTATTATTGTCACATGTATTGGGATACAATGAAAAGTATTGTTTCTTGCCCGCTATACAGAAAAAACATACCATTCATAGAGTACATAGGGGAAAAACATAGACACATAGAAACATAGAAGATAGAAGCAGGAAGAGGCCATTCAGCCCTTTGAGCCTGCTCCACCATTCATCATGATCATGGCTGATTATCCAACTCAAAGCCTAATCCTGCTTTCTCCCCATAACCTTTGGTCCCGTTTGCCCCAAGTGTTATATCTAGCAGCCTCTTGGATACATTCAATGTTCTGGCATCAACTACTTCCTCACAGGCTCACCACTCTTTGGGTGAAGAAATGCCTCCTCATCTCCCTTCTAAATGGCCTACCCTGTATCCTCAGACTGTGATCCCTGGTTCTGGACAACCCCACCATTGGGAACATCCTTCCTGCATCTACCCTGTCTAGTCCTGTGAGAATTTTATAAGTCTCTATGAGATCGCCCTCATTCATCTGAACTCCAGTGAAAATCCTAACCTAGTCAATCTCTCCTCATACATCAGTCCCGCCATCCTCACAATCAGCCTGGTAAACCTTTGCTGCACTCCCTCAAGAGCAAGAACATCCTTCCTCAGAAAGGGAGACAAAAACTGCACACAATATTCTAGGTGTGGCCTCACCAAGGCCCTGTATAATTGCAATAACAATTATTGCACCCTCCCACCCAACTTGGATCATCTGCAAACTTTGAGATGTTACATTTTGTTCCCTCATCCAAATCATTAATATATATTGTGAATAGCTGGGGTCCCAGCACCAATCCCTGTGGCACCCCATTAGTTACTGCCTGCCAATTTGAAAAGGACCCATTAATTCCTGTTTTTTGTTTCCCCTCTGCCAACCAGTTTTCTATCCGTCTCAATACACTTCCTCCAATCCCATGTGCTTAAATCCTGCACGATAATCTCTTATGCGGGACTTTGTCAAAAGCTTTCTGAAAGTCCAAATATACCACATCGACTGACTCCCCCTTGTCAACTCTACTAGTTACATCTTCAAAGAATTCCAACAGATTTGTCAGGCATGATTTCCCCTTCATAAATCCATGCTAACTCTGTCTGATCCTGCCACTGCTTTCGAAATGCTCCGCTCTAAAGTCCTTGACAATGGATTCAAGAATTTTCCCCACTACCGATGTTAGGTTTACTGGTCTATAATTCCCTGTTTTTTCTCCACCTCCCTTTTTGAATCAGAGAATCATAGAAACCCTACAGTGCAGAAAGAGGCCCATCGAGTCTGCACCGACCACAGTCCTACACTCATATCCCTACATAATCCCTACATAATCCTACACTCATATCCCTCATATGGGCCCTACCCCCATATCCCTACATATTTACCCACTAATCCCTCTAACCTACACATCTCAGGACACTAAGGGGCAATTTTAGCATGGCCAATCAACCTAACCCGCACATCTTTGGACTGTGGGAGGAAACCGGTGCACCCTGAGGAAACCCACACAGATAAGGGGAGAATGTGCAAACTCCACAGTGACCCAAGCTGGGAATCGAACCCAGGTCCCTGGAGCTGTGAAGCAGCAGTGCTAACCACTGTGCTATCATGCCGCATAAGAGAATATTGGAGTGACATTAGCTACCCTCCAATCTGCAGGGACTGTTCCAGAGTCTATAGAATCCTGGAAGATGACCACCAATGCATCCACTATTTCTAGAGCCACTACTTCCTTAAGTACTCTGGGAGATGAAGATTATCAGGCCCTGGGGATTCATCTGCCTCCAGCCCCATCAATTTTCCCAGCACCATTCCTCTAAATCTCTACAGAAGGAAAGGAAAGGGTGCAAAATGCAGTGTTACAGTCAGGGCTTGGGTGTAGAGAAAGATCAGCTTGATATAAGATAGGTCCATTCAAAAGTCTGATGGCAGCAGGGAAGAAGCTTTTTTAAAAATTTAAAGTAAAGTTTATTTATTAGTCACAAGTAGGCTAACATTCACACTGCAATGAAGCTACAGTGAAAATCCCCTAGTCACCACATTCCAGCGCCTGTTTGGGTACACTGAGGGAGAATTTAGCATGGCCAATTCACCCAACCTGCACATCTTTTGGGCTGTGGGAGGAAACCGGAGCACCCGGAGGAAACCCACCCAAACACGGGGAGAACGTGCAAAACTCCACACAGACAGTGACCCAAGCCGGGAATCAAATCCGCGTCCCTGGCACTGTGAGGCAGCAGCGCTAACCGCTGTGCCAGCGTGCCAGCCCAGAAGCTGTTCTTGAGTCGGTTGGTATGTGACCCCAGACTTTTTTATCTTTCTCTCGACGGAAGAAGGTGACGGAGAGTATGTGTGGGGTGTGTGTGTGTGTTTTATACATGTTGTGAGCTGAGATTTGTGTCTGGGGATGAACATGTGCGCTTTGTACAGGGTTGGCTCGGGGGACTGACAGTCACCCTGGAGAGGCTGATAGGCACCAGTGTATATTAACTTCTGGCAGGTGATTGGAAGAGAGGTGTGTGGGGGAGGGGGGAGATGGGGACACACCCCCCCTGGTGATGTAACCGGTGGGCGGGGACAGAGTGGCTGGGAGGCGGGGCTGATTATTTAAAGGGGCCGCTACAGCGGCAGGGCTGGAGTTGTCGCTGCTGTGAGCATGTGGCACTCAGAGTGAAGTGACCCTGCCCTTGCTTTCTCACCGACTGCACCCAGACATGAGGCTGCTGCTGCTCCCGTTCTCCCTGCCGCTGCTGCTGCTGCCTCTGTGCTTCCCCTCCCTGCTGCCAGAGCCTGGCCAGCCGAGGAAAAGCGGTTGCCCGACCCCCTGTCAGTGTGAAGAGGACGGCGTCTTGGTGCGGCTGGACTGCTCGGATTTGGGGCTGGCCGCGATCCCCGCCAACCTCAGCCTGTTCACCTCCTACCTGTAAGTCTACATTTGATGATGGTCCACATTGAGCCAGCCCCTAGCCTGGGCTAATACTGTCAGAGATTTAATGAATGAAACATTAAAATACCTTAACATCCCTCCTCCCCATAATGGGTGAAAACTATTCACCACAAGGTTCTGGGGGTAAGAGGCGATGAGGACACTCACTAGAGCTCACCCCATAGCTGGAAGGAACTTTATTCCAGCCCTCAAACTCCATTCATGCGGTGATAGCCGCAAAATGTAGATCATTGGTAGCTAAAGCAGCGAGGGAGAGAGTCATTCCACCTGTAAGCAAGTGTCAGGGGAGAGAGAGAGAGAGTTCCACAGGACAACATTCTCATTCACTGACTTTCCATCCTCTCCCAGGTTGCTGTGTAACCGCGAGAAACACCGGACAGAGCACAACTTGTGGAGGTTAAACCACAGGGACAACGTGTCTCAAACTACAATCTATTCTGTATCTTTGTTTTAAAGTCTTCTCCCCATGGGCAGTGTGCTTTCCCTCATTCCAGGCAGAGGAATTGTTTCTTTGAGAGATTCTGGGTAGACCTAACTCGCGAAATGTGCTTGCTGAATGTCTGGTGGAAGCAGATTCTGCGGCCACTTTCAAACTTGGACAAGAGGAGGAGGAGGGGCGGGGGAGGTGGGTAAGAGACAAAATGCTCTCTCTAAAGAGCTGGAATAGAGAGGACGGGCCGATTGGCCGGCCTTGAGTGCTGGGTCGCTCCCAGAATGAAAGGTGGCTTTTATTCAGGGCAAGGTTGCGGAGTGCGGGTGCAAAACATTGTCACAGATAGTGTTGTCCAGGGCATTATGAACTCTCCCCTAACCTATCCCGGACACACAGCCTGAGCAAGGAAGGGGTTGCCCGAATTATCTCTGCTCTGTGACAGCTGCCCCTGCCTGATATTGTTCGGGTGGCACGGTAGCACATTGGTTAGCACTGCTGCATCACAGCACCAGCGACCTGACCTGGGTTCAATTCCCGGCTTGGGTGGCTGTCTGTGTAGAGTTTGCACATTCTCCTCGTGTCTGTGTGGGTTTCCTCCGGGTGCTCCGGTTTCCTCCCACAGATGTGCGGGTTAGGTGGATTGGCCATGCTAAATTGCCCCGGAATGCGTAAATTAGAAGGATTAGCGGGGTAAATATGTAGGATTACGGGGATGGGGCCTGGGTGGGATTGTGGTTGATGCAGACTTGATGGACTGAATGGCCTCCTTCTGCACTGTAGGGTTTCTATGGGTGTTAAAATCAATGTCAACCCCAAAGCTGACACAAGGCAGAGATTTGACAATTGGAAGAGTTGGGAACTTCATAAATACATTGTAAAAAAAAATGCATTGCCCAACCCCGCGGGACATTAGATTATCATCCGTAATTATTTTGCTTAATCGTTTGTTGCCTAAATTGAAATGAGGAACTACTTTTCCCCCAAGAGTTAACATGTGGTAAATATTCTTAGTGATGTTAATATCTGATATCAATGGAATATTAATGTCTAAATTACCAAGCTAACAATAAAAAGTACATTGATATTTAAATCTTCATCAACTCCCTTCCATACCTCAGCATATAAGTACAATAGCAATTTTCTTTGTTGTAAGTGGCTGTGGTATATTTTAGGACGGATTTCTCATTCAGTACCGCTGCAGCGCTTAAAGGTGAAGTGGTTTCAGCCCGGAATAGTTTCCAATCTCTTCCATTTCACTTTGACTGCCGCTCGGCCCCAAACCAGGACGGAAAGCCTCGAAATAATCATCTTTCACATCTGACGGGAGACATCCAAGCGGCCCCTTCTGCACCCCAGACACAGAGACTCGGACCATCAGAGGGGGCGAGCGAGGCCTCCTGAAATACAATCAATGGCCTGTAACAGGGTGAGGGGCAGCCGGACAAATCACTCGCCGTAAACTGAAGAATCGGGGTGACATTAGAAAAGTCAAAGGAGGTTGGAGCCCTCTGCCCAGGCTGCTCACCCCTCTAGTATAACACACAGCTCAGCCAAGCTTCCCTGATCCATTTCCAAATGCTCTAATGGGAGCTCAGTCCAGGTCACACCTCCTGAAAGAGGAAAAAAAAATGTTCTAAGTTTCACTTGAACTAAAATGTAAGTTTTAGAATGGTGCCACATTTTCTCAGTGGTTGCCCGGGTGAAATCATTTAAATTTATTTATTAAATACACGACAGCCGCCTAAATCAAAGAAAACTGCTATTGTAATAAGATGAGGTGTGGAAGAGAGTTGATGAAGATTTAAATCATTTGACTGCGGCTTTATAAATACCACTCTGAATGAAATGGTGAACACACACCCCGTGGGTCTGGCTAAGACCCCGGGTGATTTGTAATGAAGGCTCCCAATTCTTGCTGTCTATTTGAGTTCCTTCAGTGTAAACCCGAGACGGATGCTAATAGCAGGGTGGAAGGTTATCCAAAGTTGGAGTGCGCTAGTCAGCAATCAGGAATAGGCTCCTTACAGTGCCCAGTAAACCAAGCTACAGGCGAGGGTACACACTGGGGCGTTACAAAGTTGGGGGGAGGGGGGCGGGGGAGATGTGGTGTATAGATGGCGAGGGGAGAATGCTGATTTTAAAAAAAAATTAAAAACAATTAACATTGCTGCTGCTGTTCCTCATATCTGATTCTGTACACATTTTATCTTTACTGCTTCTTATGCATTACGAAAGGCAACATTTCCACAGTCTATCTCAGGACAGGGTGATTAAGAAATCGATCGAATAAAACCAGCTTCCGCGCGTTTAAACAAAAAAAAACTGGTTTAACATCAGTAAACCAGTTACTGGTTAAACATCAGTTGAGAATACGAAAGATAACAGACTTGGTCCTTTCCAACTTTCCAATTTGACATGGACCATGTCTCTGCTGGTAATTTTTAATGAATAATGGTTTACTCTCAATCGATTTTAAAGCTAGCACACTGAGGTAAAATGTGCTTAACGTGGGAAAACTGCGGAAATAAATCAGCCCCTCAACAGTTTATGCCTAGTATAACTTGCTGCAGGTAGGATCCTGGCAGTTTACTAACAAGCTAACGCAGACAGTTCTACCTTGCGTATGTTCTTGTTTAAATCTGACTTCTGAAAGTGTCACGATATGAATTGCATTAGCATTTGTCTTGAGTGAATTTGATAGCTTCAGGGCCTCTTCTCTCCTCCGAATTCTAAACAACTAAGGATTCTCATACCAGAAGCATATTGTTCTAGGAAAATAATTCAGTTCATATGGCGTATAATGTTACACATTATCTCCCACCTCTGTTTGATGGATAGGCAGACAGGGGAAAGCATAAGGTCCTCTGCTTGGGTCAAACAATAGAAGACTGAAGTTTGGAACTCTGTGTGACAACTGGACTGATGAAGGCAGTCTGGTTCCAACAGGGAAGGCGTGGATCGCACTAAATAGGTTTCCTAAGGGGCCTGGTGAGTTGCTCCCTCCCTAGTTTTAACCATCTCTGAGAGCACGGCAACATTCTGTGCATCTTCTGGAATTGGAGAATCCCTACAGTGCAGAAGGAGGCCATATGGCCCATCGAGCCTGCACCGACAGCAATCCCACCCAGACCCTATCCCCATAACCCCACGTATTTAACCTGCTGTGTAGAGGCTGCACGTTCTCCCCGTGTCTGCATGGGTTTCCTCCGGGTGCTCCAGTTTCCTCCCACTGTCCGAAAGATGTGCTGATTAGGTGCATTGGCCATGCTAAATTCTCCTTCAGTGTACCCGAACAGGCCCCGGAGTGTGGCAACTAAGGGATTTTCACAGTAACTTCAATTCCGTGTCAATGTAAGCCTAGTTGTGACACTAATAAATAAACTTTAAAAACTTTAATCCCCCTGACACTAAGGGGCAATTTAGCATGACCCATCAACCTCTTCCCGCACATTTTTGAACTATGGGAGGAAACCAGAGCACTCGGAGGAAACCCATGCGGACATGGGGAGAATGTGCAGACTCCACACAGACAGTCTCCCGAGGCCAGAATCGAATCCGGGCCCCTAGTGTTGTGAGGCAACAGTGCTAATCACTGTACCACCATGCTGCCCCATCCCAATCCTTTAGTTGTGGCATCGCCAGAGACAAGAGTCATCCTGTCACCTTGAAGAAATGGAAAGTAGCATTTAAAACAGAACGACAGCGACGGATCTGTCAAAGTACAAGAGACCCGAAACTTAATTGTAGGAAAAATCTGGAGGAAGTTTGATTTCTAACTCCTGTTTAATACAACAGAGAAAACTTGACACCATTCCAAAATCTACATTTTAGCTCAAGTGAAACTTAGAAATTGGTTTTGTTCACTGATACCAAACCTCTCAAATCCGGTGGACATTATTCTTAAACAATGTCCCATGTGTACTTTCTGAGGACATACTAATGAATCTATATTATGAAAATAAATAAGTTATATCTAGATAAAAGCAAAATACTGCGGACGCTAAAATCTGAAAGCAAAAACAGAAAATGCTGGATAATCTCAGCAGGTCTGACAGCATCTGTGGGGAGCGAATAGAGCCAACGTTTCTAGTCTAGATGACCCTTCGTCAGAGCAAGGTTATATTTACATAGCACCTTTTGCATCCTCAGGATGTTCTACAGCAGTTTGCAGCCACTGAATTATTTCTGCTGTGTAGTTTCTATTGTACTTTAGGCAACATAGCTGTCAATTTACATGTGGCAAGATCCTTAAGACATAACTAAGGTCAATGACCAACTCAGTTCTTGGTGGAGGGATACATGCATTTCCTGTTTTTCTTCAAATACCATAGAATCTTTTAAAAAATTTATTATTGTCACAAGTAGGCTTACATTAACACTGCAATGAAGTTACTGTGAAAATCCCCTGGTCGCCACATTCCGGCACCTGTTCGGATACACTGAAGGAGAATTTAGCATGGCCAATGCACCTAACCAGCACATCTTTCGGATTGTGGGAGGAAACGGGAGCACCCATGCAGACACAGGCAGAACGTTCAGACTTGGCACAGACAGTGACACAAGCCGGGAACCATAGAATCCCTACAGTACAGAAGGAGGCCATTCGGCCCAATGAGCCTGCATCAACCACAATCCCACCCAGGCCCTATTCCCGTAACCCTGCTAATCCCCCTGACACAAGGGTCAATTTAACGTGGCCAAGCAAACTTACCAGCACATTTTTGGACTGTGGGAGGAAATCAGAGAACCTGGAAGAAACCCACATAGACAGGGGGAGAAAGTGCAAACTCCACACAGACAGTGACCTGAGGCCAGAATTAAATCTGGGTCCCTGGCACTGTGAGGCAGCAGTACTAACCATTGTGCCACTGCTCTAGACCACTTCAGCAGGTAAAATAACATCTTATCTGAAAGATAGCCCTTCCAAAAGTGTAGCACTCGCTGATACTGCACTGAAGTGTTACTCTGGCTCACGAGGGAATCTCTGGGGTAGGTATTGAACACACAACCTGTTGATTCTGAGGTAAGAGTCCTGTCACTTAAGGAAGGAAGGAAAGGAGAAGGTTGAGAGGTGGCACGACTGCTGTCTGTAGGATTCTGAAGGGGCTTAATTAGCCTAAACAATGCCAGGCTCTTTCACCTCATCTCGACAGTAAACCAGAGCGCACAGTGGCACAGTGGTTAGCACTGCTGCCTCACAGCACTGGGGACCCTGGTTCAATTGCCGGCTTGGGTCACTGTCTGTGTGGAGCTTGCACGTTCTCCCCGTGTCTGCCTGGATTTCCTCCGGGTGCTCCAGTTTCCTCCCAAAGTCCAAAGATGTGCGGGTTAGGTTGATTGGCCATGCAATATTGATCCTAGTGTCAGGGGGATTAGCAGGGTAAATATGTGGGGTTACGGGAATAGGGCCTGGGTAGGATTGTAGTCGGGGCAGACTCGATGGGCCGAATGGCCTCCTTCTGCACTGTCGAGACTCTATGATAAATGATCAGGGTGGGCAGTGAAGTTAAACCAAGGCTCTATCTGATGCAATTTTTCAAAGCCATGTCAGCTTTTGGCTAAGATGAAGCATTAGATCAAGCCCCGGGATGGGGCGCAGCGCCTCACCCTGTTGGCTCAGATCTTGTTTGATCGAACCCAAGAGGGATGCAATGTCTTGTCTTGCCAACTTGGATCTTATTTGAACTTCCTGTGGGGACCATGATTGGACTGAATTTGAACTGGTTTTTTTGATTAGAATTAAAGTACTGAAAGGTACCAAAAAAACATTTGACACTGAATGGTAAATGGAATGTCATTTTTAGCAGCCTTTAACAGATAAGCAACAGTTAAGATGAGCAAATGCGTCAGTAGTTCAATCTGCCAAAAACTAAAGCATGACATTGTATATAAAGAATTTGAACATTTGCAACAGTTTAATTTGATAAATTAGTTTTGAACTTTTATTAAAGATTGTTCAATATTTTTACAGAGCTCTTTATGTAATTGACCTCTTATTCCCACATTATAACAAGATCCCACTTCAAAATGTACAAATCCTTGGCTGTAAGGTGCTTTCAGACATTCTGAGATCAAGATAATATTAATACAAGGCATTCTTTACATATATTGGTCCAGATTATGCAGTAGTAATGATGGAGAAATTGCCAAAAATTTCTTGAGTCAGCCTTGCGCAGTGAAATAGGGAAATCAAGAAGTTGCAGTCAGTGATCCTATGCTTTTTCAGATGGTGCAAGTTACATAAGAACATAAGAAATAGGAGCAGGAGTAGGCCATCTAGCCCCTCGAGCCTGCCCCGCCATTCAATAAGATCATGGCTGATCTGAAGTGGATCAGTTCCACTTACCCGCCTGATCCCTATAACCCCTAATTCCCTTACCGATCAGGAATCCATCTATCCGTGATTTAAACATATTCAACGAGGTAGCCTCCACCACTTCAGTGGGCAGAGAATTCCAGAGATTCACCACCCTCTGAGAGAAGAAGTTCCTCCTCAACTCTGTCCTAAACTGACCCCCCTTTATTTGGAGGCTGTGCCCTCTAGTTCTAGCTTCCTTTCTAAGTGGAAAGAATCTTTCCACCTCTACCCTATCCAGCCCCTTCATTATCTTATAGGTCTCTATAAGATCCCCCCTCAGCCTTCTAAATTCCAACGAGTACAAACCCAATCTGCTCAGTCTCTCCTCATAATCAACACCCCTCATCTCTGGTATCAACCTGGTGAACCTTCTCTGCACTTCCTCCAAGGCCAATATATCCTTCCGCAAATAAGGGGACCAAAACTGCACACAGTATTCCAGCTGCGGTCTCACCAATGCCCTGTACAGATGCAGCAAGACATCTCTGCTTTTATACTCTATCCCCCTTGCGATATAGGCCAACATCCCATTTGCCTTCTTGATCACCTGTTGCACCTGCAGATTGGGTTTTTGCGTCTCATGCACAAGGATCCCCAGGTCCCTTTGCACAGTAGCATGTTGTAATTTTTTTCCATTTAGATAATAATCCAATTTGCTATTATTTCCTCCAAAGTGAATAACCTCGCATTTGTCAACGTTATACTCCATCTGCCAGATCCTCGCTCACTCACTCAGCCTGTCCAAATCTCTCTGCAGACCTTCTACGCCCTCCACACGATTCACTTTTCCACTTATCTTTGTGTCGTCTGCAAACTTTGTCCCCAAAACTGAGATCAATTAGAAATCATTGAATTGACAAGAACTTCCACTCTCACATTTTTAGTTTCACTGGAAAAAAACTTGTCAAAGTTACACTCTGTTGAAGAAGATATAGTTGGTTTTTATGGTGTAACTACTTGCGAAACAGCCCCCAATAGTATTCTTTTTTTAATTTGCTGAACGTCAAATGTCTCCATTATAAGAAACTCCTCATTTTAATTTCTTTTACAAGTTTATTCATAATATCTTGCCTTCCATATCTGAATGTCACAATCACTTATTTCACTTTCTGTGAATCTTGAAGCTCAAACGTAATGGGATTCAGTGGTTTTTAGTTCTTGCTGTGTTGTCTGTGAGAATACTTCAATGTGATTGGCCACTTATGCTAATTAATGACATCACTGTTGCTGCATGCCTGGACGTTCCCTTGACTTGGAGCCAGCTTCACACTGATATTTGAAAAGATGAAATTTCTGCCACAGAGGTTGCTAAGCTTTTGTGTTGTCCTCACCCCATGGCAAAGCAGACCATTCACTATCACAGTCTAGATTCGTGCATGAAGTGATTTTGGTGGGCTGGCAACAACTGTGGGACTGCTCATATGACTGAAGTGTTTTAAGACATTTTACAATATTAAAGGCAATATGCAACAACCTGCAATCCTATCTTAACATAGATTTGCAACTTAAAGTAATTTAAAGTTTATTTATTAGTCACAAGTAAGGCTGACATTAACGCTGCAATGAAGTTACTGTGAAATTCTCCTCCTCGCTACACTCTGGCGCATGTTCGGGTCAGTGCACCTAACCAACATATCTTTCAGACTGAGAAGAAATTGGAGCACCCCAGAGGAAACCCATGCAGACACGGGGAGAACGTGCAAACTCCACACAGACAGTGACCCAAGCCAAGAATTGAACCCGGGTCCCTGGTGCTGTGAGGCAGCAGTGCTAACCACTGTGCCACTTCAGCAGATAAGGAGTAACAAATGTAGGGAACAAAACACTTTTGGCAGGTTATTTCTTCAGCAATTTTGTATTGCCACCTAATAGAGACCAGTTTTACCTGCAGTCAAGTTCTGAAGAAGGCTCTGATGCCAAAAACTGCCTTCAGGCATATTTAAATTTCCTGCAACACAAAACAGAAAATGCTGGAAATACTCAAGAAATCTTGGAGCATCTTTGGAGAGAAACACAGGGTTAGCGTTTCAGTTTTTCAGTTTTGTATTAAGTTGATCTTTCTCTACGCCCTAGCTATGACTGTAACACTACATTCTGCACTCTCTCCTTCCCTTCTCTATGAAGTGCGCAAGAAACAATACTTTTCACTGTATACTGATACATGTGATAATAATAAATCAAATCAGAGCAATGGAAGTTCTGATGAAAAGTCATCAATTTAACTGTTAACTCTGTTTCTTTCTCCAAACATGCTGCCTGACCTGCTGAGCGCTGATAGCATTTTCTGAGTTTGTTTCAGATTTCCAGCATCTACAGTACTTTACATTTTAATTTCTTGCTACTTCTGTCAGTGCTAAGGTCTATCTGGAAGCTGACCTGCACCTGAGGGGCCTCTGCATCCTGCTCCAGGACAGGAACTCCCAGCACTGATCAGATATAATTTATGTTGGGTGCACTGTTTCCCCTCCAATGTTTTTGGGGGGCAGGGAGGAGAGGGAAGGGTTGCAGAATAATCAGGTCCGAGGAATGTCCGGCTTCAATTTCTACTCAATGCTGTGAATCATTCTTAGTTGTTGCTGCAATTGGACTGTTGGTACCAACCTCGGTAAAGAGCAAAAAAAAGAGTGAACAAAGGCATTTTAATTCTTGATTATTATTCCATAATTTCTTCTGGAAAACATTAATCTTAATTGTTTCATGTAAGTAATCTGTTCACCCATGATATCCCAGTGGTCAAATAGTTTGCTGATAGTCCCTGTCATGGCTGCTGAATTAAAATTGCCACTTGAGTCAGGCACTTTTGCACATCCAAAAGTGGATTGGCCATGCTAAATTACCTATTAGTGTCAGAGAGATTAGCAGGGTAAATGCGTGGGGTTACGGGGATAGGGCCTGGGTGGGATTGTTGTCAGTGCAGGCTCGATGGGGCAAATGGCCTCCCTCTGCTCTGGTGGGAGGGGCGGGCAGCACAGTGGTTAGCACTGCTGCCTCACAGCACCAGGGACCTAGGTTTGATTCCCGGCTTGGGTCACTGTCTGTGTGGAGTTTTCACGTTCTCCCTGTGTCTGTGTGGGTTTCCTCCAGGTGCTCCAGTTTCCTCCCACACTCCAGAGATGTGCTGGTTAGGTGCATTGGCCGTGCTAAATTCTCCCTCAGTGTACCCGAACAGGCTCTGGAGAGTGGCGACTCGGGGATTTTCACAGTAACTTCATTGCAGTGTGAATGTAAGCCTACTTGTGACTAATAAATAAACTTAAAAAGAAACTTTAAAAACTTAAGGGATTTTATGATTCTATGATCAGTGAACTATTAGCAGCTACGGACCTAAATTTCAGCACCAAGGAGAAAATTGGTGGGTGGGTGGGTTTTGATGGTGGATTGGGCTAGGTGGGTGAAGGAGTTTCTGGCAATCCCAATTTGGTAGCAGAATGACAATAATTATATTTTAAAAGGAATGATGCAAACTGAAGATGGGGACCTGCGCATCTTCAAACGTTGACATGGTTTATTGTTTCCAGGGGTCTGTTTAATGAATCACAGAACAGTTTGCCATCACTGATCTCAAAAGCAGATTCATGCAAATGTTTAAATTTCCTGTGACCTGAGCTAAATCTTATCATATATTGCGACTGCCAGCAAACATAAATACTATACAAGGAAGGGTTTAATGTATACATGCCAGATTTATGCTTCAATGTGGCAGTGTTTTGTTTTACCAAACTGTACATTGTTTGTACCAATCTATCTCGTTAGAACTCTTGAATCGGCCCAGTGCTTTGTGTTCCTGGTTTTCATCTTTAACATTTGACAATGTACATACACTGATAACTTGAGTCTGAAAGTTACTATTTACGTTGGTAATGTACAGATGCTTCATACAATTGTATGACATTCCCAGTTGCTTTGAAAGGATTTAAAAGTTTATTAAAGGATTGAGTCTTGATTTTTGTCATTGAAGGTTATGAGTTTGAGCTCTCTCCCTAACAGCGAATGGCCATGAACATCTCTGTATACTGATTTTGACATCCATCAGTGTGCTCATTGTCATCAATACATTTAAATTTTAAATAATCCTCCTGTGGCTAAACATGTTGTTTTATCAAGTAGCTGGACTCGAGAGGTGGGGAGGGGGAGTTGGTGTCAGGTACAATTCTGCTGTAGGCTGAGAGAGTCGGCAGGACTGCTACAATTGCCATTAGTGCCCATGGTTTTAGGATGAGGAGGAGACACCAGGCCCCTGCTATAAATGTACATACACAAGTGAGGACAGGTTCATGGCTATCCCATGATTGAACAGCCTGTCACCACTGATGGCCAAGAGTTCAAAGGACATTCCAAAGACTGTTCCTGCCAAGACTGAGGGTAGATCCAAGGCCATGAAAGCAAAAAAGGTCATCTTGAAGAGAGTTCACAGAATCATAGGAATGATACAGCACAGAAGGGAGCCAGTCAGCCCAACTGGTCCATGCCAACCCAAAGACACTCAGGTTCCCTTTGATACATTGGATGTTGCTACTAAGATTGGCATCATCTCAACTGGTTTCAAGAACAGCTGTATAAATATTTCAATCACGGTCTTAAAATGAAAAATAATAATAAGTTCCTGTCTCCTGTGGAATGACACCCAGAAACATGCCCAGCAGAGAGTTAAGGTGTTCCAGAGAGGAGGGAATGAAGAATTTTGGCATGAGGGGAAAATACACAATAGAGGGTCAATTTTAGAAAATCTCCTACTTTTCTGGAATTTGTTGAATTGTGTTTTGGGGTTTGTGCTATGGATGGCTGTTCAAGTTGAGTTAAGGTGGAATGATGTACATTATCATTGTCAACTACAGAAATTCAATGTTGAAGGAGTTGGAGAGGAGGCTCTTAAAAATTCTCTTTCTCTTGAACTACTTGGAGTTTTCAGATCTGATTTGCACCTCTCCTGAGAGATGCTGTAGCTGTTGGTGGGTGGGGGGGGGGGGGGGGGGGGGCGATGGGTAAGAAACATTGGAGGTTGTGCTGCCTAATGTTTAGCAATGGCATCAAAAAGCAGCATGTTGCATTGGTCTGTCAGAGGATGATTCTGGAAGATTCCTGCTGATCTGCACCACCACACAGTCTGGGAGGAACTCCAGTAAATCATCTTAGAAGAATCATCTTAGAAACCCTACAGCACAGAAAGAGGCCATTCGGCCCATCGAGTCTGCACCGACCACAATCCCACCCAGGCCCTACCCCCATATCCCTACATATTTACCCACTAATCCCTCTAACCTACGCATCCCAGGACACTAAGGGCAATTTTAGCATGGCCAATCAACCTAACCCGCACATCTTTGGACTGTGGGAGGGAAACCGGAGCACCCGGAGGAAACCCACGCAGACACGGGGAGAATGTGCAAACTCCACACAGACAGTGACCCAAGCCGGGAATCGAACCCAGGTCCCTGGAGCTGTGAAGCAGCAATGCTAACCACTGTGCTACCGTGCCGCCCACGGCAAATCGATTGCAGATGACAGCCAATCATCTTCCTGAGAATCGCCAAAGGCCTTTAAGGTTTCCCAGTCCAGAAGGTTATTTGCAATGACGTCAGTGTTGGTGCTCACATTCCGTGGTTTTGGCTGGTGCCTAGTTTAAGAGGGATGAATAGGACAAGACTCAATGGGCAAGACATTTGCACAGATTTAAAAGTGGGCCCCTAATGGAGCAGCTGCTCTTTCACCTGTCTTTTTCAAATGTTTACTTGTTCAAAAGAACTTAATTGGCGCTTTTACTTTTAGCTTTGCAACTTCCTATCCCTATCACAGTTGCCCATATATTTTTCTACCAATTGTATGGTGGCACGGTGGTTAGCACTGCTACCTCACAGCGCAAGGGACCCGCGTTCAATTCCTGGCTTGGGTCACTGTCTGTGCAGAATCTGCACATTCTCTCCATGCCTGCGTGGGTTTCCTCCCACAGTCCGAAAGACATGCTGGTTAGGTCATTGGCCATGCTAAATTCTCCCTCAGTGTACCCAAACAGGCGCAGGAGTGTGGCGACTAGGGGATTTTCACAATAACTTCATTGCAGTGTTACTGTAAGCCTACTCGTGAGTAATAAATAAACTTTTACATCAACATCGTTAGTTGATAGCCATCACACTGAAGCGGAACATCAATAATGGTGATCGCAAGTAATTCAGAGAAGCTGAATTTTGGGCGGTGGGGTTGGTCTGTGGCAGACGGTTTGCACATTAAAGCGGGCAGGCACAGCTTTTGGGAAGGTTCTATAGCCTGAGTTCATTTCTGGATCTGAAGGAACATCCTGACAATTGTTCTCATTAGGATTTGCCATTTTGGTAGATTAATTCTGACTACTTCAGTACTGCCGAGACCTTTCCTGGGGCTCTCATATAGATAGTTAATTGATATTTCTTTCCAATAAATATAGTGACTGACCACCTCATTAGAATATATTTCCAAAGCAGAATTTTTACCTTGCCAATCAATGCAATTATTAATTGCAGTAATCGTGCTGATTTAATTATTGTTGCATTAAAATGACTTTAAAATATATGCTGCAATGCATTACTTTGCATTGATTATTTGGTAAAACAATATTGGCAAATAAAAGTGTTCATTTTCTTGCAGTGATAACTGAACATTCCAGCGCTTGTACTTACAGCTGCATTTTTCCGAAGCTTATATTTTTGTTTGAACTAGTACAAGTTGTACTTTGCACCAGATGCTTGTATTGATGAGGGCTTTTCATGTCCTTAAATACTTGACAAGTGAGATTGTAGCATTACCTACTGCCGTGGTGCATTATTTTGAGTGGGAGACGGGGTGAAGTCACAGTCATCAGAGACATAACATCATTACAGAACACAAGGAGGCCACCCAATCCATCAAGCTCATATCAGATGGATCTGCATTTAAAATTCCCTTTACTTAAAAATTGAAACATAATAGAACAACTTTGTATTCTTTGAGCAGCTAAACACACAACATTGTGTCCTGCAGACATTCCTCTGCGAATGGAACAAAATGAGAATTTTAGTGACCCTGAGGTGAGGTGGGTTAAGTCTTATTATTCAACTGGATCACTATTTTGCTAAGTTTATGGACTTGGTTTGGTGCAATTTCAGCACTGCATCCAACATTACATTAAACCCATTAGCAGCATTGGAATGTAGATCATGATCTCTCACTTAAGTAAATGTCCTTTTTTTAACGCAATATCAAAGCTTTAGTGCCCAGGTTTACCAGCTTTGTAAACCAGTCCACCATAAAGCAGATTAGTACAGATCAACATTTCAGCACTCAAAGCTAACCCCCTCAGATTATATATAAATTAATCCCACTTTTCCACTTCCAGTACTTCAGTGTACAGAATTTTAACCTAACATGCCCATCCGGTATCATAGGAGATTAATATTGGGCAGGTTGTAAAACCCACATTCTACTCAATTTGATGGATTTCTGGCATGATGAATTAGATTAAATCACCCAGAATGTCTTTATTTAGCTTTTATTTTATTTTCCTTTCCATAAAGGAAAGGAATGTACCTCCTCTTGTTTGGATTCATAGGCAATCTCTGCGATGCAGTGTGGTTAGAATCATTGAATTCCTACAATGCAGAGCAAGGCCATTCGCCCCATCGAGCCTGCACCGACAACAATCCCACCCAGGCCCTATCCCTGTAACCCCACATATTTATCCTGCTTGGTCCCCTGGCACTAAGTGGCAATTTAGCATGGCCAATCAATCTAACCCGCACATCTTCGGAGTGTGGGAGGAAACCGGAGCATCTGGAGGAAACGCGTGCAGACACAGGGAGAACGTGGCATAGCTCATGGAACACTAGTGTTTATGTTCTCGCATATTTCCAATCCCTTAAGATACCTTAAACTATCTTTCAGCCTAAATTAGGACACATTAATAAACTCATGTCTGTAGATTTCCCATTTAAATATCTAAAACTCCTTTCTGTTGGACTTCAAGAACTTTATGTATACTTTATGGAGGATTTAATACTTTGTTAATGTTGTGTGTCAGTCACACTTCTTAAAAGGCTGGAAATCTTCCTTCAAGCTTTGACATAAAGTACTTCCAGCAGTCATTATTTAATTTGGGAATGAAGTTTAACACATGTTGAATGATAAAAATCATTTCCGATTAGCTGTTTTAAGCCAATCAAACAAAACTTCAGCTTTAACAAAGGGTCGTCTGGACTCGAAACGTCAGCTCTTTTCTCTCCTTACAGATGCTGCCAGACCTGCTGAGATTTTCCAGCATTTTCTCTCTTGGGGTTGAAACTTCAGTACAACTTTTTGGGAGGTGATGGTCTAGTGGTATTATCGCTGGGGGAGGCCATTCGCCCGCCACTGTGCCCACCCCAGTCCAACGCTGGCATCTCCACAACATAATTGTAGATCTACTGATTTGTGACTGTACTTTAAGATTGAGAACTGTATGTTGAAGGCCATGAATCATGCTAACTAGTTAAGGGTGCTCTTGAATAGAATACAGATAGTTACAGGTTGTCCACCCCAATTCCTATAGAAATTAAGTTATTGTAGGTAGTTTTGCATTTTTGAATGAGGTGCGGTCTTTATATGTGTGTAGCATGCCCTATTTGCCCATTTTCTAAAACTTCAAAATCATATTTTCATTTAACCCCTTGCTTTATCTTTTCCTCTAGATTCTCTTACTAGAACATTGGCGTTGGGTTATTATAAAGTCTCTTATTGTTTGCCTCAGTTTTGCAATGTTGGACTTCAAGAACTTTAATGTCTTCTATATGTAGAACCATAGAACCCATAGAATTTATGGTTTTATATACAGAAGAAATTTAACAATATTTGTAATTCAAATTGCACAGAAGATATTTACTTGTGTAAAACAAATAGGAGAAAAATGCAAAAATACACTAAGCCATCAATTGGCAGATCTTCCTTAAATTGAAATATGTATTTGTCATCAAAGTATGAACTGATTTGATTTATTATTGTCACATGTATTAGTAGTATACAGTGAGAAGTATTGTTTCTTGTGAGCTATACAGACAAAGCATACTGTCCATAGAGACGGAAAGGAGAGAGTGCAGAATGTAGTGTTACAGTCATAGCTAGGGTGTAGAAAGAGGTCAGCTTCATGCGAGGTAGGTCTATTATTCAAAAGTCTGATGGCAGCAGGGAAGAAGCTGTTCTTGAGTCTGTTGGTACGTGTCCTCAGACTTTTGTATCTTTTTCCCGACAGAAGAAGGTGGAAGGGCGAATGTCCAGGGTGCGTGAAGTCTTTGGTTATGCTGGCTGCTTTGCCAAGGCAGCGGGAAGTGTAAACAGTGTCAATGGATGGGAGGCTGGTTTCCGTGATGGATTGGGCTTCATTAACGACCCTTTGTAGTTTATTGCGGTCTTGGACAGAGCAGGAGCCATACCAAGCTGTGATACAACCAGAAAGAATGCTTTCTATGATGCATCTGTAAAAATGGGTGAAAGTCATTGCAGACATACCAAATTTCCTTAGTCTTCTGAGAAAGTAGAGCATTGGTGGGCTTTCTTAACTATAGCGTCAGCATGGACGGACCAGGACAGGTTGTTGATGATCTGGACACATAAAAACATGAAGCTCTCAACCATTTCTACTTTGTCCTCAGTGATGTAGACAGGGGTATGTCCTCCACTACGCTTTCTGAAGTCAATGACTACCTCCTTTGTTTTGTTGACATTGAGGGAGAGATTATTGTCATCGCACCAGCTCACCAGATTCTCTATCTCATTCCTGTACTCCGTCTCGTCATTGTTTGGGATCCGACCCACCACGGTGGTGTCACCAGCAAACATGAAAATCGAGTTGGAGGGCAATTTGGCCGCACAGTATGAAGAATATATATAGTATGGGGCTGAGGACACAGCCTTGTGGCACCAGCGTTGAGGGTGATCGTGGAGGAGCTGTTGTTGCCTATCCTTACTGATTGTGATCTGTGGGTTAGGAACTCTAGGATCCAGTCACAGAGGGAGGAGCTGAGCCCCAGGCCATGGAGTTTGGAGACGAGTTTTGTAGGAATAATGGTGTTGAAGGCTGGAATAAATAGGAGCCTGACATAGGTATCTTTGTTATCTAGGTGTTCCAGGTTGAGTGCAGGGCCAGGGAGATGGCGTCTGCTGTGGACCTGTTGAGGTGGTCGGCGAACTGTAGTGGATCCAGTCAGTCTGGGAGGCTGGAATTGCTTTGTGCCATGACTAACCTTTCGAAGCACTTCATAATGATGGATGTCAGGGCCACCTGATAATCTTTAAGACACGCTGCCTGGCTTTTCTTTGGTACTGGGATGATGGTCGTCTTCTTGAAGCAGATAGGGACCTTAGATTGGCGTAAAGAGAGGTTGAAGATGTCTGTGAATACCCCCGCCACTTGATCCGTGCAGGATCTGACTGCTCCCCCGGGTACCCCATCTGGACCAGTCGCTTTCCATGGGTTGGCTTTTGAGAAGACTGCTCTGACATCTGCAATGGTGACCTCAGATACAGGTTTGTCCAAGGCTTATGGGTGGCACAGTGGTTAGCACTGCTCAGTGCAGGGGCCCAGGTTTGATTCCCGGTCAGGTCACTGTCTGTGCAGAGTCTGCATGTTTTCTCTGTGTCTGCATGGGTTTCCTCCGGGTGCTCTGGTTTCCTCCCACAGGCTGGAAGACGTGCTGGTTGGGTGCATTGGCCATGCTAAATTCTTCCTCAGTGTACCCGAACAGGCACCGGAGTGTGGCGACTAGGGGATTTTCACAGTAACTTCACTGCAGTGTTAATGTAATCCTACTTGTGATTAATAAATAAACTTAAACTTTAAATATGGCATGTGTGTAAACTGATCTAAGTTAAGGGAGGGTAGACGTTTTCAAGAGTCGATTTTGAAAGAATCGAAGTGCAGCTCTATTCTCTGTCTCAGATTTTGACTATTGGGAGAAATAAATTCTTCACTGGGCACACTGTTTCTGCAGCTCATGAATTTTATTGAGCACTTACAGAAACACAGTGATGTGTAGTTCACCTAACTGTGTTTGTTTTACAGCTTAATAGTCTCCACTGGTAGCCTTAGATGTGTATTCAATTCATTAACATTGAATCGACAATTAGAGCTTCTTTCTTCCCTTTCTTTAGTGGGATTAATGGATATCGGCAAGGTTAGTGCATCCACCAGTGCAACCTCTTGCTGGGAAAGCTAGCAGGCTTGACTAATTCCCAGCGGCACTAACTTCATGACTTTATTCTACGCTTTTAAGTTTGACTGAGGGGCTTAAAGGTAATGACATCATGCTGTTGCTTTTGAAAATGGGACAGTTTGCACATTATTTATTGTGGGCATTGAAGGGATCTTATATTCACCAAGAGAAAAACCTGACAGTGAGTTGCTGTTGAAAAATACATTTTGCATCCATACACAGGAAGAGTGGGAACTACCCAACTAAATATATATTTTAATTGTAGTCCTCTTCTACTAAATTGTTCAACAGAAGTAAATATTTTTTCGCATCCTTCATTCAAATGGGATAGTCCTATACATTGTATCAACGAGCATTCATTCCAGGAGGAAAGGAACTTTTGCAAATAGCAGAATACTGCCAAATGGCTATTGATCAGGGAAGAATTGAATGTGCACAAAAGGCTGTGCCTAAACATTGTGTGACAAATAACAATCCTGTCCATTTATTAGGATTTATTTTCCTACTGAAAATGCAATTGCCCAATGTGTAATTGCTAAAAGAGAAAAAAGCTGGCGGAGTTGCATTCTCTGATTCCTAATTAACAGCTTTGGCCTGAAAGAGAGACCCTCTGACTATGCCATGAAATGTTGCAGCTGCATTGTTATTCCGCTTGATCGGTTTGCTAAAAAGTCGGCTGGGCATTGGCAATGGTGTTAGGAGAAAATTCAATAGATGTTTTGTATTGTGCCAACTGAAGTGAAAGAAGGCAGCGATTAAACTTTCAAATGGGCAGCTGTAATCTGCTCGTTAAATGGAGCTAAATATGAGATTTACAGTTAATTCATAGTAATTACATATAAATAAAAACAGCAACAGTGCCTCTAATGCATGCATGAATGATTAAGACAGTTTGTGAAATGCAAATAAAGTGTGCCTGAGCTAAAAATTACTCAGTACCCCAAGTTGTTTGACAAGGTATAGTTTCCTTAATTCCCAGCAGAAGAGTATGCAGTGAAGTAAGCTACATGGAGAATAGAGTTTAATTTATGTTTTGAACCATCTTAGCAACCTGCAGTTTCCCCAAGTTAGAATTTTATTAATATGCACAGATCACAATGGCATTAACATTATGCTATCTGTTGTTTGCCCTTTAAGAAAAATAACAATAGGTTTGTTAAGTCTCGAGTATCAGTGTCTTTTATGTAACACCATACTTTAGCCCATGCTTTCTCTACCGGTGGAATAAAGAAGGCATTTAACTTTAGCCAGATTAAAAAAAAACTTCTTCACATACAAGCAAATGCAATTAGAAAAAAAAATGTAAATCTTGATGTTTCATGAAATGTTAGCAAAGAAGTTAGTAGTTCTCAGTGTACAATGGCTGAACTAAGGAACTTTGGTCACTGTATAAGAACCATTGTCCTGGTTGCCGTGTCGGTTAAAAACAGAGTCCAGCCTGGTCGTGGGAAATACCTACATATCTGACACTAGACTCATTTCTTTGAGAAAAGGGGTGGAATAGAAAGTGTGGTAATTTTACTGTTGCATTCTAATCAGCCATGGTCTGCCTAATTTTCTTTGATCTGGAAGATAAACTAATTTTCCTATAAGCTGGACAAAAGTAGTTAGCTATGTAATGCTTTTATGTTGCCTGAATAGAGTATAGAGCGAGGGCAGGAATAGTAATGGTGGGAGCACAACCTTTCTCTCAAACTCATCCACAGTCGCCACTGCTTTGAAATGAGAACCACAAGCAAAGACTATTGGAATGGCATCCTCTGTGCTGTCTCTCCCCATTGGTGACTCCCAAAATAAAGAGCGGTTATATTAGTGTTGGCTGAAAAGCGGGTTTATTTGGCCAAATGTTTTCTGTTGCAGCAATAACCAACTGTGATAATTAGATTACATGTGTGTAAACACTTGTCAATATGCATTGAATTTCTTCAGGTCTTGCTTTATTACAGGGCTGAGAAATTGCTTCGTAGGTTTTCCTCAATACTTTGACTCTTGCGAACATGACAACATGCTGGAAAAAGGCTCCTGGATTTGTGCACTTTCTAAAATTTGTAGGAATGATCTTCTGTGCTGTGTTTTTGGATACACTAAGCGAGGCGCGGAGAAAAGTGAAGTCGAAGAACTTTGTTTCAGAAAAATGGAGAGGTCAGCTTTGACCTAAGCTGGTTGTTTTTCCTGTCAGAAAAACATAAAGGCAACGGCTGACATGTTGAATTGCGCCAATACCAGAAAAGAGATTAAAGTTGGCGTGATTGCGGGTTTCAAAATTAATCACATTCATTAATGTAACTGATCAGGAGTTGAACAGATGTGTTGGCCCTTGTATCCATTGTCCACTGTTTAAAACAAAGGCTTGATTTACTCCTTAAAAATAAATTACATAATTCCAACAGGGTATAAGTTTTGTTTAGGTTATCTTTAGTTCATTTGGACAGCAATTGCTAATTTGGTATTACAATGTATTACCATCTGTTCAAAATTAATAGGAGCCACATTCACACTGAATCTAACTGGCTGACTGAGGAACTGAGTTTCCAAAATCCAAAACACGAGCAAATATCACAGATGCAGCAAATCTGAAATAGAAACAGAAAATCTCAGCAGCAATAATCTGAAGCATTACCTGGTGTTTCCCCCCTCTACAGATGTGGCCTGCCATGATGAGAATTTCCAGAATTCTCTGTTTCTAACTCAAGATTGAACCTGTTTGCCTGCAGTAGAATGGATGTGATTTTCTTGTCCTGAAACGTACTTGTGGTAAAGCTGTTTAGCATTCACGCAACAGTTGCCACATAAAGAAGGAACATAGAACATAGGAATTAGGAGCAGAAGTAGGCAAATTCCGCCCTTTGAGCCTGCTCCGCCATTCAATCAGATCATGGCTGATCTCTCCCTGGTCTCAAATCCACCCCCCCCCCCACCTGTTCCCCATATCCCCTTATCCCTTTTTTTAAAGTTAGAAATATATCTATCTCCTTCTTGAAACTATTCAATGATTCAGACTCCATGCGCTGTGGGGCAGTGAGTTCCACAAATTCACCACCCTCTGCGAGAAGTAGTTCCTCCTCATCTCCGTTTTAAATCTACCGCCTCTTAACCAATACCTGTGATCTCTTGTTCAGGATTGCCCCACAAGAGGAACCACTTGATCTACATTTACTCTATCAATCCCTTTTAAAAGATGCTGCATTTCTTGGCTGAAAGTGAAATTGAGGCCGGAACTTTACCGGGAAACCCGCCCAATTCCGGGGGAGGGCGAGGTTCGGAGAACGGCATTCTCCGTTGGCTTCGGGCAGGATCGTACAAAATTTGGGCGGACGCGTCGGTAAAATTCCGCCCTGAATGTCACTGAAATGAGATGAATATGTCATGAATATCAGGAAACAATACAAGGCTAGAAATTATTAAGAAAATGTTTTAAATGATTCTTTTTTTTGCAACTTGATCATTGGAATGCATGGCATAGCTCACAAATTAGACCACTCCATTTTAGTGAGAGGTACAGAGAAGCTGTGTGTGTGGAACAATTGTGTGTTGTCCATTTAGTGGCTAAGAAATGTCTATACAGGTCAAGTTCAAGGCTTCAAAGTATAGTTATTCAGTCCTTCCAATTGGTCTCCTGCTGCAAATTAACTGCTTATTTTCATTGAAGTTCAGTGTAACTTGTGAATACATTCCTTCAACTACAACAGGCAAAAGTATAATACTGTAGCCTGCAGCACAAAAGGAAGCTATTTGGCCCATCACGTCTGTGCTGGCTTGTTGCTAGAACTATCCAAAAGTAAACTCAGTGCTGTGCTTTCTCTAATAGTCCTATATCTTCCTTTATCTCAAATGCCTATCCATTTTACTCTTTACAGATGCAGTTGTAACTGATGGACTTAATCCTTGTTGCAGAGTTTATACTCTAGTAACCCTTCGTGTCAAAATACTTCTCCTAACCCCTTCTGATCTTGTTCTTGGTGTCAATTATAAATTGACTGCTTGTCGTTGATTCTTCGGCCAAAGGAAATGCCTTTTGTCTGTCTATTTTGTCAAATCCCTTCATAATTTTAAACCTCAATTTGGTCACATCAGGGATGTTATATGGGCAACTCTCCAGTTCACCAACATAATTTGCATATCTAAGAAGGCTTTAAAAAAGTGTAACTTTGCTATTGCACCTCCTCCTTTCATCAGCAACCCAGGGGTCCCAGTATTAGGGGCTGCGTCTGGTGACTTATCCGCCTTACATTTTATCATTTTTCATCAGAATCAATTCCTTTTCTACAGTATTGTCCGAATTTTGCTCCAATTCTTCACTTATCATCATCTGCAAGACTGACAAAAATATTCCACAGTGGCACAGTGGTTAGCACTGCTGCCTCACAGTGCCAGAGACCCGGGTTCAATTAAAGCCTTGGGTCGCTGTCTGTATGGAGTTTGCACATTTTCCCCGTGTCTGCGTTAGTTTCCTTTAGGTGCTCCTGTATACTCTCACGGTTCAAAGATGTGCAAATTAGGTGGATTGGCCATGCTAACTTGCTCCTTTGTGCCCCATGATGTGTAGATTAGATGGACTAGTCATGGTGAATGTGGCGGGTTACTGGGATAGGGCAGGGGAGAGAGCTTGGGTAAGATACTCCGTCAGAAAGTTGGTGCAGAGTCAATGGGCCATATGGCCCCTACTGCAATGTAGGGCTTCAATGATTCTAAAATAATGGTCTTATGGTTTCCTCCCCACTGCCCCTATTAACCTTTCTGTGTTGGGTGAAAACTTGAAGTAGGCCCAGACTCCATTCAGTGCTTGTGCATACACCACCCCCACTCACCCACTGGCCTGGGAATCCAGGATAACATAAAATGGGTGGACACCTAGCAAAAGTGGTCTCTGACCTTGTTTCCTGCTCTTTGCATTCAGGGAAATGGGTATACCTAGCACCAAGGATCAGAGTCATGTTCTATAGCGAGATTTACTTCTGCATTGCTCAATTGTCTTATCTGTTACGGTAAATCTATGTATCAATATATCAAGCTAATATTTCCTCCTATGTGTGAAGTTTTGCTATTTTGATTTTGTAAAACCCAATTAATTTATCACTATTTATTTTTTAAATTTTTAGTCCATCCAAAACAAAACGATTTCAGTTTGAATACAATTAATAGACCCCATGAGAGAGACAAAGAGGATCCAAGCTGACAAGATGAGGCATTGCACCCCATCTTGGCCTTGATCTGAGGCAATAGGCCGAGATGGCTATGAACAATTGCAGCAGGCAACCCCTCGGTTAAACCTCATCGGCTACTCTGACCACTGACTGCTCTAGCCTGGGAGATCAACCTGCCTGATCATTGACTCTCCCCTGCCAATTGAAATGGGCAGGTGACTTTGGTGACCATGTCATAGATTCGTAGAATCCCTACAGTGCAGAAGGAGGCCATTTGGCCCATCGAGTCTGCACCAACTACAATCCCACCCAGGTCCTATCCCCTTAACCCCACATATTAACCCTAGCTAGTCCCCCTGATACTAAGGGGCAATTTACCAATGCCAATCAACCTAACCCGCACATCTTTGGACTGTGGGAGGCAACCAGAGCACCCGGAGGAAACCCACGCAGACACGAGGAGAACGTGCAAACTCCACACAGTCACCCAAGGCCGGAATCGAATCTGGGTCCCTGGCGTTGTGAAGCAGCAGTGCTAACCACTGTGCCACCATGCTGTATTGTAGCCTTTTGACTACATCAACATTCTAAGACATGCACTGTGATTTTCTGTTATGTTCATGATAGCGGTTATCCTAGAATTTAGGTTGGAACAAAGTTGAACAATGTTTTAGTACATTTATCAGACCCATTCTGTTCTGCACCAGCACAAATATAAACACATCTAATACCTTCCATTTACATTTGAAGTTTAACAGTAGGTCACCCTTTTGATTCCTTATGATAAATGGTTTGCTCCTTTTAGATGATGATTTCCTCAGGCGCTTTCTCAAATGGCTTGGGACAACAATTGCCGGGGCTGAAGATATAGTCAAAGGCTTTAAAAACAACTTGGGCCATAATTACTGAAGCCCTGCCACTAACGGTTGTTACTCTTCTTTCACATCTTCACACACTTCCCATGGGGAATTGCGGAAGGACTCACAGAAAGAAAGAAAAACTTTCATTTATTTACTTTTTATTCATTCACGGCATGTGGGCGTCACTGGCTGGGCCAGTATTTATTGCCCATTCCTAATTGTCCTTGAACTGAGGCCATTACAGAGGATAATTAAGAGTCAACCATATTGCTGTGGATTTAGGGTGGCACAGTGGTTAGCACTGGTGCCTCACAGCGCCAGGGACCTGGGTTCAATTCCAGCCTTGGGTGACTGTCCCTGTGGAGTTTGCACGTTCTCCCTGTGTCTGCGTGGGTTTTCTCTGGGTGCTCCGGTTTCCTCCCACAGTCCAAAATTGCCCCTCAGTCCAGGGGGATTAGCAGGGTTGATGTGTGGGGTTATGGGGATAGAGTCTGGGTTGCATTGTTGTTGGTGCAGGTTCAATGGGCCAAATTGCCTCCTTTTGTGCTGAGGGATACCATGATTCTAAGATCTGGAGTCACATGTAGGTCAGACCAGGTAAGGATGGCGGATTTCCTTCCCTAAAGGGAACCAGATAGGTTTTTACAACAATTGACAATGGTTTTGTGGTCATCATTAGACTTCTAATTCCAGATTTTTATTGAATTCAAATTTCGCCATCTGCCATGGTGGGATTCAAACCTGGATCTCCAGAGTTATCCTGGGTCTCCGCATTCCTAGTCCAGTGACAAAGCCACTGCGCCATTGCTTCCATTATATAGGATATATCTTTCATGACCAACAGATGCCCCAGAGTGCTTTACAATCAATGAAGTGTTTTTTGAAGTGGACTCACTGTTGTAATGTAGGGAAAATGGCCACCAATTTACACCATGCAAGCTCCACAAACAGCCTAATGATAATGACCAACTGAGTGATATGTCCATCCGAGAAAACAGACATGGTTTCAGTTTAACATCTCATTAAAAAGGTGGTGCATTCAGCAATGCAGCACTCTCTCAGTACTCCGATATGACAGGCTGTTGTAGGCACCTCAAAGCCCTGGAGAAGTAATACCAGCAACGCCTTTGAAAATCCAATGGTTAGAAAGGCAGGGCCACAGCAGAGTCCTCCCCCAAGCCAATATGCTCAGCATTGAGGCACTAGTCACTCAAACCAACACTGTTACAAATTAGTTAACAGTCTGCCAAGCTCAAGGGGTGATGATTATGCAGTGGGAAGAGTTTATTAGCTCCCACAACCCTTATGATGAGAAGGAGCTTTCTCACACTCACTGGACATGTGGATCGGAATTTTCCAGCTGTTTACGCCAGCAGCATCTTCTGGTCCAGCCGACAGCACGCCTCCCCTGCAGGTTTCCCAGCGCGCCGGCTGCAGTCAATGGGAGATCCCATTGACAACGGTGGAATCAGAAGATCTCGCTGCTGGCAAACAGTGGCCCAGTGGTTAGCACTGCTGCCTCACAGCGCCAGGAACCCGGGTTCAATTCCGGCCTCGGTCACTGTCTGCGTGGAGTCTGCACGTTCTCCCCGTGTCTGCTTGGGTTTCCTCCGGGTGCTCCGGTTTCCTCCCACAGTCCAAAGATGTGCAGTTTGATTGGACGTGCTAAATTGACTCTAGTGTCAGGGGGATTAGCAGGATAAATATGAGGAGTTACGAGAGTAGGGCCTAGGTGGGATTATGGTCGGTGTAGACTCGATGTGCCGAATGGCTTCCTTCTGCATTGTAGGGATTCCATGATTCTCCCGCTGCAAGAAACATGCCAGAGGGGTCCGGAAAATCCCCCTCACCCCTCCATGATGTCATAGAGGTTTATAGCATGGCAACAGGCCGTTTGGCCCAACTTGTCCATGATGTCCTGTGAGCTGCTAACATAGAATTTAGAGTTGGGGCTTTGCTCTCCGCACCTTCTGATTCAGGGGCTGGAGCCACCACTGAGTGAAAGACTTGCTCTACCATCCATGGGGTAAAGAAGAGGGATAGGTAGTGGTACAGCTCAGACAAAGGCACTTCGGCCCATTGCATCTGCGCCCGTCAAAGACAACGCACCCAACTATTCTAACCCCATTTTCCAGCGCTTGACCCTGGCCTTATATGCCATGGCAGTGCAAGTGCATAGCTAAATATTTCTTAAATGTTACACAAAGAACCATTTTCAGAAGAGAAGACCTACATAGAATGGAGAGCTGGAGTAAAGCTCTTTTTAAATAAGGATAACAATTACTGGTATTAGATCAAAATACTGGGGGATAAGAAGCAAGTAGAGGTTGGAATGGATCCTGGCAAATCTGGACACTGGATAAAAGTACAAATATAAAAGTATAAATATCTCCCACTTTCTATGCCTTTTAGCATTGACAAAGGGTCATCTGGACTCAAAACGTCAGCTCTTTTCTCTCCTTACAGATGCTGCCAGACCTGCTGAGATTTTCCAGCATTTTCTCTTTTGGTTTCATGCCCAGACAGTGTCTGGGCATAAAGCAAGGTCAAAAGCTGGGAAGAAAGTGGTGAGCTAGGATGTAAAGGTTGGAAGGACATCAATTTAAAACGTTTAGGAACTCCTGATGAACAGTGGTGACTTTTTTCCTCACAACTATATAAAATATCACTGAGAAAAGGGCAATAATAAAAACATCTTTGCATTGTAAACCAGTAATGGATTCCTCCAGTTCCTTAAGTCTGTAATGTATGTGAGAGAGACCGTTCTTACTCCACTGCGAAACATTGTGAGGTTTTTCTCGGTGTAATTTTTTAATATTCATTTGTGGGACATGGGCGTTGCTGGCTGGCCAGCATTTATTGATGTGGAGATGCCGGCGTTGGACTGGGGTGGGCACAGTAAGAAGTTTCACAATACCAGGTTAAAGTCCAACAGGTTTATTTGGTAGCACGAGCTTTCGGAGTGCTGCTCCTTCATCAGAGAGTTGCTCCTTCATCTGATGAAGGAGCAATGCTCCAAAAGCTTGTGCTACCAAAAAAACCTGTTGGACTTTAACCTGGTATTGTGAGACTTCTTACTGTGCCTAGCATTTATTGCCCATCCCTCATTGCCCTTGAGGAGGTGGTGGTGAGCTGCTTTCTTGAATCGCTGCAGTCCAGCTTCTGTGGGTTGACCCACAATGCTGTTCAGGAGGGAATTCCAGGGTTTTGACCCAGCAACTGCAAAGGAATGGCGATATATTTCCAAGTCAGGATGGTGAGCGGCTTGGAGGGGAACTTGCAGGTGGTGGTGTTCCCATGTATCTGCTGCCCTTGTCCTTCCAGATGGAAGTGGTCATGGGTTTGGAAGATGCTGACTAAGGATCTTTGGTGAATTGCTGCAGTGCATCTTGTAGATAGTACACACTGCTGCTACTAAGTGTCATTGGTGGAGGGAGCCGATGTTTGTGGATGTGGTGCCAATCAAGCAGAGTGCTTTGTCCTGGATGGTGTCACGCTTCTTGAGTATGATATGTGAATGCAAGCAGCTGTGTGTGAGTGGTGGAGAATTAGATGTTGTGTGTGCCTGCATGTGTGAGAGAGAGACTTGAGGGAGAGATGCTGAGGTGAGTCCTGATTCAGGTCAACTGTTTTATCCAAGCCACCAGAGAGTGATTGCAGGGATCAGGGTGAGATTGTAAACCAGGAATGGAAAAGTTTAATAATTTACAGTGGTCGGTAGAGATTAGATCATATTATTAATCACATTATATATATTATTTTTGTGTATTGAAAATGACTGAAAGTTATAACATAATGCGATGTTGCTTCAGAAATCTACCATAAAGTAATTTTATCAACTAAAATGGGGGAATTCTTTAGAATACTTGAATGATTGAAAAAGTGATGAGTGACATGTCAATCCTGACAAAAATAACTGCGGAAAGCCTAGAACTGTGAAGATGTAATAGTGGAAAAGTAAATAAACTTGTTGCACATTTCAGGTAGATAGTTTTCGCAAATTTGTCCAATCCCAGTATGTTGCAAAAATGACAACTCTTTATATCATCATTAGAACTGAATTGATTAGCATTTGACTTAAGAACAAAGAACAATACAACGCAGGAACAGGCCCTTCGGCCCACCAAGCCTGCGCTCATTCCTGATCCTTATTTAGACCCACTATTTATTGCTCAAACACGCTTTCTATCCTGCTGTTCACCTTCCGTTCATGTGTCCATCAAAATACGCCTTGAATGTTGCTAGCGCGCCTGCTTCCATTGCCTTCACTGGCAGTGCGTTCCAGGTACCCACCTTTCCCCACACGCTTCCCCAAAACGTTCCCCCTTTCATCTTGAACCTGTGCCCTCTTGTAGTTGACCTTCCACCCTGGGGAAAAAAGTCTCTGACTATCTACCTTGTCTATGCCTCTCATAATTTTATAGACTCTATCAAGTCTTCCCTAAGCCTCCATCTTTCCAGTGAAAACAATCCTAGTTTTTTCTACCTCTCCTCATATCAACTGAAATGTTTCTTGCTTTCGGCTTGTTTGTTTTATTGATGTAATACCCACCAAAACTTTTCATTAGCGCATTCCTCCCAAAGAAAAGTTCACAAGTTTAAAACAGGAGAAGGGGGTGACATAGTGGCTAGCACTGCTGACTCATAGCACCAGGGACCCAGGTTCGATTCCTGGCTTGGCTCCCTGAATGTGCGGAGTCTCCCCGTGTCTGCGTGGGTTTCCTCCGAGTGCTCCAGTTTCCTCCCACAGTATGAAAGACGTGCTGGTTAGGTGCATTGGCCATGCTAAATCCTCCCTCAGTGTACCCGAACAGGCGCCGGAGCTTGGCAACTAGGGGATTCTCGCAGTAACTTCAGTGCAGTGTTAACGTAAGCCTACTTGTGACACTAGTAAATAAACTTAACGCCTGAGCTTTACGAACAGAAAATGTTAAATCTGTTGAAGTCTTGTATTATCAGCTGGATCAAATTTCTGGATTGAGCTTTTAAACATATTTTAAAAATGGTTTAAGACGAACTCAACCAATTAGGTATTTCTATAGTTTCTTCACTTTACAAACACATGCTTTAATGTGACCATTCACTGTTCTAAAAAGTTTCTGGAACCAGTAAAACTGGTTTGAGATTTCCGTCTTTATTGCCCATAGTATAACCTGGGAGGGAAAAATGTTACTTCATAAGAAAAATGCAACAAAGCGATGGATTCAGCTGCTTAGGTGATTTATATAAAGTCACTCATTATAGGTGATTACAGTTTGACAGGGAGAAACGAACCTTTCCAGACAGTAAGACCAGGATTCGGTAACTTGCTCGAAAATGTCTCCAGCAGCCTTTCTAAGGCAGCTCCCACTTGTCCACCGCACAAACGCAGAGCTGAAATAACAACCTATGAATACTGCTTGCGAAATGGCTGTGTACACAAGGTGAAGACTGAAGTCTTTACAGCTGAATAGACTTTCTAATCTCAGCATTAGCTGTGCTTTGAGAAAGTTTTCGGTTGCCTTATGTACAGATTAATGGAAAATGCTGGGGCTCTGATTTTCGGGGCGGGGGTGCGCTTTGCAGAAACAGTTTTAAGGATTTATGGGTGGTTGACAAATACCACCTATTCTTTCAAAGTCTTCCGCGGTCCCATTGAAAAGGATCTGAAGGCAAAAGTCTGCCACTAAAGAGGAGAAGACGTTGGAAGGATCTCTGTGTTAGCTCCCTTTTTTTAACTCTCTTTTGCCCACATCTTTCATTACTCCCCTTCAGAAGAAAGAGTCGTGAAGCGCGTGGCTGTGGAAAAGGGGAGGGTAAGGCCCTCTTTTAAAACATTTGAATGAAATAGAATGTGCCAATCTGCTTTTGTCCGTAACCATGAGAACTGAATACAATTGTTTCCACAAAAATGCCTCTGTACTTGTGGATAGGCCTTTAAAAAGACTCTGAACTCGTTTAGTCTGATAGAATGGAACAGAGGGAATACCTTTGTTAAATGTTGTATTCAACAAGAACCAGAAAAGACTGCTTTCAGAGCCAATATGGAATGTTGTTTTTTCTCCCCCCCCTCCTGCCCCCACCTCCTGCCCCCACCTCCTACCCTGACTCTACTGGTTTATAATTCCAATATTGTTGATTTTAAGAACTTTTTTTTATATAACTTATTCAATTGGGAGCTTTTCACTGTTCTCAATAAACTGAACTTTCAGTCAATATGCTGTACTGGCTTCAGGTTACAGAGTGGATTAATAAACAACTTGCATTTATATTGCGCCTTTCACGACCTCACAGCATTTTGCATTCATGTAAGCACTTTTGAAGTCACTGTTGTAGAAAACAAAATGTGAGGTAATGCATTTTGGAAGGTCTAATACAGATGGGAAATATACAGTGAATGGCAGAACCCTTAAGAGTATTGATAGGCAGAGAGATCTGGGTGTACAGGTACACAGGTCACTGAAAGTGGCAACACAGGTAGAGAAGGTAGTCAAGAATGCATACTGCATGCTTGCCTTCATCAGCCAGAATATTGAGTTTAAAAATTGGCAAGTCATGTTGCAGCTTTTTAGAACCTTAGTTAGGCCACACTTGGAATATAGTGTTCAATTCTGGTCGCCACACTACCAGAAGGATGAGGAGGCTTTGGAGAGGGTACAGAACAGATTTATCCGGATGTTGTCTGGTATGTTGGAGGGCATTAGCTCTGAGGAGAGGTTGAAGAAACTTAGTTTGTTCTCACTGCAACGTCGGAGGTTGAGGGGCAACCTGATAGAAGTCCACAAGATTGTGAGGGCCATGGACAGATTGTGTAGTAGGTGAATTGGCCATGCTAAATTCTCCCTCAGTGTACCCGAACACGCAGCACAGTGTGGCGACTAGGAGATTTTCACAGTAACTTCATTGCAGTGTTAATGTATGCCTACTTGTGACTAATAAATAAATAGGCCCAAAGTCCCAGTGATCCACTGACCAAATCAAACAGAATGTTCCTTTGATCATTTGCAATTGGCAGACTCTACTAACCATTCCGCACTTGCAAAAGCCAAAATCAAACATTCACTGATAGATCTGATTCTGCAATTGTTCACCTAATCCTGAGTGAGATAATAACTACACTAACAACCAATTTAAGATGAGCACTCTAGCTCATAACATTGCTTTATACAGTTGCAAGAAGCTACTACATTCATAGATAGAGATCCATTCTCTGCAAATTAAAGGAATGGGTTTAAGCCTTGTAACCCTTTTGAGTTACTGGGAGCTTGGGGAGCCTATTGTTCCCCATTGCTTTCTCCATGGCATTGCCTTGGCCAATCGAATTTAACTTGCTGACCAATTTCCTTGGTCTTCTGAGAAAGTAGAGATGATGGTGAGCTTTCTTAACTATAGTGTCAGCATGGGGGGGACCTGTTGTGTAAATCCTTGCGGTCATTTGAAATTTGGCATTCTTGCATTTAGCCTGATGCACACAAGGTAAAACCCTTGGCAACATGTCCCAATTCTCAGTGATAACTGAGTGTGTACCAAGGGACTACTTCTGTTTCATGTTTCCATTGAGCACATAAACTGTAGATGGGATTTACAG
The DNA here is from genome assembly GCF_964213995.1 of Mustelus asterias. Classification (NCBI taxonomy): domain Eukaryota; kingdom Metazoa; phylum Chordata; class Chondrichthyes; order Carcharhiniformes; family Triakidae; genus Mustelus; species Mustelus asterias. Next base: position 17,530,840 of record NC_135809.1, read on the forward strand.
CGCCGTCGCCACAGTGACGGCAGGGCCATAAAATGTGGAGAGCTATTAAAATTCCATTGACGTCGGTGGGTCTGGAAGATCCTGCCAGCAGGAGGAGCTGTAAAATTGCACCCTGTGTGTCTGGTAAGTTACTCTGACTGTGGATTTTACAATCCAGTGATTTTACAAAGTGAGCAATACAGAGGGCTGGATTTTCTGCACCACACCCGCCCCCCATGATGTGTTTTCCAGTGGTGGAGGTGGATCACCATTGGCTGCCAGCAGGATCTTCCGGTCCTGCCGATGTCTATGGCATGTTTTGTGGCTCGCCCATCCTGCCGGTGAGGAACCCGTCGCAGGGGATTGCCTTCTGCAGGAACAGAAGACACTGCTGGTGGGAAGGGTGGGACAATCCCACCCATAGCTTCACAGGTGGGATCTTACTGAACAGCATAATGTTGGGGGACAAAGTAGAAAGGGTCGAGAGCTTCAAGTTTTTAGGTGTCCAGATCACCAACAAACCTGTCCTAGTCTCCCCCATGCTGATACTATAGTTAAGAAAGCCCACCAAAGCCTCTACTTTCTCAGAAGACCAAGAAAATTTGACATGACCACTCTGACTCTCATCAACTTTCACAGATGCACCATAGAAAGCATTCTTTCTGGTTGTATCACAGCTTGATATGGCTTTTGCTCTGCCCAAGACCGCAAGGAACTACAAAAAGTCATGAATGTAGCCCAATCCATCACGCAAACCAGCCTCCCATCCATTGGCTCTGTCTATACTTCCCACTGCCTCGGCAAAGCAACCAGCATAATTATGCACCCCGGACATTCTCTCTTTCACCTTCTTCCGTTGGGAAAAGATACAAAAGTCTGAGGTCACGTACCAACCAACTCAAGAATAGCTTCTTCCCTGCTGCCATCAGACTTTTGAATGGACCTACCTCGCATTAAGTTGATCTTTCTCTACACGCTAGCTATGACTGCAACACTACATTCTGCACTCTCTCCTTTCCTTCTCTATGAACGGTATGTTTTGTCTGTATAGCGCACAAGAAACAATACTTTTCACTGTATGCTCATACATGTGACAATAATAAATGAAATCATAATGTTATCCTTAGAAGCTTGCATGAATCATAGAATGATACAGCACAGAAGCAGACTATTTGGCCAATCATGCATGTCTGTGTCCCTTGGTGGAGCTATCAAATGATTCCCACTCTTCCTTGCTGTTTTCCAATGGCCCTATAGGTATTTTCCATCCAGGTATTTATCCAATTTTCTTTTGAATGTTATTACTGAATCTGTTCCCACCACCCATTCAGGAAGTGTATTTCAGATCAAAACATCTCACTGCAATTATAAAATAAAATATGCTTTTAGTTAAAGTTAGCTTCATCTTGACATTCCTATTCCATTATTTTAGAGTTCATGGTGTATGCTATAGTATTAGTTATCATTCTATAATGAATATAGCGGGGTCGGACAGGGGAACTGTCTGAATCATTGAGAACGATACCAAGATAAACAAGTTAGACTTTAAAAAACTGATAAGAAGCCAGTAAAATGTTTTTAAGATACATTTTAAACAATTTTTATGGAAACGTACCTCTGCTTCATCCAAATTGCCATATTTTACATTCTCTTTCCTACCCTTGAGCAGGAAAGCCTCATTTGCATTTGTTGCCCAGGATGTTATGATCCTTTTTTTTGGCAAATGCTAACCTTTTGGGTGTATTTTTGATGTTTTCATGCTTGTGTTTCTGTGCACTTGAACCTCATATGGGTTCTATTATCCCATCGTACATGTACATTCTAATTCAGTGTTATCACGCAATGGGCGGGATTTTACACCTTCGCTCGTTCCGAAACCGTAAAGCCCCGCCCGAGGTCAATGGACCTTTCCATTGCCCGCTCCGATTCCCGTGGCGGGCGGGGCGGTAAAATTCCGGCCAATGTCTCATACCGGCTTCTTGACATATTTGCACTGGTATCTTCCCTCTTGAGGACAGATAAGAGAAGGAACAACAATTTGGAGAGGAATTGGATTTGGTGATAAGTGGTGGATTACATAAGGCATTACAGAGTATTACATGTGTTGCTAATATCTGGGTGGTGGGAGTGTAATAATAATAATCATGCAGATATCTTGCTGCCACCTTAATGGTTTGTATGGGGCAATCACATGAGATGCGCGGGTTAGGTGGATTGGCCATGCTCAATTGACCCTAGTGTCAGATGGTTAGTAGAGAAACTAAGTAGGGTTATGGGGATTGTGGTTGGTGCAGACTCAATGGGCTGAATGGCTTCCTTCTGCACTGTACGGATTCTATGAACTGATGTTTCATTAAAATTGTAAATAACCAATTTTAACAATTATACTTTTAGATAAAGTTTTGTCAATAACTATGTTCCCAATCAGCAAATATACAGACAAGGACTTCTGCTTTTTCTTTAGGTTAACTCCCAATTTCTGAATCTGGCCAAATCATAGAATCTCTATAGTGCAGGAGGAGGCCATTCGGCCCATCGAGCCTCCCGTAACCCCATATCTTTACCCTGCTAATCCCCTGACACTAGGGTCAATTTAGCCAATCAACCTAACCCGCAGATCTTTGGACTGTGGGAGGAAACTGGAGCACTTGGAGGAAACCCATGCAGACACGGGGAGAACGTGCAGACTCCACACAGACAGTCACCCGAGGCCTGAATTGAACCCGGGTCCCTGGTGCTGTGAGGCAGCAGTGCTAACCACTGTGCCACTGTGCCGCCCCTAATTCATGTGGATTGCATCTGGAGTTGAATTTGAGTTTTGGGCAGGAGTAGGCTAGCTAGTTGCCCACACTTAACAGGACAACCATGATTCTGGAAGGCTAACAACAGTCAATTCAAGTGTATGCAGGAAGTGACCAGGAGAGTGATTGCAGTCTCCAGAATCTGTCATACCCAAACAAGAAGAAGTCTCACAACACCAGGTTAAAGTCCAACAGGTTTATTTGGAATCATGAGCTTTCGGAGCACTGATCACAAGACTCATCTGATGAAGGAGCAGCGCTCCAAAAGCTCGTGATTCCAAATAAACCTGTTGGACTTTAACCTGGTGTTGTGAGACTTCTTACTATACCCAAATAAGGATAGGTTTATCATGTGGAGAATTGCCAAAGTGTAAATTCCTTCACAGACTTACTTGTCCTTTGTCTTGGGAAGGTGTGACCTCAGTGAAAATGTTTCTCTTCTGTACTGGGCAAGCAATTCTGTGATGCAAGTTCAGATCCTGCCGTGGTCACTTGTGTCAAAATTCAGGGCAATTAAACCTTTATCTGTTTTTCTCAATTCTAAAATGTTCCAAAGTGATCACCCTTATTGGTGACAGTGGTTCTTTGTTTCAGTAAAGATAGAACTTGACACATGTGCTGCTTTGACTAGCATGATGTGGAGGTGCCTGTTTGCTACCAAAAAATGGTGTTTGCTACCAAATAAACCTGTTGGACTTTAACCTGGTGTTATTAAAAATCTTACTGTGTTAACTAGCATGACCAGATACATGCTTCTATCCAGATTGGAATGTGATAGCACTAGAGGAGGTACAGAGGAGGTTCACCAGGAAGTTGCCTGGGATGGAACATTTGAGCTATAAGGAGAGACTAGATAGGCTTGGATTGTTTTCTTTAGAGCAGAAAAGGCTGAGGATGGACATGACTGAGGTGTATAAGATTATGAGAGGTACGAACAGGGTGAGTAGAGAGCAGCCTTGGTTGGGGGGGTCACGCATGAGGGGGATAGTTTTAGGGTAAGGGGCAAGAGATTCAAAGGGCTATGAGAAGAAGCTTTTTCACTCACAGGGTGGTGGGAATCTGGAATGCAATGCCAGGGAAGGTAGTGGAGACTTGAAACCTTACAACCTTTAAAAAATATTTGGATGGGTACTTGAGATATCGTAACATTCAAGGATATGGGACAAGTGCAGGAAAATGGGATTAGTGCGCGTTTAGTGGTAGTTATTGTCAGTGCAGACTCGATGGGCCGAATTACCTTTTCTGCACTGTACAGCACTTTGGAATTGTAACGCGGCTGCACTTTCACATTACTGTTCAGGCATTAACCTGTGTCAAGGAGGTGGCGAATGGAGTATGATTTGGGGAACTGAAATGAACCGCTTTGTTAAGAAGGATAATAAATCATATTTTGTAAAAGATGAGTGACTAGCAAGCGTTGGGAGCAGAGGGATTTGAGGCTCATTGTTCTTTGTGGGATACACAAATCACTGGGACTGCAGGTACAATAAGTAATCATGCCGGCAAATGGTCTGTTAGCCTTCATTGCAAGCGGTTTACAGTATGGGACTAAGCAAGTCTTTCTGCAATTATATGGGGCTTTAATACTGGAGTACTGTGTACAGTATTGGTCTCCACTCCAAGGAAGGCTAACAGTAAAGTAAAGTTTATTTATTAGTCACAAGTAAGGCTTACATTAACACTGCAATACAGTTACTGTGAAATTCTCCTGGTCACCACACTCCGGCACCTATTCGGGTCAATGCACCTAACCAGCACGTCTTTCAGAATGTGGGAGGAAACCGGAGCACCCGGAGGAAACCCACGCAGACACAGGGAGGACGTGCAAACTCCACACAGACAGTGACCCAAGCCGGGAATCAAACCCGTGTCCCTGGTGCTGTGAAGCAGCAGTGCTAACCACTGTGCTACCGTGCCGCTCTAAGGCTATTCTTAGAAGGGGTGCAACGATAATGCAGTAGATTGATTCCTGGAGGGAGAGGGCTGCCTTATGAGGATAGATCGAGTGGAATATTTTGCTGAGTTTAGAAGGGGAGATGATCTCATTGAAACATTCAAGATTCTGAACAATTTTGACAGTATAGATTTTGAGAGGTTGCTTTTTCCTGGCTGGAGAGTCTGGAACGAAGGTTCATAGTCTCAGCATAAGGAATTGACCATTTAGAACTGAAATGAGAAGAAATTTCTTGATTCAGCATCGTGAACCTGGGGAATTCTTCTCCCCAGAAGTTGTGTATGTTCAAGACTGAGGTGGTTAGGTCTTTTGGGCAGGAAGGGAATCGAGAGGAATGGGAATAAGGCGGGAAAGTTAAGTGGAGGTAGAAGTTTAGCCATGATCTTGAATTACGGAGCATACTCAAGGGGTTGACTGGCATACCCTGTCATGTTTCCTCTGAACTTTAGACTGGTTTATCTGCCAGAGGTCCACATGCAGTGACCTGGAACAATCGTTTTGTATAGAATGGTGCAGTAACCTTTCACAACCCCTTGTATAACTTGTAGGACAGCAAAAATTGACAAGGCTCTGGGAATTAAGGCATGTCTGAAACTGAAAGGCAAAAGGTAGAGTCCAGCTAAAGTTAGCACAATGTTCAATGCACAATCTGAATAACACTCACTGCAAACAAGACAGTCACTAAAGCAACAGTAACCTTGCACTAAGAGACACTCCGAAGCAAGCAAGACCAGTTTACCGTTGTGCACCTGAGTTGTATGGATGAACACAGTAAGAAGTCTCACAACACCAGGTTAAAATCCAACAGGTTTATTTGGTAGCAAAAGCCACTAGCTTTCGGAGCGCTGCTCCTTCATCAGGTGAGTGGGATTTCAGTTCACAAACAGGGCATATAAAGACATAATCTTGTATGGATGAGACCAGGGCTTCCATTGAAATCATAAAATTCAGTACTGGACCCGATTTGCAAAAGACTATACATTTAAACAAGCTTGCTGGTGCCTCAGTGCACTCTTATCACACAACACAAAATCAAAAGTATGAAAAATTAGGTACATGACAAGTGCACAAAATTGGGGCCAGGCTTTTGACTAGAAACCTCCATCAATGACAACTGATAGACTCTTGGTAAATCTGAGGCTTATATGCGACCTCAGTGTGTAATATTGCATTTGACAGTTACCCTTGATCTCTTCACATTGAAACTGGAGATAATTAATAATTGACACCTTATGATTTTTATAATGTGCAATAGCCAGAGATCCAACTAGATCCTGCCTGCATTCATCTATCTTATTGGAAAGTTAACGGGGTGTCTCCCATCCATTATTTTAGATTTGATTTATTATTGTCACATGTAACAACATACAGTGAAAAGTATTGTTTCTTGCGCGCTGCACAAAGCACAGCATTCATAGAGAAGGAAAGGAGAGAGTGCAGAATGTAATGTTACAGTCACAACTTGGATGTAGAGAAAGATCAACTTTAGTGCAAGGTAGGTCCATTCAAAAGTCTGATGGCAGCAGGGAAGAATCTGTTCTTGAGTTGGTTGGTACGTGACCTCAGACTTTTGTATCTTTTTCCCGATGGAAGAAGGTGGAAGAGAGAATGTTCAGGGTGCGTGGGGTCCTTAATTATGCTGGCTGCTTTTCAGAGGCAGCGGGAAGTGTAGACAGAATCAATTGATGGGAGGCTGGTTTGCATGATGGACTGGGCTTCATTCATGACCCGTTGAGTTTCTTGCAGTCTTGGGTAGAGCAGGAGACATGCCAAGCTATCATGCAACCAGAAAGAATGCTTTCTATGGTGCATCTGTAAAAGTTGGTGAAAATCATAGCTGACATGTCAAATTTCTTTAGTCTTCTGAGAAAATTGGTGCGTTTGTTATTTGACGGCATTCTTTATACAGACCTCCAGTTTCAGTTTAGAATCACAGAATCCCTACAGTGCAGAAGGAGGCCATTCGGCCCATCAAGCCTGCACCAAAAACAATCCCACTTAGACCCTATCCACGTAACCCCACCAAATTACCCTGTTAATCCCCCTGACATGAAGGGACAATTTAGCATGGCCAATCCACCTAACCCGCACATCTTTGGAGTGTGGGAGGAAACCAGAGCACCCGGAGGAAACCCACGTGGACACGGGGAGAATGTGCAAACTCCACACAGACAGTTACCCGAGGCCGGAATTGAACCTGGGTCCCAGGTGCTGTGAGGCAGCAGTGTTCATCACTGTGCCACCATGCCGAAAAGATTAATATGTTCTTTGAAGAAAGTAATTTCAGGTAACAAATTTCTACTGTGGAATGAGCTCATTCACAATGCCATTTGCAATCGAGCAGAAATGTGTTTGTCAGTTACACCGGCACCATGCCTATCCTGTGCTTTTTCTTTATTTGATCATTAATCTTCTTACTCATGCCCAGTAATTGTTTGTTTATTCTACTCCCTCTACTGGAGCCTTGGCCATACTGAATACCAAATTTATTGGCTGAAGTGATTAACCGTCCATGCAACGCACGCCTGACTAACTCACCAAACTCTGTTTGGGGACTGTCCAATCCTAGTCTTTGATTTTTCACATGTTTATCATAAAAGCTACATTAAAAATGTACAGATGAAATCATTTAAATTGCAGCCTAAATAGAGGTCGTTCCGCCTATTGCCAGTGCTGGCACTTCAAGCTGTAGCTATCTATTGCCATTTCACCGCATCCTTTGTTTCCAAATACTTGTCCAATTACTAGATAAATTATCTCTGCCTTCATAGTTTTCCACTGTATCCTGTCCATGGCTCTGATATGAAAACCACACTCAATGCTACTGTGGCCTAGCCAATGTCCTGCACAGAATGAACATCACTCTTTTTTTCCTTTTGTTTCAATGTCCCTATGTATTAATATCCAGATTTGTATTTCTCTTTTTATCCATGAAGCATGAGCCTGCTAGCCCATCAAAATCCTCATCTGAGTCAGCTGCAGCAGAACTCGTGTGTCTCCTCAATGTCCAGGGAACATTCCCTCTGCCCTGGCTGCAGGCCACAGGAGCCTAAAGCCTCAGCATGCACAGATCTCACTCTAATCTGGCCTCTAGAGCCTGAGCATTATCAGTGCCTGAGCTGGTGACTGCTAATGTGAGAGAGAATGACAGTGTTTCTTCGTCAAGAATCACTTCTTCGCTTCCACATCTTGTCCCTTTACCATCGCTTGTCTAGGTGGCACTTCTTGTATATCTGAAAGGAGAGACAAGTATGGGTTGCAGTGAGGATGGGGTGGGGGGGAGGGGGCAATGGCAGTGTAGCGATTTTGATCAGGCAGTTAAGGTTGGCCTGCTTGAATATGAACTCCCTGATTACATAGACAAGGGAGGAGCAGTAGATGTAGTTTATATGGATTTCAGCAAGGCGTTTGATAAGGTGCCCCATGCAAGGCTCATTGAGAAAGTGAAGGGGCATGGGATACAAGGGGACATTTCTTTGTGGATTCAGAACTGGCTTGCCCACAGAAGGCAAAGAGTGGTTGTAGATAGGTCTTTTTCAGCATGGAGGTCGGTCACCAGTGGAGTGTCCCAGGGATCTGTTCTGGGACCCTTGCTCTTTGTGATTTTTATAAATGACCTGGATGAGGAAGTGGAAGGATGGGTTGGCAAGTTTGCTGATGACACAAAGGTTGGTGGGGTTGTGGATAGTGTAGAGGGATGTCAGCAGTTGCAACGAGTCATAGATAAGATGCAAGACTGGGCGGAGAAGTGGCAGATGGACTTCAACCTAGATAAGTGTGTGGTGGTTCATTTTGGCAGGTCGAATAGGATAAAAGAATATAATATTAAGGGTAAGATGCTTGGCAGTGTGGAAGATCAGAAGGATCTTGGGGTCCGGGTTCATAGGACGCTCAAAGCAGCGTCGCAGGTAGAGGCTGTGGTTAAGAAGGTGTATGGAATACTGGCCTTCATCAATAGAGGAATTGAGTTTAGAAATCGGGAGATAATGCTGCAGCTGTATAGGGCCCTGGTCAGACCCCACCTGGAGTACTGGGCCCAGTTCTGGTCGCCTCTTTATAGAAAGGATGTGGAAGTCATAGAAAGGGTGCAGAGGAGATTTACAAGGATGTTGCCTGGATTAGGTGGCATGCCTTATGAGGATAGGTTGAGAGAGCTAGGTCTTTCTCCTTGGAGAGGCGAAGGATGAGAGGTGACCTGATAGAGGTGTATAAGATGTTGAGGGGTATTGATAGAGTGGATTCTCAGAGGCTTTTACCCGGGCTGAAATGGTTGCCACAAGAGGTCACAGGTTTAGGGTGCTGGGGAGTAGGTACAGAGGAGATGTTAGGGGTAAGTTTTTCACTCAGAGGGTGGTGGGTGCGTGGAATCAGCTGCCGGTAGTGGTGGTGGAGGCGGATTCGATAGGGTCTTTTAAGAGACGTTTGGATAAGTTCATGGAAGTTAGTAAGATAGAGGGTTATAGGTAAGCCTAGTAGGTAGGGACATGTTCGCCACAACTTTTGGGCCAAAGGGCCTGTTTGTGCTGTAGCTTTTCTATCTTCTATGTTCTATTAAGGGCCAAATTGATGGTCCAATCAGGAGCCCATGCTCTGTATTTAAACAGGAGTGCCTGTTCCTCTGTATACTGACAGCGCTGACAGCGCTCTGTATAGTGTTGTTGGATCTTGTAGATAAAGACATTTTGGTGAAGCGACCTCCGCCTCCAAGGACTTATTACAGGTGGGGGGAGCAAAGAGGTATATGCTTACACAATGTGAAACTTGTAAATCAGAAGATATTGTGGGATGAGGGGAATGGTATGTGAGAATGAGGATTAGATTTGAGGATACAGTCACCTTCGATGGTTTCAACCCCATCTCTGACCACAAAGTCAATCATGGCCATTTCAATAATGGTGAGAACTGTCTTCTCCATTGTGGGGCGGAACACACAACCATAGCTGTTTTCTGTCAGTTATCGGCCATTGTGGTACAGTTCTACACTATCTTGTCCTGGAAGAGAGGGGGATTTTGATTTGATTTAGTTTACTATTGTCACATGTATTAGTATACAGTGAAAAGTATTGTTACTTGCGCGCTATACAGACAAAGCATACCATTCTTGGAGAAGGAAAGGAGAGAGTGCAGAATGTAGTGTTACAGTCATAGCTAGGGTGTAGAGAAAGATCAACTTAATGCAAGTGTATTTCTGAATGTGGTGTAACGTGTGGGTGATGTGCCTATCATATTTAAATAGCTGGCAACATGAGCAAGTTGTTAGATGTGTGTGTGTGAGAGGCTTGCAGCAGTGCTACATGTGTAAATGTAAGATGAAGCTATGAATGAGGTGAGAGCCATGGTTGATAGGGAGTTACAGGTGAGTGAAGGAGTGTGGGGAATGGAGCAGTGAGGCGAGTGGCTGAGTGGTAAGGATATGGAATTGGAAGATTCACAAACCTTGACTACTGAGGTTGTCTGGCACTGCGTCCAGGTCCTTGAAGCTAAACTGTTGACATTGCTCATGTTGGCTAACTGCACCCCCCCCCCCCCCCCCCCCCCCCCACCACCCCCCTACCTACCTTCACAGTGTCTGGCTGGACAGCCTCCTAGTCTCCTGTAGAAAGAGGACTTCTCTCCTGCCTGCCCCTATCACACTAAAGCCTCCAATGATGCGTAGATTTTAAGGGGTGCAAACTGGTTTGAACTGGTGCTGGCCAATCAGATGATTGCGTCTCTTGCCAAGGTGTACAGCCACTGAACTATGTCGCCTGCATTGAAAGCACCGAGTGCAAAATTAATCGAACACCTTGATCCCTCCATCCATTTTCAGATCTTATCTAATTTTGTGACCCATACATCTGCAACTCTGGCTCCCTTGTTATTTGGATCTACTTCTTTCCACTGTTCTTTTAGTCAGACTGTACTACTTCACAGTGAACTGTTCTGTCACCTTTTGGTCAACTCTTTTAACCAAATTATATCTGCCTGAACCAGTTGCTCCTTCCTCATATTTTGCTATAATCAGCAAACTCTAAGATCATTATTTCTGTATCTATATCCATATCATTCATTTAAATGTAAAACAAGACATCCTCTTCAGATCCCTAGACTGTACCAAGATCCCACCAACCCATTTACCCTTACTCTTTCTGTCACCCACCACTTTCCTTTCCATGGAACCATATTCCCTTTGCACTGTGTTAATTTTCACAACAATCTCTTGTGTGGCTCATTGTCAAACATCTTCTGAAAGTCTATACATACAACATCTATTCCCTCAATGTCTATACACTGAAAACAATCAATTAAATTAGCAGAACTCAACCTTGCCTTTACTGACCATCCATGGTTAGTGCATGTCTTCACTAAGTCCTCAGTAATCACATTGCTTCTGTGATGACTTCTACAGTGGAAGACATTTTTTAAAAGCCTCAATCATTCAACCAATGTGCAGCACAGTGGTTAACACTACTGCCTCACAGCACCAGGGATCCGGCTTCGATTCCCTGCTTGGGTCACTGTCTGTGCGGAGTCTGCACGTTCTCCCCTTGTTTGCGTGGGTTTTCTCTGGGTGCTCTGGTTTCCTCCCACAGTCTGAAAGACGTGCTTGTTAGGTGCATTGGCCGTGCTAAATTCTCCCTCAGTGTACCCGAACAGGCGGCGGAGTGTGGCAACTAGGGGATTTTCACAGTAACTTCATTGCAGTGTTAATGTAAGCCTACTTGTGACACTAATAAATAAACTTAAAACTAAACTGAAACATTAATGCAGCCCTAACTTCAATCCGAGAAAAGCAGAATCAGAAAACCTCCACATAACAAAGAAAGAATGGCTAAAGAGAGAAAAACTGCCTAAGTTTCTTTAATCCCCATCTCCTGAGTCTGGCTGGTGCAGACAGTCATTCAGCATTGGAGGATTCTGTACATTCAGTATCATTCAGTGATTTACTGGAGAGGAGACATTTCTTCACCCAAAGAGTGGTGAGCCTGTGGAATTCATTACCACAGGAAGTGGTTGATGCCAAAACATTGAATGTATTCAAGAGGCGGCTGAACATAGCACTTGGGGTGAATGGGATCAAAGATTATTGGGGAGAAAGCAGGATTAGGCTATTGAGTTGGATGATCAGCCACGATCGTAATGAATGACGGAGCAGGCTCAAAGGGCCAAATGGCCTCCTCCTGCTCCAATCTTCTATGTTTCTATGTTTCCTTTTCCAGTAAGTGTCAGTGTAACTAAGAAACAGTTCAGTGAGTGATAAATGTCTAGCTGGTTTGAGTAGCTGTCTGACAGGAACACCAATACTCTTCGCTGATTTGTTACAGGATGGGAAACACAAAGGGTTGATTGTCCTATCCAAGTGGCTCAACTGAAAATTGTTGAAACTCTTCACAGACAGTTAGGATTTACACAAGACCATCAGGCTATAATACATCTGTTGATGTGTTTAAGAAGTTTCTACGAAGTATATTGCAACATTAGCGCATTTACAAACTCATGATGTGAGTAATAATTTGACAAATCCCAGCAGCCACATTGACACACAAAGAAGATTTTGATGGAGTTTATTGATGTTTCTGATTGAACATTGATTTATATCAATGATGCGTTTGTACAGTAACTTTTTTTTTGTTATGTGCCACTTTCTACTGGCTAGGGTAGCATAAAATGTGTGAAGATGTCTGTCCTTTTCCCAATCAGATACCAAGTTTAGATTGAGTGCAGACAGCATTCACATGAGCAAATCTTCCACACTGTTACTTAATTAGCTTCACTAATGTTCATACAGCTTCATCTTTATTGATGTTCCACTTTATTGTCACAGCTGACAATCAACAGCTTTTTCGACTCTTTCATTTAAGAGACACCAAGATGTGATAATGGTGGCGGGGCGAGGCGAAACATGTTAGTTAAGTAGGCACCAAACTTTTTGAAGTTTATTATTTACTGTCACAAGCCGGCTTACATTAACACTGCAATGAAGTTACTGTGAAAATTCCCCAGACACCACACTCCGAAGCCTGTTTGGGTACACTGAGAGAGAATTTAGCACGGTCAATGCACCCTAACCCGCACTGGATAAAAGCAAATTACTGTGGATGCTGGAATCTGAAACCAAAAGAAAAAACACTGGAAAATCTCAGCAGGTCTGGCAGCATCTGTAGGGAGGGAAAAGAGCTGACGTTTTGAGTCCTGATGACCCTTTGTCAAAGCTTTGCCTGTGGATTGCTGAAAGTAAGAAGGCAAATGGTATGTTGGCCTTCATAGTAAGAGGATTTGAAGATAGGGATAGGGATGTTTTACTGCAATTGTGTAGGGCATTGGTAAGGCCACACCCGGAGTAAAGTGTGCAGTTTTGGTGTCCTTATCTGAGGAAGGATGTCCTTGCTATAGAGGGAGTACAGCGAAGGTTTATCAGGCTGATTCCTGGGATGGCAGGTCTGTCATGTGAGGAGAAACTAAGTCTGTTAGGATTATATTCACTGGAGTTTAGAAGAGTGAGAGGAGATCTCATAGAAATTTATAAAATTCTAACAGTTAGACAGGGTAGATTCAGAAAGAATGTTCCCAATGGTGGGGGTGTCCAGAGCTAGGGGTCATAGTTTGAGGATAAGGGGGTAAACCTTTTAGAACTGAGGTGAGGAGATACTTCTTCACCCAGAGGGTGGTGAATGTGTAGAATTCATTACCACAGAATGTAGTTGAGGCCAAAACGTTGTCTGATTTCAAGAAGAAATTAGATATAGCTCTTGGGGCTGAAGGGATATGGGAGGAAGGGGGGAATCAGGATATTGAATTTGATGATCAGCCATGATCAAAATGAATGGCGGAGCAGGCTCGAAGAGCCAAATGGCCTACTCCTGCTTCTAGTTTCTGTGCTTCTATTAGAGAGATCTGGGCCAAACACAGGCAATTGAGACTAGCTGGGAGGGCACACCATGGTTGGCATGGACCAGTTGGGTCGAAGGGCGTGTTTCCGTGTTGTATTGCTCTATGACTCAGGTTTCATCTGAGCTGTCTGCCACAGATAATGTGCTAGACTGTGTTTCTGCATCATCATTGTCTTCCCGTTCTGCCATGTCTTTCTTTCAGACCACTGCCTGACCAGGCAGCAGTTCTCAGGTATCTGAAAGATGAAAGCCACAAAGGTAAGGTTGTTATGGGGGAAGTTGGTCAGGTGGGGTGAGGATGTGGAAGCAAGACAGGCAGCTTGCTTACACTGTCCGCAGGTTGTACATCAGACAAAATTGTGGGATGAGAGCGAAGTGAACATCAGAAGGTAGATTAGGTACTGGCATGTCTTTGAATGTTTCAGATCTGACACAGGCCTCCAACAAGGGCGAGCACTATTTCCTCCAGGAGGGGTTAAGAATAGACTTCCATGCCTGTTTCCCATCAGTTAGATGCTGCCACCTTCAGTTTTGTACTATCTTGTCCATAAAGTGAAAGGGAAGCGTGTTATTGAGTGTGGTGTAATCTGCCTGGGTGCTGTGCCTGCAGTGATTGAATAGTTGACAGTCTGTATTGAGATGTGGCATGAGATTTTTTTTATTCATTCAGGGGACATGGGCATCACTGGCTGGCCAGCATTTATTGCCCATCCCTAGTTGCCCTTGGAAGACAGTTGAGAGTCAACCACATTGCTATGGCTCTGGAGTCACATGTAGGCCAGACCAGGTAAGGAGAGCAGATTTCCTTCCCTAAAGGATATTAGTGAACTAAATGGGTTTTTCCGACAATCGGCAATGGTTATCAGTAGCTTCTTAATTCCAGATTTTTTTTTATTGAATTCAAATTCCACCATCTGCCGTGGCGGTATTTGAACCCGGGTCCCCAGAACATTAGCTGAGTTTCTGGATTAATAGCTTACTGATAATACCACTGAGCCATCACCTTCCCTTGAAGCAATGAAGAATGAGGGTGAGGTGAAACTATGAATGTCAGGGTATGAGTCATGGGGTGGATTTTCCGGCCGTGCTTCCCTCAAAGCCGGAAAACACAGCCGGAAAATCCCGTCCAAGGTCAACGAACCTTTGCATGGTCCATGTCCCACCCGCTACAATTCCTGTTATGGGTGGGATGGAAAACCTATGCCCATGATGAATAGAATTGAGTGATGGGAGTGTTTGAGCAATTTCCGAGACCATCGGTTCAGTTGATAAGATAAGGCATTTGAAGGGACCTTCAATGATCTTGTCCACTCATGTGAGGTCATTGAACTTCTTTTTGTCTGTATTGCATTCAGGTGCTTAGGGTTCTACTGCAGTGCTCTCTGCTCCCACTGTCTACACTGTGTTTGTTTGTCTACAGGCCCCCATGGAGAGGACATTTCTCCTCCTGTTCACCTCTGCGAGGTCTCCGGTCGAGCACCTGAGAACCTTGGAGTCCACTCTCTCACCACTTCATCATTCTTATTGCTGTCTAGATGCCCTTCCCCAGCCACTTCCAACAGCTGTTACAGTCGCAATTCCGTATTACAAATCTTGTCAGTGAGTAACTACTGTAATATATGCTGCTCCCACAAAAAGATCTAAAATGGCAAAAAAACCCACAATTAACACATATTCAGTATTAGCAAAGACATGTTACTATATTAGGGAGAGAGGGAACTGAGTACAAACCTTTTTGTTACCTCTAAGAGTTGAATCCCAAGGTATCAACTCATCAGAATCATTTTTCTTTCTACTCATTTGTGGGACACAGGTGTCGCTGGCTGGCCAGCATTTATTGCCCATCCCTAGTTGCCTGAGGGCAGTTGAGAGTCAGCCACATTGCTGTGGCTCTGGAGTCACATGTAGGCCAGACCAGGTAAAGACGGCAGATTTCCTCCCCTAAAGGACATTAGTGAACCAGGTAGGTTTTTTCCAAAAATTGACAACGGTCATCAATAGATTAATAATTCCAGATACTTTTTATTGAATTGAAATCCCCCCCCCCACCCCCCCACCCCCCCCCACCCCCCCACCCCCCCCCCCCACCCCCCCCCCCCCACCCCCCCACCACCCCACCCCCCCACCCCCCCCCCCCACCCCCCCCCCCACCCCCCCCCCCACCCCCCCCCCCACCCCCCCACCCCCCCCCACCCCCCCCCCCCACCCCCCCCCCCCCCCCCACCCCCCCACCCCCCCCCACCCCCCCCCACCCCCCCCCACCCCCCCCCCCCCCCCCCCCCACTGCCATGGCAGGATTCGAACTCGGGTCTCCAGAAACATTAGCTGAGTTTTCTGGGTTAATAGTCTAGCAATAGTGCCACGAGGCCCTGTGCAATTTATTTTAAACAATTTTCTGCTTAATTGGATACAGCTAGCAATGATTGCAAACTGCACCGGTGGCCTTACACCCAAGGACAGTTCAAAACATTTCACTGGAAGAAGATAGTACTAAACAAATTATATTTTAAAAACATCTCTATGCAAACTTGTCTTTGTTGTTATACCATTCCAGCTATTCAATCAGACTGATACTCTTTATATGATTGCAAGAATCGTCAATGGTTTGTAAACTTTTGAAGAAAATATTTGAAATGTTTGCGACTATGCATCTAAATATTTAAATGCGTGCATGTGTTCCAGTGCACTGAATTCCAAGGTTTACTCTTCCTTCGGAGAGGCAAATATCAGTAATAAAAGCACATAGTGTGCTTTGTAAAACTGTGGGGGCTGGCAGTGATCACGAGTACTGATAATGAAAGCTTCATTCAGTCAGATGTTGTTTTCCACTATCTTTTGATGATATTGTCAAGGATTTTTTTACTCGGCTAGTTAAACTTTGGCATAGCTTTCTTGCATTGTGCAGTCAAAACATCTGACAGCTGTCTGCACTCGGTGTGATAAAAGAAATACAAAGTCACCGTGCACAGAACTGCAGTTTCTTTTTGACAGCTCTCTTGTTTGTATACTTCCTATAGCTATCGTGAAGGTATTTCATTCCATTGATCCTGACCACAGGAGTACCTGAGGTGGTTCGCTGCACCTGCCTCGAGAGAGACTTGGAGCAGCACTGTTTACATTTAAAATCCTTTTGGGCAAAACAATTGTCCCGTGGGCTGTTTGCCTATTGCAGGTTCTTCTGCAAAGCACTCGTACATCCAAGCAGAAAAGAATGTAGAAAATGATAATAAATAGGTATTTATACTTTTTAAAGTTCATTTATTCGTCTCAAGTAAGTCTTACATTAACACTGCAATGAAGTTACTGTGCAATGCCTCGAGTCACCACATTCCGGCGCCTGTTCGGGTCCATGCACCTAACCAGCACATCTTTCAGACTGTGGGAGGAAACCCACGCAGACACGGGGAGAACGTGCAAACTCCACACAGAGAGTGACCCAAGCCGGGAATTGAACCCAGGTCCCTGGCACTGTGAGGCAGCTGTGCTAACCACTGTGCCACCCCAAATATTTAATTTTTTAAGGAAAGGGAACGAGTTGGATGCATGTCGGGTAATGTCAAAAGATAGCGAGGTAACCAAACAAAACAGCAGCTCATCGAAACAGAGTAAAAACATTGTGATTGAACTCTTCAATTAATGATACTGTTGATTCAGAGAGCCTCCATTTGCAGTTATCATCTGAGATCACATTTACTGCGCTTATCATGATTTTTGAACAGATAATTCAGCCATTCAAGCCAATCACACACATCAAAGTGTTTCTTTTTAAGTTGCTTTTAAGCATTGTAGATCACATATTCCTGAATAATTTGTCCTTACTTATTAAAATCAGAGTCATTACTGTTTCTGAATCTGAGGCTGAACATTTCTTTTCTTGATGAAACCCTTTCCGCATCTCAAAAGGATTGCATTGTCACAGAGACATTTTGATTTGATTTATTATTGTCACATGTATTAGTATACAGTGAAAAGTATTGTTTCTTGCACACTATACAGACAGAGCATGCCGTTCATAGAGAAGGAAACCAGAAAGTGCAGAATGTAGTGTTACAGTCATAGCTAGGGTGTAGAGAAAGATCAAATTAATGCAGGATAGGCCCATTCAAAAATCTGGTGGCAGCAGGGAAGAAGCTGTTCTTGAGTTGGTTGGTACGTGACCTCAGACTTTTGTATCTTTTTCCCGGCGGAAGAAGGTGGAAGAGAGAATGTCAGGATGAGACAAAGTACAGGAATGAGATAGAGAATCTGGTGAACTGGTACGGTAACAATAATCTCTCCCCCAATGTCAACAAAACGAAGCAGATTGTCATCAACGTAGAGGAGAACATGCCGCTGTCTACATCAACGAGGACCAAGTAGAAAGGGTCGAGAACTTCAAGTTTTTAGGTGTCCAGATCACCAACAACCTGTCCTGGTCCCCCCATGCCGACACTATAGTTAAGAAAACCCACCAACGCCTCTACTTCCTCAGAAGACTAAGGAAATTTAGCATGTCAGCTACGACTCTCACCAAGTTTTACAGATGCACCATAGAAAGCATTCTTTCTGGTTGTATCACAGCTTGGTATGGCTCCTGCTCTGCCCAAGACCGCAAGAAACTACAAAAGGTCATGAATGTAGCCCAATCCATCACGCAAACCAGCCTCCCATCCATTTATATCTGGCTCAGCTCTCTGTTAATCAGTGCAATTCCTTAACCTGAGATAGAGCCTAATGGCTGTATTGGCAGCATAGGAAAGCTGTTGAAAACATTGAAGTGAACAGAAATGGTATTAAGGCTATTAACGGTAAAGTCACCTGATGCAGCATTTGATTCAACGCTGCATTGCAACATGAATATTATTAGCCTTACCAAGAACTACTTGGATGTCCATTGAGATGTATAACTGGATTACTTCACAGCTTTGTTTTGTGCCTTATTTCATTTGCTTAATTCATAAGCTTCCAGGAAAGCAAATTGTTTATCAATGCTTACTTAAAAGGATTTGTTGAGCATACAAAAGTTTGACTACTGTTGGCCGTTATTTGATTTCTCAGAAAAAGATAAACTGTGAAACCTTCTTTACAGTAATAATATTCAGAATATCTCTGGGGTCTGAATAATGTCATCGACATTCCTCCAAACCTGAGGTGTAGCAGGGGTGGGGATCTTACCAGAGTTTGGCAGTGTTGGTTCTGGTGAAAAAAATGTTTGGTGAGATTTTCCAGTCTCCCAACTGCATGTTTTCCGGCAGTGGAAAGCCACATGCTGTTCGCTGGCGGCAGGATTCTCTGGTCCCACCGCTGTCAATGGGATTTCCCACTAATGCCACCTCACGCCGCTGCGAAACCCGTCGGAGGGGGTGCGCCACTGGCGGGACCGGAAAATCCTGCCGGCAGGAACGGCCAGAGGATTCCGATGAGTGTCCAGAGAAACATTTCGGTTTTCTCTCCAGATCTCACCACACTCTGTCAAAGAAAAACAGCTGGGCAATTCTCACGCCATCACGGGAAGGGGCCTAAACACACCGGCAAAGACAGGCTATGCTAAGATCAGAGCGGCCTGTTTAAAGGACGCCCCAATCTGAATATGAATAACCCCCACCCAGGCCCACCACGTAAGCCTCAGGGACCACCTCCATCTGATCGGAGTCGGCACCTCCCTCCCCCACCCCTTCCTCAGCAGTCAGTGTCACCTCATCTCCTTCCCCCGAACATCAGATCCCTCCCCTCCAACCCCTCAACTACACAGTCAATGCCAGCAGTCCCCACTCCACTTCCCCTGGGACATTGAACCCCTACCCCCCATCGCTATCCCCCCCCCAAAGGGCCTTCGCCGGCATCCCCATCCGCTCCCGGCCACCAACACATACTAATGAATCCACCGCCCCCCCCCCCCCGCCCCCCCACCACCAATGAGGCTCCTGTTGGCATGGTGCCAACCTGTGGCAAGGAGCAGTGCCACAGGACATTGCCAGGGCATTGCCTGGCCATCTCCCGCTCCCCCGGGGGCTAAACTCATTTTTACATGCCCTGGGGGGATCCCCACGACAGGTTCACGTCTGGGCGCACCTGTTGTAAACCGTGCCAACATGATGTCACATCAGTACGATGTGAATATACGGCGAGGGCTCAATATTTGGCAGGGGGGGATTGGGTTAATCATATTGAAATGCATTCAAATGGATGTAAATCAGGTTCACACTCATTGTGGACACGGGGCAGCACAGTAGCACAGTGGTTAGCACTGCTGCTTCACAGCTCCAGGGACCTGGGTTCGATTCCCAGCTTGGGTCACTGTCTGTGTGGAGTTTGCACATTCTCCTCGTGTCTGCGTGGGTTTCCTCCGGGTGCTCCGGTTCCCTCCCACAGTCCAAAGATGTGCGGGTTAGGTTGATTGGCCAGGTTAAAAATTGCCCCTTAGAGTCCTGAAATGCGTAGGTTAGAGGGATTAGCGGGTAAATATGTGGGGGTAGGGCCTGGGTGGGATTGTGGTTGGTGCAGACTCGATGGGCCAAATGGCCTCCTTCTGCACTGTAGGGATTCTATGATTTCTATGAATCTAATTGCATCACTGGCGAGTGTTGGCAAAAACCAGAAGTCCCGATCTTGCTGGCGAGATCCGTGACTTCCAGTTTTTGCCGTACTTTGAGCCCACGTCGGCAAACTCGCGGACGGCGAAAGCAG
Organism: Mustelus asterias; assembly: GCF_964213995.1. Classification (NCBI taxonomy): domain Eukaryota; kingdom Metazoa; phylum Chordata; class Chondrichthyes; order Carcharhiniformes; family Triakidae; genus Mustelus; species Mustelus asterias. Next base: position 17,551,110 of record NC_135809.1, read on the forward strand.
GCTCAAGGACCCGCCTCAAATCAAAACCAGCACCTAAGATGTTCTAACATTACATCCTATTTATCTGAATGTTTAAAAATGAATAGACATTCTCAGTTGCTGGATGTTTCAACAATAATTGCAAGTTTATAAAGTTTATTGTAAATAGCCAAATCTGAATGTTATAACTTAGATTAACACAAACTCCACTTCGTCCTCCTGTCTTAGGGATCTCAGCATGAACAATATCACTGAGCTACCCCAGAATGGCCTTTTCAACTTGCATTTCCTGGAGGAGTTGTAAGTATTGCAGCGCTACTCTTAGTCTTAAGCAGAATACTACGCATCACTTGTGGTTATAAGGAATAAAAATGTTTGCCTTGTGACAATGTTGAGAAAAATTAGCAAAGTTGCTTGAAATAAGTAATGCTACAGAGAAAGGATTAACAGTGAACCAATAATCCAAATTAAAATGGGATATGGGGATCAGGCAAGGAAGCTGAGGTGAGGTTAAAGGTCAACTATGATCGTACTGAGCATGCTCAGTGGGCCAATGGCGACTCTTGCTCTTATTGTGGTAAAGGAACCTGTTATAAACTCAAACACAGTAAGAAGTTTAACAACACCAGGTTAAAGTCCAACAGGTTTATTTGGTAGCAAAAGCCACACAAGCTTTCGAGGCTCTGAGCCCCTTCTTCAGGTGAGTGGGAATTCTGTTCACAAACAGAACTTATAAGACACAGACTCAATTTACATGAATAATGGTTGGAATGCGAATACTTACAACTAATCCAGTCTTTAAGAAACAAAACAATGGGAGTGGAGAGAGCATCAAGACAGGCTAAAAAGATGTGTATTGTCTCCAGACAAGACAGCCAGTGAAACTCTGCAGGTCCACGCAACTGTGGGAGTTACAAATAGTGTGACATAAATTCTGATTCTAGGATCGCATGATAAAGACTCAGGAGGAAAAAAGCAGAAATATTTATGTGAAATAGTGTGACATAAACCCAATATCCCGGTTGAGGCCGTCCTTGTGTGTGCGGAACCTGCAGAGTTTGAGTGTGAAACCTGCAGAGTTTCACTGGCTGTCTTGTCTGGAGACAATACACATCTTTTTAGCCTGTCTTGATGCTCTCTCCACTCCCATTGTTTTGTTTCTTAAAGACTGGATTAGTTGTAAGTATTCGCATTCCAACCATTATTCATGTAAATTGAGTCTGTGTCTTATAAGTTCTGTTTGTGAACAGAATTCCCACTCACCTGAAGAAGGGGCTCAGAGCCTCGAAAGCTTGTGTGGCTTTTGCTACCAAATAAACCTGTTGGACTTTAACCTGGTGTTGTTAAACTTCTTACTGTGTTTACCCCAGTCCAACGCCGGCATCTCCACATCATAAACTCAAACACCAAACAATTAAAGAACAAAGAACAGTACAGCACAGGAAACAGGCCCTTCGGCCCTCCAAGCCTGTGCCGCTCCTTGGTCCAACTAGACCAATCGTTTGTATCCCTCCATTCCCAGGCTGCTCATGTGACTATCCAGGTAAGTCTTAAACGATGTCAGCGTGCCTGCCTCCACCACCCTACTTGGCAGCGCATTCCAGGCCCCCACCACCCTCTGTGTAAAAAACGTCCCTCTGATGTCTGAGTTATACTTCGCCCCTCTCAGCTTGAGCCCGTGACCCCTCGTGATCGTCACCTCCGACCTGGGAAAAAGCTTCCCACTGTTCACCCTATCTATACCCTTCATAATCTTGTATACCTCTATTAGATCTCCCCTCATTCTCCGTCTTTCCAAGGAGAACAACCCCAGTCTACCCAATCTCTCCTCATAGCTAAGACCCTCCATACCAGGCAACATCCTGGTAAACCTTCTCTGCACTCTCTCCAATGCCTCCACGAATTAAGACCATGATTCATTAGAAAAATTTGTCCCCTCCACCCATCCCTAAAGTTTTTTTTTTATTTGTTCACGGGCATCGCTGGCTGACCAGCATTTATTGTCCATCCCTAATTGAACTTGAAGGGGCAGTTGAGAGCCAACCACATTGCTGAGGATCACATGTAGACCAGACTAGGTAAGGATGGCAGATTTCCTTCCCTAATGGATATTAGTGAGTCAGATGGGTTTTATGACAATGGTTTCATGGTCATCATTAGACTTTTAAATCTAGATTTTTATTGAATTTCATCATCTGCCATGGTGGGATTTGAACCTGTGACCCCAGAGCATTAGCCTGGGTTTCTGGGTTATTAGTCTCGTGATAATTCCACTGTGCCATCACCTCCCCACACTAGCTTTCTGGGACTTCATTCGAGGAGCTATTCTTCATTAATTGCTACTCAGTTGTGGGAGCAATGACTGAATTTGATTACATCCTTATCAAACATGCAGACACATGCAGTTCCCAACAGGATCACTGGATGATATAGTGGGATGATCATCTCCCTCACTCCTAACCTTATTAACACTGAGAAGCCAACTGTGGTTCTTCCATCACCATCCAAGCTGGGATCAGCAGTGAAGATGAAGAACTAAGCCTGTAGCTTTACTGATCTATATGGGACAATACCACATCGATTGAGTATTTATCCAGTGATCTATGAAGAGTTGCCTCTTCATTTTACTCTCAAGCGGACAGCTATTGACCAGAGAATCTAATGCCATCATCTATGGATGTCAGCACAATTCTCTATATGTAGGCAAAGAAACCAACCCTTAAACCAAAAATGTAATGCTCACCTAAGCCACAAATGCAATTGTAACTTCCCTGGTTCTAGACTCACCAGCCAGGAATAACAGCCTATTCCCATCTACCCTGTCACATCTTGTAAGAATTTTGTAAATTTCAATTCTTTGGAACTCTAGAGAATAAAGGCCCAGTTTACTCAAACTTTCCTCATAAGACAATCCTGCCATCCCAAGGATTAGTCTGGTGAACCTCCATTGCACTCCCTCTATGGCAAGTCCATTCTTCCTTCGATAAGGAGACCAGAACAGTACACAATACTCCAGGTGCGGTCCCACCAGAGACTATGCATTTGCAGCAAGTTTGCTCTGGTACTGAAGTCCTCTTGCAATGAAGGCCAACACACCATTTGCCTTCCTAATTGTTTGCTGCATCGGCCTACTAGCTTTTAGTAACTCCTGAACAAGGACGTCCAGGTCACAGCTCCTCTCAGCATCAACACTTCCCATTCTCTCCCCAATTAAGAAACACTCTGCCTTTCTGTTTTTTTTTGTTACCAAAGTGAATGACTTCACACTTATTCACAATTCTGGGTGGCACGGTTGTACTGCTGTCTCCCAGCGCCAGGACCTGGGTTCGATTCCCAGCTCGGTCCCGGTTTCCACTGTGTGGAGTCTGCACGTTCTCCCCGTGTCTGCATGGGTTTCCTCCGGGTGCTCCAATTTCCTCCCATAATCCGAAAGACATGCTCTTTAGGTGCATTGGGCATGTAAATTTTCCCTCAGTGTACTCGAACAGGCGCCGGAGTGTGGTGACAAGGAATCCCTACAGTGCAGAAGGAGGCCATTTGGCCCATCAAACCTGCACCAACAACAATCCCACCCATGCCCTATCCCTGTAACCCCATGTATTTGCCCTGCTAATCCCCCTAACACGAAGGGCCAGTCGACCTAACTCACACATCTTTGGACTGTGGGAGGAAACCGGGGCACCTGGAGGAAACCCACACAGACACGGGGAGAACGTGCAAACTCCACACAGACAGTAGGGCACTGTATGGATTCTATGTAACAGTCTGCCATCCTGAAAATGACCTATTTATTCCTAATCTCTGTTTTCTGCCTGTTAACCAATTCTCAGTCCATGGCAGTACAATACCCCCCACCAATCCCATGTGCCCTAATTTTGTTAATAACCTCCTATGTGGGACCTTATTTAAAGGCTTGTGGAAATCATATCCTCTATAAACTCCGAAAGGCTGGTCAAACATGATTTCCCTTTCACAAATCCATGTTGACTCTGCCCAAACATTTCATTACGTTGTAAGTGTCCAATTATCCGCATGCTTTATTGTAGATTCAATACAAACGCGAGTAAATTATACTTGTAGAAAAAGTCCGAATTCAGAAATGAATGAAAAGAAAATCCAGCTGTGTACACACATTATGCACGTGGAGATAGCAACTCCATGACTAGGTTGATGATTTCATTAATCTACATTGTTGCAGTGAAATAAAAATTTTAGCTGCAAAACTGAGCTTACAGAAATGAAGACGCTGTATTGATAAGAATCCAGGAACATTTGATTTGATTTATTATTGTGACATGTATTAACATACAGTGAAAAGTATTGTTTCTTGCGTGCTATACAGACAAAGCATACCGTTCATAGGGAAGGAAACGAGAGAGTGCAGAATGTAGTGTTACAGTCACAGCTAGGGTGTAGAGAAAGATCAACTTAATGCAAGGTAGGTCCATTCAAAAGTCTGACAGCAGCAGGGAAGAAGCTGCTCTTGAGTCGATTGGTACGTGACCTCAGACTTTTGTATCTTTTTCCCGACAGAAGAAGATGGAAGAGAGAATGTCCGGGAATTTACCAATTTTATTTACCAATGTTACCAATTTACCAATGTTATGCCATATTATATCTTTCATTATTCTTGCAGATGTCACTTCCACTTTCTCTTAATCGGGTATCATAGAATCCCTACAGTGCAAAAGGAGGCCATTTGGCCCATCGAGCCTGCTACAATCCCTCCTAGGCCGTATCCCCAGAACCCCACGAATCTAACCCACTAGTCCACTGACACGGAGGGATAATTTAGCATGGCTAATCAACCTAGCCCACACATTTTTGGAGTGTGGGAGGAAACTGGAGCACCTGGAGGAAACCCACGCAGACACGGGGAGAACAAACTCCACATAGACAGTCACCCAAGGCCGGAATTGAACCCAGGTCTCAGGCGCTGTGAGGCAGCAGTTCTAACCACCGTGCTGCCCCATGAGAATACAGAATTATACCACCAAATAAAATAACAGAAATGTTTCTTGGCAAATCTGGTGAAAGATATATTTTAAAAAAACACAATTAAATGGTGGGAGGTACAACTTTACTCACTTTATGCTTGTTCATTTAATGAGTGGTCTCTCAACCGTCAGACACTGAAGAACTAAGCAAGGAAGTGCTTGAACAATAAAGGTTGCAATAAAAGAGCCTATAACTGTTAGTCTGGTTTATCCACTAAAACAGAAACCTGCGGAAAGTAGGGACTGGCAGCTGAAGTAGAAAACCTAGCCAGAAATGATCGATTTCGGAGTGCTTTATACTGAGTGCCCAATTTCCATTTTAAAATGTGGAAAATGGGTGTTTTCTAACATAGAGTGGCTTAGTGTATCGTGGAATATAATCCCGTCGGTGTATTTTTACCGCAATTATTGTTTAAAGCCCAAGACAGGTGTTCTAAGGAAAACAAGGAAATGGATACCACCAAGTATTCATTCAGAGGATCGGGTCGCTTTTATTCCCACTGAACAATCATTTTTGGAGCAAACCGCTTACTAACTTCAAATAACACCTGTTCCACCAAATCACATCTAAACATAGAAAGAATTAAATTCAAACAACATTGGCCTGCTCTGCAGGTACATTGAAGGTAAGTCTATATGCACACACATAGAGGAGAATTGTAAAGCAGTTCAGACTAAAGGCTAGTTTAGATTTCCTTGGATTGTAGGAACTGCAGAGGCCGCCAGCTAGCAATGATAGGGCTTTCTATTATTTAGCAGATCTCTGTTACATTCCCCTGCCTTGTATGAGCTGTGGCCTCCTAGTATTGGTGGCATATTGCTTTATGGAAAGTAATGGAGGTTTCCATATCTTACATGTACCTCTTAAAATCTCCTCTGTCTATCGCATTGACGTGTCTTTGACAGAATCTTCTGTTCGTACAAATCGCGTAACTAAATTTGTATCTCAACTGGTCCGTTGACTCGGCATGTTTTACAGTGAGTGGGTGAATCACAGGAGTAAGGTTAGAACAAAGATCTGAACACACTCATTGTGGTGGCAGAACAGCTGCACTATGGTGCTGCACATCTGAGCTAGGGAGGGGAAGGTTGGTCAAGATCCCTGCACCTGATGACTGTTCAGCGACCCATGTCGTGAATGACAGGTGAGAATCACAGTGGACCTGGTTTTATCGCCAGCCAGGTTGGACAGCCTGTGCAATCATAGAATCCCTACAGTACAGAAGGAGGCCATTCGGTCCATCAAATCTGTACCGACAACAATCCCACCCAGGCTCTATCCCCGTAACCCCAATTATTTACCCCGCTAATCCCTCTTAGCTACGCATTCCGGGACACGAAGGGGCAATTTAACATGGCCCTATTCCCGTCACCCCACATATTTACACTGCTAATCCCCCTGATACAAGGGTTAATTTAGCATGGCCAATCCACCTAACCCGCACATCTTTGGAGGGTCACTCAGCATTGAGTGAATACTGACCACTTGGACAAGATAGCTGGGATCAGCTGCCACCTGCTATATAGAAACTTCTCAGGAAGCCCGATATCCCAGCGGGCAGATGTAGCAGGAAACTATGGCATTTATAACGACTGGGCCCCATTCCAATGCCCCCAGTCCACTTCCTGCCCAGAAGCATAGAATCCTTACACTGCAGAAGGAGGCCATTCAGCCAATCAAACCTGCACCGACTCTTTGCCAGAACATTCCACCAGGCTCTATCCCCGTAACCCACGTATTCACCCTGCTAATCACTCTCATTTATACATCTTGGGACACTTCAAGGGCAGTTTAGCATGGTAAATCCACCTAACCTGCACATGTTTGGACTGTGGGAGGAAACCGGAGCACCCGGAGGAAACCCACACAGACGCAGAGAGAATGTGCAAACTCCACACAGACAGTGACCCGAGGCTGGAATTGAACCTGGGTCCCTGGTTCTGTGAGACAGCATTGGGAACCACTGGGCCCCCATGCTGTCCATGGGTGTGAAGACACAGTAAGAAGTCTCACAACTGTGCTTACCCCAGTCCAACGTCGGCACCTCCACATCGTGAAGACACAGACAGGGTAACTACTGACAGGCAAAGATTGGGCATTTCCCAGTAAATGGTGGGGAGGGGGGTTTGTGGAGGAGGGGGGGAGGGGCGGAGGGGGGGCGGTGGGAGACATTCCTGTTCCTCCTAGCCCCACAAACAAAATCTTTGTGACTTACCAACAGGATCACTTTGTCATCAGACAAACTCCATATCTCCTTCTGCCCCGGGGTGAAACTGTAGTGGTCTCTTCACTCAGGCCTCAGTTAAAATTGCATTGAGGTCCCATTGACATAACCAGACCCCAACTTTCCCGAGTTTATGACACTTTCCTCTGTTTTAGTTGGCCACCTCGCCTGCCTGAAAATCCCCTTCTGGTTAACATCCCAAAAGAGTGGGAATGGTCAGAATCTAAATGAAATTGACCAGTAGTTCCCACAAAGCGACTCGGGATAAAATCAAATCCACAATGTCAGTGCTGATGGTGATGAAGATGAATCATAGTAATGACAAACTAACAATGACGATTATGACAATGCAGCTCACCACATAGTTAAAGAAGAGGGAACATCGTGTGGTTAACAGGTTTTGCTGATAGGAACTTCAGTGCAGCTTGACGTCTTGATGTGAATTCCAATAATTGGACAATTTGGTGGAATGTAGGAAGTACTTTGAGTTTCTGCTGTGAGTGGGGAATCAAAAGATCAGATTGATCCAATACAGAGGATTTAATTCATAGAATCCCTACAGTGCAGAAGGAGCTCATTCGGCCCATCGAGTCTGCACCGACCACAATCCCACCCAGCCCCTATTCCCAAAACCCCACATATTTACTCTGTTAATCCCTTTAAACTACACATTCCAGGACACTAAGGGGCAATTTAGCATGGCCAATGCACTTAACCCGCACATCTTTGGACTGTGGGAGGAAACCAGAGCACCCAGAAGAAACCCACACAGACACAGGGAGAATGTGCAAACTCCACACAGACAGTGACCCAAGCCGGGAATCGAACCCAGGTCTCTGGCGCTGTGAGGCAGCAGTGCTAACCACTGTGCCACCGTGCCACCCCCATTGGCCACTGCAAACAGCTTTTCTTCAGTTATTGTACCCTGGATAGAGGCAATGATTAATCAGCCTGCCTCTCTATCGGTCATTACTTCTGGGATATTCCACTGGAGTAGCATCAGACATATCAAATCTCATTTAAATATGGACAGGCTTATATTTGTTCAGGACCAGATCAGAAACTCCAAGGTATGTTATGAAGTTAGCCTAGATCCCTACTTTTGGCATCAGGGTGAGCGTAAGGTGGTTTGCTCCAGGTATGATTCCAGTGACCCACTAGGAAGCTTTTATCAAAACAAACTTTATTGAAGAATAGATTTAGAACATAACAAACAGAATTAGCATAACTTTTACCAATTAAAATACTTAAACACGACAAATTGGTTGATTGGCCATGCTAAATTGACCCTAGTGTCAGGGGATTAGCAGGGCAAATATGTGGGGTTACGGGAATAGGGTGGGATTGTGGTCGGTGCAGACTTGATGGGCCAAATGGCCTCCTTCTGCACTGTAGGGATTCTATGATTCCATGAAATTATAATTCTTAACAGCTAGCTATCTCTATTGTTGAAAATTGTGCCTCAGGAACATTGGTTACAAGGAATTATAACACATTCCTGAATTTATAATGGGCCCAGGGAACTTAAATTTTAACTGAACGTTCTGACTAAAACATTCACTGCCAGATGGATTAATGTAAAAGGCATATTTAAAATCCAAAGTTAAAAAGAAACGGTAAGCATTAGCCAACATTGTTAGCCATGAAACACTGCAGCAAGGCACCAGAGCACTTTCCCTCCTCCACCTGAAACATCATAAATGGCTCTCGCATCTACTCTTAAATTAACCAGATCCTGGGAAATGGTCAGGATGCGGAGAAAGGGATACACAGAATAGGGGAGGCGATGGCCTAGTGGTATTATTGCGAGACTATCAACCCAGAAACTCAGCTAATGTTACAGGGACCCCGTATCGAATCCTACCATGGTAGATGGTGGAATTTGAATTCAATAAAAAATATCTTGAATTAAGAATCTACTGATGTCAATTGTTGGAAAAACCCATCTGGTTCACTATTTGTTTATTATTGTCACAAGTAGGCTTACATTAACACTGCAATGAAGTTACTGTGAAAACCTTCTAGTCGCCACACTCCAGTGCCTGTTCAGGTACACTGAGGGAGAATTTAGCATGGCCAATGCACCTAACCAGCACGTCTTTCGGACTGTGGGAGGAAACCGGAGCACCCAGAGGAAACCCATGCAGACACATGGCGAACGTACAGATTCCACACAGAGACCCAAGCCGGAATTGAACCCGGGTCCCTAACGTTATGAGGCAGCAGTGCTGACCACTGGGCCACCGTGCTGCCCTATTCCTATAGGGAAGGAAACGTGTCATCCTTACCTGGTCTGGCCTACATGTGACTCCAGAGTCACAGCAATGTGGTTGAATCTTAACTGCCGTCTGAAATGACCTGGCAAACCACGCAACTCAGGGGCGACTAGAGATGGGCAGTAAATGCTGGCCCAGCCAGCGACGCTCATGTTCCACGAATGAATAAAAAAGAAAGAAATCCCATCCGAGGAATCCCAACAGAGTAAATCCCTTAATTTCTTTGGTTATTTTAAGTCAATACTTCTCAGAGCTGATCAGTGTCTAAATCATTCTGTGCCTGGTCAGAACCATCATGTCCTACATCTCAATTACACCTGCCAGCAGTTTCTCCGACTTCACCAAGGACTGTACTTGTGTATTTTAGAAACATTTTTAACAGAAGCTAGTGCTCTTGATTGTTGACAGGTAATAGATTGTCCTTGCATTTTGATTTGCTGTCCTATTCTGTGATTTCAAAATGTAATCAGCACCAGAGGTGTTCATTTTTGATTTTGATTTGATTTATTACTGTCACCTGTATTAACATTTAGTGAAATGTATTGTTTCTTGCGCGCTATACAGGCAGAGCATACCATTCATAGAGAAGGAAACGAGAGGGTGCAGAATGTGGTGTTACAGTCATAGCTAGGGTATAGAGAAAGATCAACTTAATATAAGGTAGGTCCATTCAAAAGTCTGATGGCAGCAGGAAGAAGCTGTTCTTGAGTGGGTTGGTACGTGACCCCAGACTTTTCTATCTTTTTCCCGACGGAAGAAGGTGGAAGAGAGAATGTCCGGGGTGCGTGGAGTCCTTAATTATGCTGGTTGCTTCATACATTCCTGATAAAGACTTTCTAAGCTTCCAGGATACATGGGACATAAGACAACTGATACAATTTCACACCTTGTTTTGTTACCTTGTATTTCTCTCTCTTAAAATGGTTCCTTCATCATCAAAAATAACAGTCCTCGGAGGGTAATCTAATTGCTCACCTCGTCCTGCTTTACTGTATTGCTACAGCTAGACTTACATTATAACAGTATCAGTGAGAAATGGTTTCCCTTTGCACTGACTACAATGTTGTACTGCAACCAGGAATTCTAACCCAATGAGGATTCCCTGGGGGACATTTTCGCATTCCGCCTGCCAGGGGAATCATAGTGGGTGAGGGGCGGACCATGGAAAGGTCCATTGACCTTGAGCGGGATTTTCCAGTTTCGGGGCTAGTGCGGCTGGAAAATCCCGCTCTCTGTCTAGGAAGGAGTTTCACTCTGTTTCACTCCAAAACTAGGAAATGCCTGAAGAATGGTACTGCTGTTGTAGTGCAAATGTACCTTAAAACTCATTTGCTGAATGCTACAGAATGGCTCATTCCCCCAGAAATTAAGTAAATATGTCAACATGAGCTAGAATTTAAAAAAACAGAGGATTTCATTCTACAGAGAAGAAAAAGTGAGAATCATGGAATCCTACAGTGCAGAAGGAGGCCATTCAGCCCATCGAGTCGGCACCGACCACAATCCCACCCTGGCCCTATCCCCATAACCCCATGCATTTACCCTAGTTAGTCCCCCTGACACTAAGGGGCAATTTAGCATGGCCAATCCACCTAACCCGCACATCTTTGGACTGTGGGAGGAAACTGAAGAAAGAAGGAAAGAATGGTTTGTGTCTATTAGATGGTTTTCACAACCTCAGGATGTTCCAATGAAGACCAGCACGGCGGCACAAAGGTTAGCACTGCCACCTCACAGTGCCAGGGACTCGGGTACAATTCTAGCCTCGGGTCTGTGTGGAGTTCGCACATTCTCCTTGTGTCTATGTGGGTTTCCTCCGGGTGCTCCGTTTTCCTCCCACAGTTCAAAGATGTGTGGGTTAGCTTGATTGGCCATGATAAATTGCCCATTAGTGTCAGGGGGATTAGGCCTGTAGGTATATGGGGTTATGGGAATGGGACGTGAGTGGGATTATTGTCAGTGCAGGCTCAATGGGCCAAATGGCCTCCTTCTGTACTGTAGCTTCTATACGAAATGCAGTCACTGTTCTAATGTGTTCAATATGGCAGCCATTTTGAGGACAGCAAGCTTCCACAAATAGCTATGAAACAATGACTAGAATTAGTTGTTGGTTAAGGGACCAGATCAGAAACTCCAAGGTATATTATGTAGGCTAGACCCTAACGTTTCCTTCTGATTTTGGTATTGGGGTGAAAATGAGGTGTTTCGTTCCAGATAATATTCAATTGACCCACTAGGAAGCTTTTAGCAAAGCCAACTTTATTTAAGAATACAGTTAGAATATAACGAAAAGAATTAGTGTAAATTTTACCAATTAAAATGGTTAAACATGACAAAGTATTATTCTTAATAGCTATCCATCTCTTTTGCTCCAATTTAGCAGTATTCCCACAGACATAAATCCCTTCTTCAGAACCAGTTAGCTCCAAAAGCACCCCTGGACAGAGATCCAGATAGACACCTTTCTTCTGACTCTCATACAGCAACCTCCAGAGAAAGATCCACTCCCAAACAGCAAAATCACAAGGAGACTTATTTGCAGGCAGATTTCAGTCTGCAACTTCAGTGAGGAAAATCGAGGCACTGCTCTCTAACAATGCCCAGCAGCATCTAACTTGAATATTCTGTGTAAGCGCAGCTCCACCCAATCATATGACCTTACCTGTCAATCAACCTAATCAAGTCCGACTCTGCAAAACCCCAGGGGAAATCAGTTAAAAAAAAGAACAGCATTAGTTCAGATTGAAACCAACATTCTAGCAACTAAGAACAATTATGCTACTGCAGGAACAATAGAGGATGCCAGTTACAGACCCAGCGGCACCTGCTAGAACAGACAGTTAAATAATCCTGCACAAGATATATGACTCAAACACATTTCTAAAAGGCACAGTATCGTCACACAGGACACTGGGAGTAACGCCCATGCTTTTCTTTGAGTAATGCCAAGGGATTTTTACTGAGCACCTGAGAGTTCAGGCAAGGTCATAGTTTAAAGTCTCATCTGAAAGATGACACCTACCATAGTGCAGCACTTTTTCAGTACTTCACTGGATTATGTTCCCACGACTCTGGCATGAGTTTCTAACCCACACAACCCTCTGATTCAGGTCAGAATGCTCTATATGGCTCCTCGTGGCATTTCTCAGGACTTTCCAAAGCAGTTAAATAGTTATGAAGTGCAATAACTGTGTAAGGCAAATATACCAAGTGTGTCTCATTAGACTTACCAGCATTCCTGTTTCCCCCCAACTCTTTGACACAAGCCAGTGGTGCCTACTTCTAGAAGCCAGTACACCACGTACGTCTTTCATGTTATCAAATTAATTAAATCTTTGTTCTTGGGATGTGAGCAATACTGTATTTATTGCCCATCCTGAGTCCCTCTGAGAATGTAGTGGTGGAGTTTCTCTTTAAAACAGAGTGGTAATCTTATAACCTGGCCCCATTTAACTATTTCTTGCTTACTGATTTATAGGATCGAAGGTTTGATTGACAAATCGGTAACAAAACTAAAAGAAAAAAATAATCTGGGAAAACAAAGATAAAATCTGAAACCACCCCGGCCATTGACATGCTTTTGAGTGGTTAGTGTGTTTGAACTTGTTAAAGTCCAATTAGCCAGCAAGGAATTGTTGATAAGGAGATAGGCACAGCTTGTAATCGATAGAAAGCCGGCGTTGCGAAGGAGTGGTTTATTGTTGTTCCTCAAAGCCAGCCTGATGAAAATTCATCTTAGAGTTGTCTGTAGCCTGTGTCTTAGCAGCATTGTGCCAGAGTTTACAAGGCAGCACCGCACAAAGATGGTCAGCTCTGCACACTCTTGGGAGCCAGCCATTACGGGTACAAGTGACTTCAGAGGTTGTTCGCCAGTGTTACACTTTTACATGGACCAGACATATGGGCTGAAATTTTACTGCCCCGCCCGCCACGCGAGGGGCACAACATGGAAAGGTCTGTTGACCCCTGGTGGGATTTTACGTTTTTGGGACAAGCGAGACTGTAAAATCCTACCAACGGTATAAATATTTCAAAACAGAAGTACAGCCAGTTCCTTGGAGCATGTTTTGATTCCATTTGGGAACATAAGTGGAATATATGCTTTCTTTTCAGTGCAATGTAGCTAATTTAGTCTGCCCTGGCATGGTTAATTCATTTTAATTAGTGTGCGCTGCACCTCACACAGAACAAAGGTGTCTTCAGAAACTCTCCCTCACTTGTAGAGGTAATGATTTATGGAGTATTCTGCCAACAGCTGGTTTGTACAGTTTAAATCTGTTGCTGATTTCAGATCTTGTTCTGATCACCTAAACATCTCACCGCAGCTGGGACAGAGCCGAATGACTAAGAGTGTTTTGCCTCGGAAACCAATAACTGTGAATAGGCTGTTATAACAGTTTCTTTCTTAAAATCCATGCTACCTCTTCAGGGAATTACACTGGAGTCAATACGCATTCCTGGTGTAATTTAGGAATAGATGTGGTAAATTGTTTTGTTAGTGAACTTGTCTGGAGTGTTACTGTGGAAGTAAATATATCGAGTTTAAACGTCCACTCTTTTCTCTCCTTCCAGGTGCTGCCAGATCTGCTGAAATTTTCCAGCATTTTCTCTTATTTTATTTTATTTTTTTAAATGTTCTCTACCTTTTACTTCTTCATTGTCTTTCTTTATTTTTCTTTCTTCCCCCTATTTTGTCCCCCACCTTTTCTTATCTTTCCTCCCCCTTTGCTTCCCCTTTCCCCCTTTCTCAATTTTACCTCTCTCCTGCCCATCTCCCCCCTCCCCGCCCCACATCCTCATCTGTCACAGTTTACCCTCTGATTTCAGCTTCTCTGCCGTTTGGCCATTCACACCTTCTATTCTCTCTATGGGCTGCCATTAGCAGCCTTTCCCCTTGTTTTTGAGGCTGTGACTCATCTTTCATTCCCTCACCCTGCAGTAAAAAAAAATCTCTCACTTTTAGCTTTGACAAAGGGTCATCTGGACTCGAAACGTCAGCTCTTTTCTCTCCTTACAGATGCTGCCAGACCTGCTGAGATTTTCCAGCATTTTCACTTTTGGGTTCAGATTCCAGCATCCTCAGTAATTTGCTTTTATCTTTTATATCGAGTTTGAACGTGTTGGGGGGCAAAACTGGACAGGGCCCAGAAACGGGCATGGCCGTGATTTGGGATCACCCCAAATCTGTTCGTTCCGATGCAGGCATTACACCAACTAACTTAAATAATTTGCATGTGCAGCCTGCACTAAGTGGGCTGCTAAGTGGCTGCATGTCTGAGCAGGAGTGTAAAATCATGAGGTTGGCTTGAGTTAAAACTAGGCCACGTCTCTTAGGAAGGAGCTCATAGTGGCTGGAGCGAGTACTATAAATCATTCTAAAGATCATTTTACTGTAAGGAACACTCAGCGATGGCAGAGGGCATTCTCCAGGATTTTGCGAAACTGCATTGCAGGCCTTGGTGGAGGCGATAGATAGGAGGAAAGATGTGATCCATCCACATCTCCAGACAAACTTTGTGAGGGAGTGAGGTCAGATAGCCACTGCGGTCAATACCAACTATCCAGTCCCCGAGGACCTGGATTCGGTGTTGCAAAAAGTTCAATAATGCCATGCGAGTGATCAAGGTCAGTGAATATATCTTCAAATGCCATAGAATCATAGAATACCTACAGTAGAGAAAGAGGCCATTCGGCCCATCGAGTCTGCACCGACCACAATCCCACCCAGGCCCTACCTCCATATCCCGACATATTTACCCACTAATCCCTCTAACCTACGCATCCCAGGACACTAAGGGCAATTTTAGCATGGCCAATCAACCTAACCCGCACATCTTTGGACTGTGGGAGGAAACCGGAGCAGCCAGAGGAAACCCACGCAGACACGAAGAGAATGTGCAAACTCCCCACAGACTGTGACCCAAGCCGGAATCGAACCCAGGTCCCTGGAGCTGTGAAGGAGCAGTGCTAACCACTGTGCTAACGTGCCGCCTATGATAGCTTACCAATTGGACCATCCAACTCAGAGACTGCTCAATGCACCCCTCATCTATCACTCACATATCAACAATCTCTTATCAGCCAGTGCCAGTGTGCCCTTTGGGCATTGCCAGTTTGCCCCTTGGGCAGTGCCAGCCTGGCACTGCCCAAGGGGCAAACTGGCAATGCCCAAGCAGTTACAGCAGCGCAGCGGGCTGGGAAAATCACCCCCTATATCTGTCATTCTTCCAGCTCATCTGCATCATTAAACCATTCATTCTCTTCCCGGCCACTGATATAAAGCAGGATTTTAATATTAAAGAGACTCTCAAATCATCAATGTCAGACATTTAAAATATCTATTGAATTAAATTTCTCGAGATACTTAAACACTGATTGCATTCCATTTATTATAGTAAATGAGAAATTAAGTGGTGGAAATGATACCATTGATTACATGTTCAACACTGTGATATTCCAAATCTTTTACTGAATTTGTTTTAAGCTGGTATTTTGGTAGGAAATCAAAAAGTTACTTACCTAAGATGCATTGTTTCCTTGTTAACTTTCACAAAACAGCATCTTGATGTCCATCTCACTATTAAAATACAAATAATGGCTTGAAGTAGATATAAACTAAAGTTACAGCTGATTAGAAGTGTTGCAAGGGGCTTGTCTTGGAGCAGTTTACAAAGTGCATATATTTGATTTGATTTATTGTTATCACATGTATTGGGATACAATGAAAAGTATTGCTTCTTGCGTGCTATACAGACAAAACATACCGTTCATAGAGTACATAGGGGGAAGGAAAGGCCAGAGTACAGAATATAGTGTTACAGTCATAGCTAGGGTGTAGAGAAAGATCAGCTTAATATATGATAGGTCCATTTTAAAGTCTGATAGCAGCAGGGAAGAAGCTGTTCTTGAATCGGTTGGTACGTGATCCCAAACTTTTGTATCTTTTTCCTGACGGAAGAAGGTGGAAGAGAGAATGTCCAGGGTGCGTGGGGTCCTTAATTATGCTGGCTGCTTTGCCAAGGCAGCGGCAAGTGTAGACAGAGTCAATGGATGGGAGGCTGGTTTGCGTGATGGATTGGGCTACATTCACGACCTTTTGTAGTTCCTTGCGGTCTTGGGCAGAGCAGGAGCCATACCAAGCTGTGATACAACCAGAAAGAATACTTTCTATGGTGCATCTGATGAGAGTCGTAGCTGACATGTCAAATTTCCTTAGTCTTCTGAGAAAGTAGAGACATTGGTGGGCTTTCTTAACTATAGTGTCGGTATGGGGGGACCAGGACAGGTTGTTGGACACCTAAAAACCTGAAGCTCCTGACCCTTTCTACTTCGTCCCCGTTGATGTAGACAGTGGCATGTTCTCCTTTAGTCGATGACAACCTGAAGTCGATGACAACCTGCTTCATTCTGTTGACATTGAAGGAGAGATTATTGTTGCCGCACCAGTTCACCAGATTCTCTATCTCATTCCTGTACTCTGTCTCATCATTGTTTGAGATCCAACCCACTAGGGTGGTGTCGTCAGCAAACTTGAAAATCGAATTAGAGAGGAATTTTCTTCTCTATATTCCTTTGTGTGCTAGGTTTGATGTGAATTAATCCACTCTGATTTGCACTTCTATCTCAGACCTTGCACTATTAATTTCACACCTGTCAGTTGGGTTGATTAAGGGGAAACAACCTCTTGGTCTATTCCGCAAGGACCCGCATGCCCACTTTCCCTCATGGTAACGCCATTAGCTCACAAACCCAGCAATCTGCCACGCAAAATACCAATGTGACTAAGCAGCCCAGGGCAAAGCTAAATAAAATTGGATACCAATTGAACTCAACAGCTTTGTGCAGCGAAGGCTTACCAGGCTGATTCCTGGGGTGACAGGTCTGTCATATGAGGAGAGACTGAGTCGGTTAGGATTATATTCACTGGAGTTTAGAAGAGTGAGAGGTGATCTCATAGAAGCTTATAAAATTCTAACAGGGTTAAACAGGGTAGATTCAGAAAGAATGTTCCCAGATAAATGCGAAGTGATGCATTTTGGTAGAACTAATGTAGGGGAGAGCTATACGATAAATGGCAGAACCATAAAGGGTGTAGATACGCAGAGGGACCTGGGTGTGCAAGTCCACAGATCCTTGAAGGTGACGTCACAGGTGGAGAAGGTAGTGAATAAGGCATATGGCATGCTTGCCTTTATAGGACGGGGCATAGAGTATAAAAGTTGGGGTCTGGTGTTGCACTTGTATAGAACGTTGGTTCGGCCACATTTGGAATACTGCGCCCAGTTCTGATCGCCACACTACCAGAAGGACGTGGAGGCTTTAGAGAGAGTGCAGAGGAGGTTTACCAGGATGTTGCCTAGTATGGAAGGGCTTAGTTATGAGGAGAGATTGGGTAAACTGGGGTTGCTCTCACTGGAAAGACGGAGGATGAGGGGTGACCTAATAGAGGTGTATAAAATTATGAAAGGCATATGTAGGGTGAACGGTGGGAAGCTTTTTCCCAGGTTGGTGGTGACGTTCACGAGGGGTCATAGGTTCAAGGTGAGGGGGAGGAGGTTTAACACGGATATCAGAAGGACGTATTTTACACAGAGGGTGGTGGGCAAGGTGGTGGAGGCGGACACACTGGGAACGTTTAAGACTTACCTAGATAGCCACATGAACGGAATGGGAATGGAGGGATACAAAAGAATGGTCTAGTTTGGACCAGGGAGCGGCGCGGGCTTGGAGGACCGAAGGGCCTGTTCCTGTGCTGTATTGTTCTTTGTTCTTGGTGGGGGAGTCCAGAACTAGGAGTCATTGTTTGAGGATAAGGACTGAGGTGAGGAGAAATTTCTTCACCCAGAAAATGGTGAATGTGTGGAATTCACTACCACAGAAAGTAGTTGAGGCTAAAACATTGTGTGATTTCAAGAAGAAATTAGATATAGCTCTTGGGGTGACACGGTGGCACAGTTAGCACAGCACCGGGTTCAATTCCAGCCTCGGGTCACTATCTGTGTGAAGTTTGCACGTTCTCCCTGTGTCTGCGTGTGTTTCCTGTGGGTGCTCCGGTTTCCTCCCACACTCCAAAGATGTGTGGGTTAGGTGGATTGAACATGTCAGGGGGATTAGCAGGGTAAATACGTGGGGTTACGGGGATGAGGCCTGGGTGGGATTGTTGTTGGTGCTGGCTCGATGGGCCAAATGGCCTCTTTCTGCACTGTAGGGATTCTATGCTTCTTGAGGCTGAAGGGATCAAGAGGTACGGTGGGGAAAGGCGGGGATCAGGATGTTGAATCTGATGATCAGCCATGATCAAAATGAATGGCGGAGCAGCTTGAAGGGCTGAATGGCCGACTGCTGCTTCTATTTTCTATGTTTCAATGTTTCTAAATACTGACCTAAAACGTTGCTGACTTCTCAGCTACTTCAAAGATACTGGATGTAAAAGAGCAAAAGGTATCACAGACAGTATCTTCACATTGCTGTGTGACACACACAAACTGGCTGCAGCATTTTCGAAGTTACAACAGCGACTACACTCCAAAAGCAGTGAACTGGTTGCAAAGCATTTTGGGACGTCAGGAAATCCTGAAAGTGCTATATAAATGCAAATCTGAGAAATCATTAACAGACCAAAGCGACCTAACAAGGGTACTTAAAGGGCAGCATGCTGGCACAGTGCTTAACCCTGCTGCCTCACAGCGCCAGGGACATGGGTTTGATTCCCGGCTTGGGTCACTGTCTGCGTGGAGTCTGCACGTTCTCCCCATGTCTACATGGCTTTCCTCCGGGTGCTCTGGTTTCCTCCCACAGTCTGAAAGACATGCTGGTTAGGTGCATTGGCCGTGCTAAATTCTCCCTCAATGTACCCGAACAGGCGCTGGAGTGTGGCAACTAGGGGATTTTCACAGTAACTTCATTACAGTGTTAATGTAAGCCTACTTGTGACACTAATAAATAAACTTAACAAAAACTTAAAAAAACATACTTTGCAGAAATGCTAACGATGCACTCTCAAAATATTGATGGCGAAGAAGCAAAATTTTAAAAAAAATTTAAGAGGGAGGCAATGGTCTGGTGGTGTTATCGCTTGGCTATTAATCCAGAAACTCAGCTAATGAATCCCGCCACAGCACATGGTGGAATTTGAATTCAACTAAATAAAATATCTGGAATTAAGAATCGACTGATGACTGTCAAACTATTGTTGATTGTTGGAAAAACGCATCTGGTTCACTCATGTCCTTTGGGGAAGGAAATCTGCCGCCCTTACCTGGTCTGGCCTACATGTGACACCAGAGCCACGGTTGACTCTCAGCTGCTCTCGGGCAACTGGGGGTGGGCAATAAATGTTGGCCCAGCCAGCGACGCCCATGTCCAATGAATGACTTTTAAAAAATCCAAGTGCTGTATGAAGGAATTAAGTATTAAAGACTGGTCACAGCCCTTTATGGTTTTGACAAAACAGTAAACATTCATTATCACTCGCCTAAAAGCCCTGCTCACCCTGTGGGTGAATGATGTGTTCCAAATATGATGCAGTGAACAGATTAATGTCTTTGCATGCTCCAGCAATGTCGAGAAATGATTGAGATAATGCAAATGTCCACATTGACACCAAATTGGGTGCAGTTTGTGACCTGCTAGTAAATGCAGTTTCATATCCCTTGGGTTAGTTAACATTCCACAAAGTACAGCTCCAATAAAACATCATATCAGGTTCAAAGAAGCTCAGAGGGCCAATGCAAACGTTATCAATGTATCCAGAACTTATTTAAATACACTGATTGCCTACACTCTCAATAAATTTAAAAGATAATTATGTATGTATGAGCAGTACTTTCTCCTGGTTCTTGACAAATCATAGCTAGGCAATATACAATTGGTTACCAGACTTAGACTTTTTAATTAATTCTTAGGACATGGGCATCACTGGCTGGCCAGCATTTATTGCCCATCCCTAGTTGCTCTTGAACTGAATGGCTTGCTAGGCCATTTCAGAGGACACATTGCTGTGGCTCTGGAGTCACATATAGGCCAGACCAGGTAAGGACGGCAGATTTCCTTCCCCAAAGGACATGACATGAGTGAACCAGATGGGTTTTTCCGACAATCGACAATGGTTTCATGGTCATCAGTTGATTCTTAATTCCAGATTTTTTTATTGAATTCAAATTCCACCACCTGCCATGGCAGGATTCGAACCCGGGTCCCCAGAACATTAGCTAATTTTCTGGATTAATAATCTGGCGATAATACCACTAGGCCATCGCCTCCTCTGACTGGTAGCTGTAGCGTAACTGTATTCTGTGGATCTGGGCACAGCTAAAAATGGAACAACACAAATCCTACGGAGAAAATGACACCAATTAGCCTTCAAAATGTTATTTTTAAATCATTGTACGCAGGAGGTCTGCACCATCAACATCCACAGCCAGTCAATTCATAGCAGGGAAATAATGTCAAGCCACCAGCAGACATATTAACATGTCCGTCACTCAACCAGTGGCTAGGAAATGGACCCCAAGCCACAAGAATACAGCTTTGAATTAAAAGCACATATAGCTCCTTTGGCCTAGCTACTGGAATTTAAAACAGAACCAATGATCCAAGACAGAAACAGAAAAGAAAATTAACATTCATAAACAATGCCAAGGGGAAACTGTTTAAGTGTCTTACCCTCAGTGTGCACAGACACTCATATTTAGGATCAGACATGATGAATTGGGCTTCTCGTTTATTCCTTGTTGCAGTGTTGTGGGTAGATTTGTCCAGCTAACCAGAGTCTCCATAGAAAGTTTCCAGACAGCACTAAAGTTCAGGAGCAACACCATGGAAACACAATGATCCCAAATTTCTGTTTGGAAAAAGTGAGGTTAATGGACTCGGTTATTATGGAATAAATTGGATAGTAACTTACAGAATACGGTATACCTATGTACCATTAAAAGTTGAAATTTAGAAGTTGTGGTCCAAGTTGCCCTGTTCCTTTGACAAAGGGTCATCTGGACTCAATGTCTCTCCTTACAGATGCTGCCAGATCTGCTGAGATTTTCCAGCATCTTCTCTTTTGGTTTCAGATTCCAGCATCCGCAGTAATTTGCTTTTGTCCTATTCCTCCACTGATACCTTGCTGAGAGACTTGATATTGAAATCACTGTAATGGTGAGAAGTTGCTGTACATAGCTTTCCTTATCCACTACGCGCTAGTTAGGTACATTAGCCATGCTAAATTCTCCCTCAATGTACCTGAACTGGCACCTGAGTGTGGCAACTAGGAGATTTTCACAGTAACTTCATTACAGTCTTAATGTAAGCCTACTTGTGACACTAATAAATAAAATACCACAACAGAAAACATTAAGGTAGGTGTGTACAGATGTAAGTGAGTTTTTAACAGCACAATACATCTTAATAATTGCCAAACAACCTCTTTTGCATTAACAGTTTGATCTTTACAAGTGTGGAGACTCATTCCTCCAGAATTTAGTTTTTTCTTCACTTTCCCATCATTAATCTGGTTGGTTGAAGAGACACACTGTTGTTTGCTCCAGATCCCCTGTAGGGAGCGTGATGCTGTATCAGATGACAGTAGCGTGCCACTAAGAAGCACACAAGTTTACGGGTAGTTCTCAGAATAGTGAACTGCGAGTGCTGTTCCCTCACCAATGATTGCAAAATCCAGTTCATTGCATGAGAACATGATGATACAAAGAGAAGAGAGAGAATTGTGTGTGCATTCTGCACATTAATGTTGACATTGTCTCAGTCACTTATTTAACTACCATTGAAGGCACATCATATTCATGGCTTAAACACATGCAAGTCTACAGCTGTTTTGTTTATTTATTTGTGTCATAAGTAGGCTTACACTGCAATGAAGTTACTGTAAAAATCCCCGAGCCACCACACTCTGGCACCTGTTCAGGTACACTGAGGGAGAATTTAGCATGGCCAATGCACCTAAATAGTACATCTTTCATACTGTGGGAGGAAACCGGAGCACCTGGAGGAAACCCACACAGACATTGAGAGAACATGCAGACTCCGCACAGACGGTGACCCAAGCCGGGAACCGAACCCGGGTCTCTGGCGTTGTGAGGCAGCAGTGCTCACCACTGCGCCACCGTGCCTCCACATGCTAAATGGAGGCTCAGAAACACACACATCATCATTTCCACACTAATTGCAGAGAGTTAGTGAGAGGAACTGGGGATTTCAGTTTACTTATTCTCTCCTTTCCATAACAGAATTGGATGCTGCGATTTGAACCAAGTGGACGAATAAGAGTGGAATTTGACATTAGAAGAATAAATGGGGGAAGAGAAAGTTAAATAGTTGAAACAATTTCTCAAAAACAAAAGACCTCAGCAGCAGATTTTGTGCATTAACACCAGAAATTGCATGACCGGTTTTGGTGCAAAATCATGCGTAGAACAGGGGGGGGGGGATTGAACTCGGGAGAAGTTAACAGCCCTCACAATGGAACAGCTGAAAGCAATAGCTGATCAAATGGATGTTAATCCGAGAAGAATGGGCATGAGGTCCCTGAGGCGCTGAAGATGCTGGCTTGCCGGGTGTGTACCTTGGCCTCGGCCCAGAATTATAGAAGCAGCAGACGATATGAAAGCAGAAACAGCAAAGGTTACCTTAGCCAAAATTCACCTTGAAAAATTAGAGTTTCAGGCAAGAATTGAGGGCTGGGAAATGCGGTGGAAAAAGAGCTCCAAGCGAGAGAGAGAGAACCTTCCAACTGTAGAAGAAATTGTTCGCACAAAATGACAACATTTTACCCAGACCGTAACCCCACGTATTTTCACGACTAATCCCCCTAACCTATACATCTTGAGACACTCAGTGTCAATTTAGCATGGCTAATCAACCTAACCCGCATGTCTTTGGGGTGTGGGAGGAAACCGGAGCACCCGGAGGAATCCCGCACAGACACGGGGAGCAAATACCACACAGAGAGTGACCCGAGGCCAGAATTGAACCCAGGCCCCTGGCGCTATGAAAGCAGCAGTGCTAACCACTGTGCCACCATGCAGGGATGCCACTTGTAAGCAAATCAACAGTGTTGGCAAAAGGGCTTACTGGCAAATGTTTGAAGATTCCCTTAGTTAAGGTTTATCTGCAGGGTAAGTTGGTCATTCCAAACCTGCGAATGCTAATTCAGAAGCTCTCCAGATTGCACTTCTTTTGCCTGTTCATAGCTAGCAAAGTTGCCTGCGGGTAACATGGAATAAAACTCATGTGATTTCCCTATCAACTGACCCTGTGTCCAGAGGATATGGAGCAGAGACTAGGGAAACTGATGGGAACCAGCAAAACTCGGCTTAGCTTAGAGGGCAGTACAGTGGTTAGAGCTGCTATCTCACAGCGCCAGGGACCTAGGTTCGAATCCCGGCCTGGGTCACTGTCTGTGTGGAGTTTGAATGTTCTCCCTGTGTCTGCGTGGGTTTCCTCCAGGTGCTCCAGTATCCTCCCACATTCTGAAAGACGTGCTGGTTAGGTGCATTGGCCCGAACAGGTGCCGGACTGGTGACTAGGGGAATTCCACAGTAACTTCATTGCAGTGTGAATGTAAGCCTTACTTGTGCCTAATAAATAAACTTTAGCTTCAAAAGTCAAAGGAAGTTTCAAGAATCTTACAGGGCAAGTGGGAAGGGGCAACAGAGCATGAAGGGATCACCAAGGCTCATGGGAAGCACCACAGGAGAGAGGAGCAGAAGGTGAACCATTGCTTGACAGCAGTAGTGTCCCAGAGGATATGGGACATATTGGGGAAAGATCCATTCATGAGCTGTAGGGAAAAGGGGAGATGTTGGGGCCTAAGACAAAAAGCACTTGGGAAAACCATAAGGGAAATACAAGTGCAGTCAGCGCAAAACTACTCACTAAAAGATTGCCAGGATAAGTTCAAATTTGAAACCTCACTAAACCCAGCAATCAAAGAAACCCAACAGTGCAGAAGAAGGCCATTCAGCCCATCGAGACTGCACCAAAAACAATCCCACCCCAGGCCCTATCCCCACACATTTATCCCACGAATCCCTCTAACCTACACATCCCAGGACACTAATGGGCAATTTAGCATGGCCAATCAACCTAACCAGCACACCTTTGGACTGTGGGAGGAAACCGGAGCACCCGGAGGAAACCCACGTAAACACGGGGAGAATGTACAAACTCAACACAGACTGTGACCCAAGCCAGGAATTGAACCCAGGTCCTTGGAGCCGTGAGGCAGCAGTGCTAACCATTGTACCACTGTGCCACCCTAATGTAGCTTCAGAGCCCACTGAAGACAAGGTGCAGGAAGTGAATCAAGACTCACGAAAGCAAAGTTAAAAAAAGTAATCAAGATTCCATTTTTATTCCCCATGCAGCAGAGGGGCATCATGCTCAGTGAAGACATGTCCTATTGATAACTTCAAACATGTGCTGTGTTTGTATGGAAGCAGCTAGAACTGTCTTCAATATTTTAAGATGGACATATACAAGGTGGCTAAGGTGACGTTTGCTTATTCAACAAGGACTGTCTCATCTCTTTGAGGAAAACCCGCAACAAGCTGCATATTTGACTTCAGCTGTTTGAACCCACCCAAAATCCAACTCAAAGATGGAAAAGGATTAAGATTAAGGGAAAAGGGTGGCACAGTGGTTAGTACTGCTGCCTCACAGCACCAGAGATCTGGGTTTGATTCCTGTCTCGGGTCACTCTCCGTGTGGAGTTTGCACATTCTCCCCGTGTCTGCGTGGGTTTTCTCCGGGTGCTCCGGTTTCCTCCCACAGTCCAGAGATGTGCGGGTTAGGTGGATTGGCCATGCTAAATTGCCCCTTAGTGTCAGGGGGACTAGCTAGGGTAAATGCATGGAGCTATGGGGATAGGGCCTGGGTGGGATTGTGGTCGGTGCAGACTCGATGGGCCAAATGGCCTCCTATTCTCTAGTGGACTCGCAATGACTAAACTCACAGAATTAGCCAAACAGGTGAACTGTTAACTATTCTTTTGGCTTAACACTTGTAGGAGTGCACTATTTTCTTTAATTGTACCTTTCTCGACTGAGTGGTAGATGACTGGCATAGGTTTAGATTTTTGGAGTGAGTGTATAAGTAAACAGTCTTCTTTATTTTTAAACTTACAAAAGTCAACAGCTGATTGTTTAAATTGACCACACGCTAAAGGGGGATTTAGAAACACACATACCTATCTTTCCAAAGTAACTACACTGAATTCAGAGGGTAAGAGAACTGGGGGGTTCAGTTTATTTCTCCTCCTCTGTCCGTCACACAATTAATCATTGGTAAGTTAATGGGGATTGAGTGGTTACTGTGTTGTGATCGCACTGAGGGAGTTGAGATGCAGAGATCAATCTTTTTCCTACTCATCACAGTGAAGATGTTGGAGTTCAGAACTGGATCACTTAGTTTGAGGTACAACATATACCTTCCTGCTTCCAACTAATCTATACCAAGCCGTCACATAGTAGCCTGCATAAACCTTACCCAAGGGCGCTCCACAGCCAAAATAGATGTTTATGTTTTGTTGGGGAACTGACCCTGCACTGCAGGAATGAAAATAGCTATGACAAGTTACTGAAAGACATACTTAGGGGACCTCAGCCCAAGAATGAAGGGATTGTCCTAAATGTATAGTCCAGCAGCGCTGCTTCAACACAAGAGTTCTTCTATTTAATAGAGATTGTAACTTCAAATGCTCCAAAGAAGGAGTTGATGTAATAACCTATCACTATACGTTGTATAGATAAACAGCAGTTTCTCTATGTTCATGGGGTGGCACAGTGGTTAGCGCTGCTGCCTCACTTCGCCAGGGACCCGGGTTTGATTCCGGCTTGGGTCACTGTCTGTGTGGAGTCTGCACGTTCTCCTTTGATTTGACTTATTATTGTCACATGTAGTAACATACAGTGAAAAGTATTGTTTCTTACGTGGTATACAGACAAAACAGACCGCTCTTCGAGAAGGAAATGAGAGGGTGCAGAATGTAGTGTTACAGTCATAGCTAGGGTGCAGAGAAAGATCAGCTTAATGTAAGGTAAGTTCATTCAAAAATCTGACAGCAGTAGGGAAGAAGCTGTTCTTGAGTCGGTGGGTACGTGACCTCAGACTTTTGTATCTTTTTCCCGACGGAAGGAAGAAGGTGGAAGAGAGAATGCCCGGGGTGTGTGGGGTCCTTAATTATGCTGGCTGCTTTGCCAAGGCAGCGGGAAGTGTAGACAGAGTCAATGGATGGGAGGCTCCCCGTGTCTGCGTGGGCTTCCTCCGGGTGCTCCGGTTTCCTCCCACGGTCTGAAAGACGTGCTGGTTAGGTGCATTGGCCATGCTAAATCCTCCCTCAGTGTACCCGAACAGGCGCCGGAGTGTGGCGACAAGGGGATTTTCGCAGTAGTTTCATTGCAGCGTAAATGTAAGCCTACTTGTGACACTAATAAATAAATGGTAGCAAAACCATCAAACCTTATAACAATTGATGTGTTCAATCTATATTAATGAATGGTAGAAATATATTAATTAATTGATCATTCTGTTCTTTATTTCAACCATTGTGGTTCCTGATATTGCTTTGTAAATTTAAGAATTGTGAACTCTACAATTCTAACTTCCTTTGCTGACTAAAGAAAGTACAAAATGCAGTTTTACGAATGCAAACTGCCATGCTTTTTTTTCGCTTTATTTATTAGAAGTGATTATGGGCGGCACGGTGGCACAGTGGGTTAGCACGGCTGCTTCATAGTGCCAGGGACCCGGGTTCGATTCCCAGCTTGGATCGCTGTCTGTGTGGAGTTTGTACATTCTCCCCATGTCTGCGTGGGTTTCCTCCGAGTGCTCCGGTTTCCTCCCACAGTCCAAAGATGTGTAGGTTAGGTGGATTGGCCCATGCTAAATTTCTCCTTAGTGTCAGGGGGACTAGCTTAGGGTAAATGTACGGGGTTATGGGGACAAGGCCTGGGTGGGATTGTGGTCGGTGCAGACTCGATGGGCTGAATGGCTTCCTTCTGCACTTTAGGATTCTATGATTCTATGTGACAAAATCTACCGTAAATGTTTCCCGACAGCCGCTACAGCTTTTTCATGGAAATCCTTATTTTTCGCTATTTTGTTGTGTTTCTCAGCTTCTAAATGAATGCCACATGAAGAAAATGTGTTTGATTATTCTTTCACCCCGCAGGCGTCTTGCAGGAAATGACTTGACACACATCCCCATGGGAGCGTTTGCTGGTCTTTACAATCTGAAAGTCCTGTGAGTAAACTCTTCCTTTATTTGAAACTTTTGCAGTTTTGGTAATGAGTTTGTTCTCGAAGTATTGAACAAAAAAATGTATCTTAGGCCATGCAGGACATTATGTTCAGATTCATAAGGCATTCACATTGCTTGAATTAAACTCGGTCATTGGGGAAACTGGACGGAACGGTAGCACAGTGGTTCGCACTGCTACCTCACAGCACCAGGGATCCGGGTTCGATTCCCGATTTGGGTCACTGTCTGCGTGGAGTTTGCACATCCTCCCCGTGTCTACGTGGGTTTCCTCCGGGCGCTCTAGTTTCCTCCCACAGTCCAAAGATGTGCGGGTTAGGTGGATTGGCCATGATAAATTGCCCCTTAGTGTCAGGGAGATGGGCAGGGTAAATACGTGGGGTCATGGGGATAGGGCCTGGGTGGGATTGTGGTTGGTGCAGACTTGATGGGCCGAATGGCCTTCTTCTGCACTGTAGGGATTCTTTGGTTACCCTAACCAACTGTACCGGAAAGGGTTAGTTGCAAAAATACATGTTCCATTAACAATTTACTACCTTCCACCAAAAATATTTCTGATCCTCACAAAACTTTGGATTGGTACTGTGTGGCACTATTTTGTAGACGGAAATGGGCCATTTCAGTTGTTCCATTGGAGGTCTTGCGACACAGTGGTTAACATCCCTGCCTCCTAGTCAGAAGCTCCAGGTTTGAGTCCCGCCTCAGGACTTCGTGGCCAAGGAAGGTGCATTCATAATGTAGTGAAACAGGTTGACTGTGTTAACCTGCAAATACTTCCAAACACACCAGTGGCTGGTGGTATGAGTAGGAGAGACACCTGGTCAGCCACGCTTGATGTGGAGTGTCACTCCTCAAACTATAAGCCCCTTCCGACTGACTAGCGACATGTTCTGGGAATTACTAGGTATAGAAACAGATAAAAGTCTACCTTATTGCACCACCAGTTGCAGGAAGAGAATTGGAATTGGTCTATTTGGTTGGGCCCAAAGAGGTAAACACAGGATAAGGAACTCTCATTTTTAATTGACTGATATTTTCAGCTTTAACATTATGGAATCATTGAATCCCTACAGTGCAGAAAAGGCCATTCAGCCCATTGAGTCTGCACCGACTCATTGACAGAGCATCTTACCACGGCCCTCTCCCCTGCCCTATCCCTGTAACCCACACATTTACCACAGCTAAGGGGCAGCATGGTGGCACAATGGTTAGCACTGCTGCCTCACAGCCCCAGGGACCCAGGTTCAATTCCCGGCTTAGGCCACTGTCTGTGTGGAGTTTGCACATTCTCCTCGTGTCAGCATGGGTTTCCTCCAGGTGCTACGGTTTCCTCTCACAGTCCATAGATGTGCAGGTTAGGTTGATTGGCCATGATAAATTGACCTTTAGTGTCCAGGGGACTAGCAGCGTGCAGCTATGGGGATAGGTAGGTGGGCTTGTGGTCGGTGCTGTCTCAATGGGTCAAATGGCTTCCTTCAGCGCTGTAGGGATTCTATGTATCTTCTATGTAATCCATCTAACCTACACATCTTGGGACACTGAGGGACAATTTAGCATGGCCAATCCACAGCTTTGCGCTGTGTTTGGATGATGTTTTGTAATGTGATTGAATTGAGACACTGTTGCTTTTTGTCATTTCTAATGCCTGTTAACTATAATGTCAGGTTTTTATGAGCATTGTCCTCATAAAACTGAGTGAAAATAACGCATAAAAATGACCTTCACCTTTGAAAAACTGTATTAAAGATTGTTTTAAGTTTGAAGCTGGTGCCTCTGATGCATGAATTGTCATTGTATCAGTACTAAGATGCCTATTTTATTTCTTAGAACCTTTCAAAAAGATATAAAATCTCTAGTTTCATTGTATGTGCTTGTAACAATTAGAGGATAGAACAGTATATTACATAATAAAGCAGTGAAGTAATGCATAGCCACAAAATGTCAGTGTGATGGAGCTTGTAATGTAGTGTAATTTCTTCTACAGAGGCTATTTCAAACTGAGAGAAAACGTTGTAATTTGAGCTTTGTTCATTAATCATCTTCACTCTGCCTATTAAGGGAATGTTTGTTTCGCCTGAATAAAAAGTAACCCATATTGCCCTAGGGACGGAGAAGTTTAGTACACACACTCCCACGAGAGATATGAAAAACAGGCCTTTGCAAAAACAAATGGTTATTGACAGAGAATGTATTTGGTTTCTGCAAAGGAAACGGGGTAAAGGTGCGAAGAGAGTTGTTCATTAGGTGGTGAAGCGGGCTGCACTTTGGGAGCCCCCGTTCAGACTTTGCATGACTTTGGAAAAATCCTGGGGCAATGTTCCTGACTGTATGATCGCTTGGAACCATCACAACACTGGCTATGCTAAGCATTGGATTGACTCCCCATTGCTGCGAGTAAGTTAAACTTTGTCAGTTTCCAATACAATTCCTGACAAGTAAAAACAAAGGAAATAAAGAGACTTGTGTTTATATAGGGCCTATATATCCATGCTGAGAGACACATGCCAAAAAATGGCACATACAATTCATTATGTTGAATTGCAGTAATGGTTGTTATGCCGGTTGATGCAGCAAACATTTGCGTACACGCCTTTACCCCTCTCTATTACTTTGCAGAAACCAAATACATTCTCTGTCAACAATCAAGAACAAATCAATTGAAGGAGGAATCTTGGGAGGACCTTTGTAATTGTTGACTGACCATTTTATCCCACTATAGCCAGTGTTATCAACTCATATGGTGAACGAAAACAAAACCATTTGTGGTTAGGGAGGGAATGCAGGATAAAATCCAATTAATATACAATTAACACCCATGGTACTATTGAAAGAAGAGCACGGAAACCCTGCTAGTCTTGTAGGACAGCCTAGGGCGGCACGGTGGCCCAGTGGTTAGTGCTGCTGCCTCACAGCGTCAGGGACCCTGGTTCAATTCCGGCCTTGGGTGACTGTTTGTGTGGAGTTTGCACATTCCTTCCTGTGGCTGCATAGTTTCCTCCGGGCGCTCTGGTTTCTTCCCACAGTCCAAAGATGTGCAGGTTAGGTGGATTGGCCATGCTAAATTGCCCCTTGGTGTCCAAAGATATGTAGGTTAGGGGTAAATATGTGGGCTTTACAGGGATAGGGCCTGGGTAGGTATCCTCGGTGGGCTGAATGGCCTCTTTTTGCACTGCAGGGATTCTATGGATTCTATCAAACACCCACGGTGGCATGGTGGCCAAGTGGTTAGCATTGCTGTCTCACAGCGCCAGAGACCCACTTTCAATTCCCGGCTTGAGTCACTGTGTGGAGTTTGCATGTTCTCCCCATGTCTGCGTGGGTTTCCTCCGGGTGCTCCGGTTCCCTCCCACAGTCCGAAAGACGTGGTGGTTGGGTGCTTTGGCCATGCTAAATTCTCCCTCAGTGTACCCGAACAGGCACCGGATTGTTCACAGTAACTTCATTGCAGTGTTAATGTAAGCCTACTTGTGACAAGAATAAATAAAGTTAAAGTTTAAAGCACTATTCAAAGAAGAGGATGGAAACTCTGTTAGTGTCGTTGGACAGCACAGAGTTCTGACAGACCTGACTTAACAGTGATGAGAGAATAGCACACCCACCTTGAATTCCCAATTATTATATTGCACACCAAGAGGGAGGGAAAGCAGCAAATTAAAATATATTTTTATGATAACTTATCCCAAGAACACCAAATGAATTTGCTGTAATAATTCAATGATAAATTCTAAAATGCAATGGAGCCCTGAGATAGATGGACAAAGTGTTTCTTTATGTGTGTACACTTGAAATTCCACACAATGCCCACCTCTGCATACAATTAACCCCAATTAATAAATAATTAACACCCATGACACTCTTCAAAGAAGAACACAGGAGGTTTTTGAGTGTCCTAAACAGCACTATCCTTCAGTCAGGACTGGCGATGAACGCAATGTTGGTGAATTTCAGATCTAGTTGACTGCCTAAGTCACGCAGTGAGTCCTGGTCATATATAGCAAAGTTTAAGGCCTCCCATTTCACCAACAATTAAGTATGCCAATGACTCAAATGTCAGCAAACTGCCCAAGTTAGAGTAACAATGATTGGTGTAGAAATGCAAATCCCCTATGGTCTCGTTGGTGCCAATGAAGCTATCCGCATTGACCTGTCTTGGCATAAGTGAGCATCTTCAATAAGGTGTCTTTAGTTCATGCCAGTAACAAGCACATTGGCTATCCTTTAAAAACAATTTTTAAGCAGAGAAAGAGAAGAAACTTGCATTTACACAGAGCCTTTTGCAGCCTCAAGATATCCAGAAGTACTTTATAATCAATAAAGTATGTTTGAAGTGTGGGTACTATTGCAATGTATGGAAAAGTAGCAATCATTCTGAGCATAGCAATGAGTTAGAATCCCTACAGTGCAGAAGAAGGCCATTCAGCCCATCGAGTCTGCACCGACCACAATCCCACCCAGGTCCTATTCCCATAACCCACACATTTACCCTGCTAATCCCACTGACACTAGGGTCAATTTATCATGGCCAATCAACCTAACCCGCACATCTTTGAGCTGTGGGAGGAAACCATAGCACTCGGAGGGCCCCGAGCAGACACGGGGAGAATGTGCAAACACCACACAAACAGTGAACGGAGGGCCAGAATTGAATCCGGGTCCCTGGCGTTGTGAGACAGCAGTGCTAACCACTCTGCCACCATGCCGCCGTAGATGAATGACTATAATTTGTTTTAACGATGTTGGTCAGGGGACAAGTATTGAACAGGACACTAGAAAAGCTCCTTGCTCTTCTTCGAATAGTGCCATGGGTGTTAACTGTATATTAATTGGGTTTTATTGTATGCAGGTAGTGGGCATTATGTGTACACATATAAAGGAAGACTTTGTTCTTTTGATTCGAAAGAGTATAAAGAACCATTAATTGAAACTGTGGTGTGGTTGAGTTAGGAGATGTATGCTTGTAACATTTCGGTCTGTAAATAAATGTAAGACTGAGTCGAGATTGGCTACAGCCCTATCATTCACCAATTGACTTTCCAATTAGAGCAATGCCAACTTTTATGTACACCTAAATGGACACCCCAATCTAAGTTTAACGCTTCATCTGAAAGATGGCACCTCAGAGTGTGTGGCACTCCCTCAGCGCTGACTTGAATATGGACATAGATTATGTGCTTCTGTCTGTGGAATGGTGTAAATGCAACCACTAAGCTGAGACTGACATCTGGACTGTATTTAGCATCACCTTTCTCTTTTACTGATTTTAAAAAGAGCTAACACTTTGTTCCTCTCTTCTCAATCAGCAGACAAGTCAGAGGCCAGCAATGACCCCAAGTGCTTTTAAGTGTGCAAGCACAGATTTCTGACAGATCTAACTCTGCAGCGATGAGAGAATAGTACAACCACCTTGAATTCCCAGTTATTAGATTGGACTCCAATAAGATCAGAAGTACTGAGGTCTGCAGTCCCCCTGCCAACATTAACAGCTCACCCAGCCCAAACACTGGGATAAAATCTTAGCCTTTCCTGGTTTGTGTCTTCCGGTAGCGCACTGGTGATGCATTTAATCATTAAGCCATTTATTATTTTCTTAGTAGTTTGAGTGAGCAGTCCGGGAAAGGAGGATTGGACAATAATAGCATTAGCTTCTATAATCCAATTTTACTGAGGTTGGGGGGGGGGCACAGTGGCAGGGGTGGCACGGTGGCCCAGTGGTTGGCACTGCTGCTTACAGCGCCAGGGGCCCAGGTTCAATTCCTGGCTTGGGTCACTGTCTGTGTGGAGTTTGCAGTTCTCCCCGTCTCTGCATGGGTTTCCCCCGGGTGCTCCGGTTTCTTCCCACACCCCAAAGATGTGCAGGTTAGGTGGATTGGCCATGCTAAATTGCCCCTTGGTGTCCGGCAGACTAGCTAGGGTAAATGCATGGGGCTGTGGGGATGGGGCCTGGGTGGGATTGTGGTCGGTGCAGACTCGATGGGCCCAATGGCCTCCTTCTGCACGATAGGATTCTATGGTTGACACAAACTGAGAATAGATAGCTGGTGTTAATTGATGCAAATTGAAAGGTTGTCTGCAACAGCATCATAATTTTAAAAATAAATTAGAACTGAGGTGGGTAAAATTACTAATCAGAATGTTGAAATGCCTCACATCTCAATATTTATGAAGGGTATTTCTTGCTGATAATATTGTCAGTTTGAGTAACCTTTGTCTGTCAAATTCCTTTATAACTTGACAATTCAACTAGTTCACAGACCAGGGCCATCATGACTTTTACAGTGGGTGTTTCTGGTATCCAGTAATTGTCACTTTAATAATATCTAAACTGCAAAATTTTCTCTTGCAGTTGAAATACCTGCTTGCAAAATACCAGACTGACAGAATAATGTTCATTCTCCCGTAACTTAAAAATTAAGAATTGCATCAATGGCAAATGAAAGCACATGTTTCATAAATAACACACCAACCACTGCTCTCCCTTGTTTCAGTACTGACTCAAACCTGAGAAGGTTTTAAAGTTTATTGATTAGTGTCACAAGTAGCCTAACGTTAACACTGCAATGAAGTTACTGTGAAAATCCCTTAGTCGCCACACTCCAATGCCTGTTTGGGTACACTGAGGGAGGATTTAGCAAGGCCAGTGCACCTAACCAGCATATCTTGGTGTTTCGCTGAACTTCTCAGCACAGCACCAGCATTACTGAGTCAAATCACAATGTTACTTTGCAAGATAATATCAATCAACGAGGGAAATGCCTGTGAGTTTCCTCAGGAATGCCTCAAAGAGAAACGTTTAGCATTTATACAGATGAAAAAATTAGGAGGTATACAGTTGCTGTGATGCCTCTCTTTAGAACGAGATTGCAAGCTTTAATTAATGCCACCACGTTGCAAACAGAAACAGGTCCAATACACCCAATTCAACATGATTCTTTTATTCTTGTAAACGCCAGTTCTTGTGACATCTGTAGTGAAATATTTTCCATTAATTAATCCTCATAGCCTTGTGCTTTTGGAATCAAAATGTAAACTTGCAACTTAAACCGCAATAAATAAAATGAAGTGTAGCTTGAGGAAACCACACTGGATCTCAAAGTTTTGATGCTCTGACCAGTTCTCTTTTCTTTTTCCAAATAAACAGCATGTTGCAGAACAACCGCCTGGGGGCGGTTCCCGAAGAGGCGCTACAGAACTTGCAGAGCCTCCAGTCGCTGTAAGTACAGACTCTAGTACTGAGTGCTGCTGAGCTAATCCATCACAATAAATGATGGAACAGAAAATGAGTCAACGACACTGCTCCGACTTTGCCTTGGGATCCCATTTGGTGTGTGATATCCAAGTTGCAATTCTGCAGCAAAACCAAAACAGCTGTTTCTCCTTTCCGAAGCTATGTGAAACTTCCTCTTGAAATATTTTCTGCTCCCACTCTTCACTTGTTCACAGGTATTAGCCCTGACTGTGAGAAAGTTAGGGAAGTGAATTGAATTGAATTAATTTATTATTGTCACATATGTTGGGATACAC
This sequence comes from Mustelus asterias, assembly GCF_964213995.1. Taxonomy (NCBI): domain Eukaryota; kingdom Metazoa; phylum Chordata; class Chondrichthyes; order Carcharhiniformes; family Triakidae; genus Mustelus; species Mustelus asterias. Next base: position 17,586,373 of record NC_135809.1, read on the forward strand.
TGAAAAGTATTGTTTCTTGTGAGCTATACAGCCAAAACATACTGTTCATAGAGTACATTGGGGAGAAGGAAAGGAGAGGGTGCAGAATATCGTGTTGCACTCACAGAAAGGATGTAGAGAAAGGTCAGCTAGTATATGATACATCCATTCAAAAGTCTGATGGCAGCAAGGGAGAAGCTGTTCTTGATTCGGTTGGTAAGTGTTCTCAGACTTTTGTATCTTTTTCCCGATGGAAAAAGGTGGAAGACAGTATGGCTTGATGCGTGGGGTCCTTGATTATGCTGGCTGCTTTCTTGAGGCAGTGGGAAGTGTAGACAGAGTCAATGGATGGGAGGCTGGTTTGCGTGATGAACTGGGCTGCATTCACAGCCTTTTGTAATTTCTTGTGGTCTTGGTTAGGGCAGGAGCCATACCAAGCTGTGATACATCCAGAAAGGATGCTTTCTATGATGCATCTGTAGAAATTGGTGAGAGTTGTAGTGAACATGCTGAATTTCCTTAGCCTTCTGAGAACATAGAGGCAATAGCTTTCTTGACTTTAGCATCAGCGTGAGGGACCCATTTCTAAACCATCACTAACGCCTCTTTGAAACCAACTGGGAGTGATTCTAATTCTGACAGGTTCCCCTCCCTCTCTGTGTGGAATTAGGGTTAGGGAGGGAATTTCAGTGGAACCAAAATCTCAGCAAATGAAGAATAGCAGATGGGAAAAAGTTTAACGTTTATTTATTAGTCACAAGTAGGCTTACATTAACACTGCAATGTAGTTACTGTGAAAATCCCCTGGTCACAACAGTCCGGCACCAGTTCGGGTACACTGAGGGAGAATTTGGCACGGCCAATGCACCTAACCCACACATCTTTCGGATTGTGGGAGGAAACTGGAGCACCCAGAGGAAACCCATGCAGACACAGGGAGAACGGGCGAACTCCACACAGACAGTGACCCAAGTCGGGAATCAAACCCGGGTCCCTGGCACTGTGAGGCAGCAGTGCTAACCACTGTGACACCGCCCAAGGCTCTCATTCTGAGGCAATATTGTGATGTGGTTCCTCGGATGCCAGCTTGATATTCAGTTCTATTCGAGTCATTCTGACTGGTAAATCTCACTAGATCACATAATCCCTCAAGTTTGTTTAAATAAGGGGAGTGGTATTCCAATGTGGAATTAGCCTAGACCTGGCTTGAATGGATATGCATTTTTTCCAAAAATACATATATATTTTCTCCCATACTTTTAAATCTTTGAAAAGAAAAGATTATTCGTCGATTTCAGAATAAAGTGTTATGAGGCTCGCCATAAACAAATCCTATGCTTTCTGCAAAACACAAGTTGAGATGTTATTTGAAAAGGGGAGCAGAGCCAGACAATGTGAAATGCCAGCTTGGTAGTTTTATTTGACCTTTTGTTTATTTGATTTATTTCACATGTACTGGTATACAGTGAAAAGTATTGTTTCTTGCGAGTTATACAGACAAAACATACCGTTCATAGAATACATTGGGGAGAAGGAAAGGAGAGGGTGCAGAATATAGTGTTGCAGTTACAGATAGGTTGAAGGGAAAGATCAGCTTAATATATGGTAGGTCCATTCAAAAGTCTGATGGCAGCAGGGAAGAAGCTGTTCTTGAGACGGTTGGTGCGTGTTTTCAGACTTTTGTACCTTTTTCCCGATGGAAGAAGGTGAAGGAGAGTATGTCCGGGATGTGTGGGGTCCTTGATTATGCTGGTTGCTTTTCCAAGGCAGTGGGAAGTGTAGACGGTGTCAATGGCTGGGAGGCTGGTTTGCGTGATGCACTGGGCCAAGTTCACAATTACTTGTAGTTTCTTGTGGTTTTAGTCAGAGCATGAGCCATACCAAGTTGTAATACACATCTGGAAAAGATGTCTTCTATGGTGCATCTGTAAAAAATGGTGAGAGTATTGGCAGCTTTATTTTCCCAGACTCCTTCACAGTTAAGCAATATTTCTGCTAATTTCATCTCTAACGTCAAAAAATCCTTAAAATTCATGAGACAGAGCCACCCAGAACAGGACATCTGACTTAGCCACTTGGCCATCCTGAGCAGTGCTTGACCACTGCAAGTGCCGGAATATTCTGTTCGGCATGTCATCTTGGCTCGCACTTGCTATCCCGGGACCACCATGATCTAAGCTTGTCCACTACTCTGTATGTTCAAACCAGTACCCTTGAACTGAGATGTCATGGTGAACCTGTCTGGTTTACTAGTTCACATGGCTGCTAACGTTGTCAATATTTATTAAAGAGCTACCCATTCTTAACCTTCCTTCCTCAACCAATACTACCATAACAGCAGACTAACCAGCCATTCACCTCTTTGGTGGTGACACAGTGGTATTGTCACTGGACTAGTAATCCAGAGACCCAGAGTAATGCCCTGGGGACCCGGGTTTGAACCCCACTCCAGCAGACAGCAGAATTTGATTTCAATAAAAATCTGGAATTAAATGCCTAATGATGGCCATGAAGCCATTGTTGATTGTCGTTAAAAATCCATCCAGTTCACTAATGCCCTTCAGGGAAGGAAATCTGCTGCCCTTACCTGGTCTGGCCTACATGTGACATGTCACTCTTAACTGTTGTTCAAAGTGGCCTTGTGAGGCACTCAGTTCAAAGGCAGTGGTGGGCGACACAGTGGCATAAAGGTTAGCACTGCTGCCTCACAGTGCCAGGGACCCAGGTTCAATTCCGGCCTCGGGTCACTGTCTGTGCGGAGTTTGCACATTCTCCCCGTGTCTGCGTGGGTTTCCTCCGGGTGCTCCAGTTTCCTCCCAAACTCCAAAGATGTGCGGGTTAGGTGGATTGGCCATGCTAAATTGATCCTTAGTGTCAGGGGGACTAGCTAGAGTAAATGCATGGGGTTATGGGGATAGGGCCTGGGTGGGATTGTGGTCGGTGCAGACTCGATGGGACAAATGGCCTCCTTCTGCACTGTAGGGATTCTATGATCAATTAGGAAAGGGGATCAAATGCTGGCCTTGCCAGCGACACTCATATCCCATGAAAGATTTTGTTTTTAAAAAGACAATGTTTAAACCCTAATCTTTTCCATACATTAGGTCAATTGTCCTGCTGTTTCCTCTTAGACCCAAGAGTCAAATGTTCTTTGATTTTGCTCCTCTGAAGCATCTTGCAATGTTTTAATGTATTATAATTGCAATATAGATGTAAGCTGGTATTTGTGATTTATGGGACCTTACTGTGTATTAAAAAAATGGTGGCTGCAATTTTTTACTGAATAATAGTCATTGCGCATTTTAAAACATTTCTAACAGATATAATGAGGCGATTTGTACCTGTACATCTTTCTTTCTCTCTGTGCCTTGGGCTTATAAACTAAGTGCATGTTCACTGTAGATATTATTTTTAAGGGTGGGGAAGAAGATAAAGTAAAGTTTATTTATTAGTCACAAGTAGGCTTGCACTAACACTGCAATGAGGTTACTGTGAAAATCCCCTAGTTGCCACACCCTGGCACCTGTTTGGGTACACGGAGGGAGAATTTAGGACGGCCAATTCACCTAACACACATATCCGTGGGAGGAAACTGGAGCACCCGGAGGAAACCCACACAGACACGGGGAGAACGTGCAGACTCCACACAGACAGTGACCGAGCCGGGAATCGAACCCAGGTCCCTGGCGCTGTGAGGCAGCAGTGCTACCCACTGTGCCACCGTGATAAAGGATAGACAAGTAAATAAGGTAATGTTCAGGCTTGATAAAAAAATGGAAAATTGCAGACAATTCATCAGAGGCATGTGATGCATAGCTTCACAGTAAGAAGTCTCACAACACCAGGTTAAAGTCCAACAGGTTTATTTGGAAGCAAAAGCCACTAGTTTTCGGAGCGCTGCTCCTCAAATAAACCCGTTGGACTTTAACCTGGTGTTGTGAGACTTCTTACTGTGTTTACCCAAGTCCAACACCGGCATCTCCACATCATATATAGCTTCAGGCATACTTATCCTTGCTGCTGGTAGCTTTAGTGTTTTTGTTGCTATTTAACACATGTCTTCATGCTGTTATCTTTGTTTGAAAGCGTTCTCACGTGAGTAAAATGTGCTGCAAAATTATCACCATTATCTAGATAGTTTTACATCTCCAAACTGACAACATTGTGGCTTGAAGCAACACCATCTATATATGACTAATTGGAAACTAAAAATCTCACCCAAGGTTTGTTATCATTAGCAACCCTATCTTTCAAATAAAGCATGCAATGTGTGTGCATATCAGTACACAAGAGGACGAGATAAAACGAGGTAGGGTAAATCTTGTCTCGTGTCTGTTTTCTATGTAGAGGTGTGGGTGAAAGCCAAGCACTAGATTTTCATCAGCCAATGGAGAGGGGATTTGTGCTGCACAATGCTAAGCTTAGGTTTCTTTACCAGGAAAACAATGTCTCTCTTTCTGATCCTGCACTATTTTCGTGTGGTCTTTTTGCAAGTTGGGAAGGCTTTGGTTGCAAAATGCGCGCACAACTCTTCTGAGGTCAATGTCACCATAGTGAGGATCGCAGGAAATTTGAATTTCCTCCCCCAAAGCTATTGCACATACTGCTGTGGGTTTTGGGAGGCCAAGAAAATACACATGCTTTCAGAGTTCATGACAACTGGGGAATGACTGCTGAGGAATCTGGGATATTCTGACAAGTGAGGATTGACAAGTTCAAAGGTCACTAATAGATGTTTTATTGTAATGAATATATGCTTTAAATGCAGTGATTGATCAAAGAATGCTGTCCTGCAAAGATAGGTTAACCATTACATGGCCAGCATTTTGGAAGTGCTGACATGCACTACAGTACTTTTCCCAAAGGAGAAACCTCTTTAATGCATTCAAAATTTTAAAAAAACATGCTGGAAAACTGCCTTGTCACGTTTTGGACTGAGATTTAAATGTTCAAATGTCTTTGGCTTTCAAAAAGAAAAATTGATCTTTTATTTAACATTAAAAACATCCCAATGGCTTGCTGCACTCCATTGATTGTCAATCTGTTTTGTAATGAAAATGAAAAACCATCTGGTCTTTCAGTTTCAGGGCCCATGGAACTGAAAGCTAATGCTTTAATAGCATGGCTTTTATGAATACTTAGCTGGGTTCCAAAAGTAATGGAATGTTCAGCTCTGTTGAGAGAGTTGCATGGGTGTGATTAGCAGTTTTAAGAGATCGTAAAAGTATAATCTGTCTTTGATGTGGTTCCTGAATACATGTTTGTTTTTTTATACAACTTAAGGATCACTTAAATATAAAGCACCTTTCTGCAGTTTGTTTTGCAGTCTTAACAACAGTTCTCATTAGTTTGTTATAGATTTTTTTTCCACCTGCAACCAATGCTATTGCATGGCTCCTGAGGACCGGTCTTAGTAGATGCTGGGTGAGTGGCTATGGAGAATACATGGTAGATATGAGGGAGTAAATTTTAAGGTTTATTAGTGTCACAAGTAGGCTTACATTAACCCTGCAATTAAGTCACTGTGAAAATCCCCTAGTCGCCACACTCCAGTGCCTGTTCAGGTACACTGAGGAAGAATTTAGCATGGCCAATGCACCTAACCAGCACATCTTTCAGACTGTGGGAGGAAATTGGAGCACCCGGAGGAAACCCGCAGGGAGAGAACATGCAAACTCCGCACAGACAGGAACCCAAGTTGGGAATTGAACCCAGTGGGAGGAGGGGGGGGGGGGAGGAAATTCCATTGTCTACGTTGGTGCTGCAATAGAGGAAGAAAAGAGCTTAGATTTTTGAAGAATGTGGCACAGAAAAATAACTCAGCCCCTCAAAATGTCACACCAGAAAGTTCTTGTGTCCAAGAATCATAAAATATTACAGCACGGAAGGAGGTTATTCACCCCATTGAGTTCATGCCAACACTCTGTCAAGCAATCCAGCCAATCCCATTCCCCATTTTATCTCTGTAGCCCTGTAAGTTTATTTTCCTCAAGTGCCCATCCAATTTCCTTTTGAAGGCCATAAGGAACAGGATCAGGAGTAGGCCATTCAGCCCTTCAAGCCTGCTCCGCCATTTAACGAGATCATGGCTGATCTAAAACTCACAAAGTCCACTTTCCTGCCTTCCCTCCATAACCCTTAATTCCTTGACTGATTAAAACCAATTGCTCTTAGCCTTGAAAATGTTCCAGGACTCATCCTTCACAGCATCCTGGGGTAAAGAATTCCAAAGATTCACCACTCTTTGAGAAAGAAATTCTTCCTCAAATCCGTCTTAAAGATGCACCCCCTTATTTTGTGACTGTGTCCTCTGGTCCTACACTCTCCCATGAGTGCAAACATCCTCACAAGATTTACTCTGTCTATTCCCTCAAAAAATCATTGTTCACCCACTACCCATGTCAGCAGCCAGTTCCAGGTTATTACCCTCATAAATAACTGTTTTCTGACATCTTACCTGCAACTCTAGCCCAAACCTTAAATCTGTGTCTTTACCATCAGTTGATGGAAGCAGCTTCTACCTTTTCTAAACCTGGAAACATTTTAGTAAAGCTCTTGAGGTCCTTTCAATTCTTTGTAAAATGTGCGACCAAAATGCACGCATCTCTCTAATTTTATGAACCCTATGTCAATTTGCACGTGGCTCAGGTAATGATTCAGAGATTATAACCTTGGAAGTTATGTTTCTTAACTTGATGCCTAGCTCCTCAAACTCTCTACACAGGCCCTCTTTCCTTGTTCTACCTGTGCCATTGGTATCTACATGGACCACAACAATGGGATTCTTCCCCTCTCACCGTCAGTTCGTCTCCAGTCCAGATCTCTGGCACTGGGCTGTCGGAGCTGCCGTTCCTTACTACAGAGAACAGTGTCAATCCCCCTCACTACTGTCAGCCACATTGTTGTGGATCTGGAGTCATGCGTAGGCAGCAGATGGGTTTTCTGCCCAGGTGGGATTTGAACCCAGGTCTCTGGATTACTAGCCAGTGGCAATACCGCAGTGCCACCACCTCCCCAGTTGCTGACATAGATGGGATGTGACTGGTCAAATAGTCCACTGGCAATCCCATGTGAAGAAAGGCAGGGTAAAGGAGACTGTCTGATACCAAATCACCCTCCAGGAAAGAGTCAATGCTTTCAGAGGAGCATAAAGGGAGCCATAAGAGTAAAAATCTTCACTGTGTTTTACTTTCAGTTGCGTTGATACAATCATTCCAATTTCTACAGAGGTTTCCTTTCAGGTAAATTAGGTTGAACTCTTTAGACAGAATTTTATCTTGGGTGTCTATTGTCAAAGTTTATTGTGCAATAGAAAAGTCAGTTTTCCTTGTCTTTGGCCTGTTCATGGTCAAGTTATTCAAGCTATCTTCTGTTCAAAGATAACTCCAGTAAAACAAAGGGTTCGTTGTTGAATTTTTGAACTCCGAGGCACCTTAAACAGAACTTTGTTCTGAATGACATGATGGCTTCATTTTCTTTTCCCTTTTGTAACCTGAATTCTCTCCCTGTCGAACCAAAGTAAATAAAGCTGCCGGGTACAGGGAATGGTATCCTGTGACCAGACGATGAAGTATATTGGTCAATAGGAGTGTTACAGCAGCTGGGCAGCAGGCACTGAGATGGAGATGATAAAGGTAGCACAGAATGTGTATTGCTGGCTAGAATAACTCCTTAGAGAAAGACTAGACTTCTTTTGTTCACTTTGGAATCGAGTTGAGTGCTGATTAGGTAAAGATGTGCTGCGATTTAGTTTCAGGTTGTGTTTAGTTTTATAATGCCACATTTACCAGGTGCCACATTCCACAACTACCCGGCTGAAATCTGCTGTCTTGGTCACCTCTGTACAAAAGTCACACCCAGGAGCTTTGCACTAACGCTGGCAAATAAAATCTGTAAGCAGCATGAATCCGCAAACAATAATCCCCATGGTTTTTTTGCACATTGGCAATAAATGAGTAACTAATTTCTCAGACTTTGTAACCCCAGGGGGAAAGAATAAAAATGCTGGACCTGTAAAGTAAAAATCCTGTCAGAATTTTGGGGAGTACAATGTACCCATCAGCATCTAAAAAGGGAAAGGGCAGGGCCAAATGTTTTGGACTGGGACCCTTCATTAACCCGTATGGGCGGCACGGTAGCACAATGGTTAGCACTGCTGCTGCTCCGCTCCAGGGACTTGGGTTCGATTCCCGGCTCGGGTCACTGTCTGTGTGGAGTTTGCACATTCTCCTCGTGTCTGCGTGGGTTTCCTCCGGATGCTCCGGTTTCCTCCCACAGTCCAAAGATGTGCGGGTTAGGTTGATTGGCCATGCTAAAATTGCCCCGTGGTGTCCTGAGATGTGTAGGTTAGAGGGATTAGCGGGTAAATATGTGGGGATACGGGGGTAGGACCTGGGTGGGATTGTGGTCGGTGCAGACTTGATGGGCCAAATGGCCTCTTTCTGCACTGTATGGTTTCTATGGTACTCATTTGCAGACCTGATGGGCCAAATGGCCTCCTTTTGCAGTGTAGGAATTCTATGATTCTGTGAAACATGCCTTGCAATCACAATAGCCAAAAATGGATCCTGTCAATTTTGACTTTATCTGTTCATATTGTCAATAAAATCCCGCCCATTGGTGGAGTTTTCTGTTCTGGAGACTAAGTGCGATGGAAGGCTAGAAAGTTGACGTGATTCCCACTGGGCAGTGGGGCAGGATGAACATGTGCGATCTTCTGCTACAAAGAGCTCAGAAAATCTCATGTTGGGTTGGCCCAGCGTTACTTAAAGTTTATTTATTAGTGTCACAAGTAGGCTTACATTAATACGCAATGAAGTTACTGTGAAAATCCCCGAGTCACCACACTCTGGCGCCTGTTCGGGTACACTGAGGGAGAACTTAACATGGCCCACGCACCTAACCAGCGCGTCTTTCAGACTGTGGGAGGAAACCAGTACACCCGGAGGAAACTCACGCTGACACGGGGAGAACGTACAGACTCGGCAGAGACACTGACCCAAGCCGGGAATCGAACCTGGGTCCCTGGCACTGTGCTAACCATAGTGCCACTGCACCACCCATTTGGGACTGCGTAGTGTGAAGTTGTTGAAGAAGGCTGCTTCAGCTGACCATGTAGCTACAGGAAAGTTTGCCAAGGCGCTGGAGGAACACACTGAGGAGAGAGGCTACCAGGCAGAGCAGTTCTTCAATGCGGATGGAAGTGGCCTGTTCTGGAAGAAAACGCCAAATAGAATTTACCTGTGGAAAGAAGAAAAAATAGCTCCTGGTCCGAAAGCATGAAAGGTCAGGCCGACAGCACTACTGTGTGCCAGTGTAGCTGGTTTTAAATGTAAACTAATGTTGGTTCGTAGGTGAGAAAATCCTAAAGCTTTTAAAGGGAAAAATAAATCCCATCTGCCAGTGTTTTGGAAGACTATCAGCAACGCCTGGGTTACGGCAGTATTTGAAGACTGGTTTGCCAGTTGCTTTCTGCAAGGTCAGGACTTACCTCAGGACAAAGCTTACTTCTGACGCAAATTTAAAAAATACGCTTTTTAATGCAATGAACTATGCTGTACTGGTTAAGAATTGTTTGGAAGGCAATAGAGGGGCACATCCTACACCATTTTCACCATCATTGGTGACACCTGCACCAATCTCTTCACTACTCTTCATGTGCTGGTACAATTCAAATGCCTTATTTTGAATGATTGGACCATTAACTGGGGCCCTCCATTGATGCTGATGCTCTATCCACATGTTTATTCTCCATTTGAATGGCCATGCAAAACTGCCCCTTAGTGTCAGGATAAAATGTGTGGGGTTACAGGGATTGGGCCTGGGTGGGATTGGTGTTGGTGTGGGCTCGATGGGCTGAATGGCCTCCTTTTGCACTGTCGGGATTCCATGATTCTATGATTTCATCTTAAGCTTGGATTTTTCCCACTGATTAGTTAACCTGGCAATTGACAACTAGCGTAAACACTAACACTGGCCCTTATTTTTTTTCTTCGGACTACCTCATGTGAATTCACTGACAGAGTACTCTCTGGTCGTCATGGTAGCTCTTACACCATTTTTCAGTCTGTCTAAACTGTGACTCTTTGTTCCAGCGTCATCACTTCGCTTGGACGTTTTCTGCTTAGTTCTGACTTGCTCACCTTTTAGCAAAGTGTTGTATTGTACAAATACTGCAAAATAATGGTTGGGAGTTACTGTACCCTATAAATCACTGCGAACCATGTACCATTGGAGATGGCACATGCGCAGTGTGCACTATCTACTTGGGAAAGACAATTTGGAAGCCTTGTACTTTATGGCCCCTAAATTCTGTCTTTTATTTTGGGCACAGGTTGGGTGAGATTCTCCGGCCTCCGTGTTTCCCGCCGGCGGGAGGTGGTGCGTGGTTTGCTAGCGATAGGGTTCCCCAGTCCCGCCGCTGTCAATGGGAATTCCCATTGATGTCACCCCACGCTGGCAGGAAACCCGCAGGCTGGGATGTGTTGCCGATGGGACAGGAGAATCCCGTCAGTGTGAACAGCCAGAGAATTCTGGCCCATATCTTTAGAGTGAGAAGGTTGAAATGTTAAATCACAGTGGGGAGAGATTTGGGGCCATGAACCGCGATCGGATGCACAAACACTTCCACGCGGGTAAATGTATTTGCTACAGAGGGGATCACAAACAGCTCGAGTTGACCGTACCATCTACAAGATGCACTGAAGCAACTTAAGAAGACTCCTTCGACATTTCCTTCTCCCAAACATGCGACACCACCACAGAAGGATAAGGGCGGCAGATGCACGGGAACACCAGTTTCCCTCCATCCTGACTTGGAATTGTTCCTTTACTGTCACTGGGGAAAAATCCTGGAACTCTCTAACCACACTGTGGGTGTTCCTACAACACATGGACCGCAGCAATTCAAAACGATGGTTCACCGCCCATCTATTGAACGGTAATTAGGGATGGGTAATAAATGCTGGCTTTAGCCAGCGATGCCCACATCCTGTGAACAAATAGCATTTTTCAATCTCACCTGCAGCTGAGTTACAGTGAATATATTTGTCTCACTTCATGTATAGAAACTAAACCTTAAGAATTGGGGGAGTGAAATAATTTTGCAGCTTGTACCTCTGGATCCAGCTAAAAGATGCAAAGGTCCTAGATAAAGTGTGGTTAAATCAATCCACTTTTATGTTTGTGAATGTCATTCCACAGCACAAAGGTAGCCATCACTTGACTGTAGCTGTGCTAATCTTGCATTTAGAATCCCTACAGTGCAGAAGGAGGCCATTCGGCCCATCGAGTCTGCACCGACCACAATCCCACCCAGGCCCTAGCCTCGTAAACCCTCATATTTACCCTGCTAATCCCCCTGACACTAGGGTTAATTTGCCAATCAATCTAACCTGCACATCTTTGATTACTCAAGGGGCAGTCACACTGATGGTTGAAAACAAAAAATTTAAATATCACAGATTGGAGTGCCGAGGGTACAGGATATTATTTGAGGCAATGTAACAGCACCTATTAGTCCAGTGATGGGCAACCTAGGCTGGTGAGTGGGGTGCACGAGTGGCCCTCCTTCACCTCAGTGGGTCGCAAGTTTGGAATTGGATTTGTTCACTAACCATGGCCCCAAAAATAAGATTGAATACATTTAATACACACCGAATCTTTCATAATGTGTTCTAGAAAATGCTGAATCATTCACATTGACTGAACGGTCATCAACTTCAACTGGTAAAATCAAAAGACTTTGGACACAGAGGGAGCGCACAGCTCTCACAGCCAATGTTGTGTGCAATCTGCGCGCACCTCACTTCATGCGTCCTTGCTTTACGTGAATACCACTTCAGCCTCACCGGTAAGAGAAAAACTAGGTGGATGGAACCCAGCGGAATGTGCAATCCTACACTTGGGCAACGCTCAGCAAAATGTCTTGTGGGTCCAGAACCCAGGCAAGCTGCATGTGGTCTCCGGGCCACATGTTGCCCACGACTGAATTAGTCTGCTGTGGCCCAAGATATAAACCAACCTGCACACAGTGGCACAGTGGTTGGCACTGCTGCCTCACAGCGCCAGGGGCCCGCGTTCGATTCCCAGCTTGGGTCACTGTCTGTGTGGAGTTTGCATGTTCTCCCCGTATGTGTGTTGGTTTCCTCTGGGTGTTCCGCTTTCCTCTCACAGTCTGAAAGATGTGCTGGTTAGGTGCATTGTCCGTGCTAAATTCTCCCTCAGTGTACCCAAACAGGTGCCAGAGTGTGGTGACTCGGGGATTTTCACAGTAACTTCATTGCTGTGTGAATGTAAGCCTACTTGTAACTAATAAATAAACTTTAAACTTTTTATTTCAAACTTAAAATCAAAAAGTTTAAAGTAAAGTAAAGCTTATTTATTAGTCAGAAATAAATTTATATTAACACTTACTGTGAAAATCCCTGTGTTGCCACACTCTGACACCTGTTCAGGTACACTGAGGGAGAATTTAGCATGGCCAATACATCTAACCAGCACGTCTTTTGAACTGTGGGAGGAAACCGGAGCACCCAAAGGAAACCCATGCAGAAATGGGGAGAACATGCAAATTCCACACAGACAGTGACCCAAGCCGGGAATCAAACCCTGGTCCCTGGTGCTGTGAGGCAGCAGTGCTTACCACTGTACCACTGTGCCGCCATCAAAACACACTCCAATTGCCCACAATCCTTCCCAGCTGACAAGATCCCATTGATTAATGTGATGGATAGAAAGGCACAGTGGCAATTTTTAAAAATTCATTCATGGGGCATGGACGTTGCTGGCTGGCCAGCATTTATTGCCCATTCCAAGTTGCCCTTGTTCAGAGGACAGTTGAGAGTTAACCACATTGCTGTGGCTCTGGAGTCACATGTAGGCCAGACCGGGTAAGGACGGCAGATTTCCTTCCCTCGAGGACATTAGTAACCAGATGGGCTTTTTTTTTGACAATCGATAATGGTTTCATTGCCATCAGTAGATTCTTAGTTCCAGATATTTTTTATTGCATTCAAATGCCACCATCTGGTGTGGTGGGATTCGAACGCGGGTCCTCAGAACATTAGCTGAGTTTCTGGATTAATAGTCTAGGGGAAAAAACCATTAGACCATCGCCTCCCTGAATGTATTCAATGCCGTATGTATTCATAACTGTGACAGTTTCTGACTGTAGGTGCCTTCAAATCACATTATAAAAACTCTGATACCGCAAGTGCATTTCGCAGCAATAAACAGAAGACCTTTTTGTTTCCCATTATGTCTTGTGGAGAAGGGAAGTGGCAGTCAGGGAATTGGGGCGGGAGGAGGGAGGGGGCAGTTGGGGAGTTGGGGCGGGAGGAGGGAGGGGGCAGTTGGGGAGTTGGGGCAGGAGGAGGGAGGGGGCACTCGGGGAGTTAGAGCGGGAGGGTGGGGGCAGATGCTCAAAGACCTTTTAGCTTAGATGGGCATTTGGTCGGCACGGACCAGTTTGGGCTGAAGGGCCTGTCTTTGTGCCATAGATTCTATGATTCTGTGACTTACTCACAGAACAAAATGTTACATAGAAAACAAAATTCTTTAGAGAAAAATGGGAGGTTTAGTGTTTTAATAAGTACTGCAGGAAAACTGGTAATGTCATTTTTTTTTGAAATTCCGCTACTTCCCCCTTGTACTATTAACTCAACTGGCCAAGCAAGTCCCACTAAAACATTTTCTCATTGCAATATATCTTAACACAATAGCCTGTGCAAGATGAAAGTGTAGCTATTCAATCATTTTATTTTAAATGTCCTCATAAAATACTTTAATTATGGCATTTGAGTACGAAGTAAATTATTGAGTCTGTGCAGCTTAATTTCCTGGCCAATTTGTTCCAGGTTTTACTTGAGAGAGGAGCATATGTAATGCTTGTCATGGAACACTGAGTCCAATAGGAACTCACTGGGAGTCTGGTCACCTCTCGCTTTCGTGGTTAGAAAACAATCGTAAAATCACACACCCACAGTTTTACTTCAACGGCTTAATTGGCCTCTAGGATAATGAGTCAAACAATAAGGAGCAAGGTTCCCTGGTTTCTTGGAAAAGCTGTCCATTTTTTAATTAAATGAAGCATGATTCTGCTCCCAAGGAAAGTGTAAATCCGTAGTTTACGATTGAGTAATCAACAGGGTACATTATGCAGGATGGTGCAATTATGTCATACAATGAACAATGGGTTTATTCGGTAAAGTCTATTGCTTGAAGTTTTACAGAAATTAATTTTCCCTGCTTTTTGCAGCAAAAACAGAGATGAGGAGGAATTTCTTCAGCCAGAGAGTGGTGAATCTGTGGAACTCTTTGCCGCAGAAGGCTGTGGAGGCCAGGTCATTGAGTGTCTTTAAGACAGAGATAGATAGGTTCTTGATTTACAAGGGGATCAGAGGTTATGGGGAAAAGGCAGGAGAATGGGGATGAGAAAAATACCAGCCATGATTGAATGGCGGAGCAGACTCGATGGGCCGAGTGGCCTAATTCTCCTATGTCTTATGGTCTTGTGGCTAGAGTCAAGGCTGCTGCCTCCTGAAGCACGGTGGAAATGGAGGCAGGCATAAGCCGAGGTGGACAGGTTAGGAGTCTCCAATCTCTGCGACATCAGTCCAGTTCTGCAAATGAGTGTTAGGCAATTTAGCCTCTACCCCTCAACTTCCTCTCCCCCATTAACCCTTTGTGCTCCTCCTTACCTCCAAGCCCCCTTATAGCTCTACATTCTCATTCATCCTGCATCCACTATGGACAGAACTCATGAGCCTCCTAATACCATTGGGAAGTCTTTGAGGTGCTCATGAAACTGTCAAAATAAACCAAAGCCTAATCAAAGAACTCTTCAAAAGCTTTAATTCTCTGAGGAGTTCAGGAAGCTATCAATCAAAGACACAGAGTTGAATTTTCCCATCCTCGTGGGAATCATGGCGGGCAAGACAGAAAATCCGTCAAACTATTTAAAGATCCATTGACCTCGGGTGGGAATTTCGGTCTTGGGGCACACACGGCTGTAAAATCCTGCCCACGGTCATTCAAACCTCAGTTGAAAAAAAGTTAATTCTCTGAAGTGCTGTCAAAATAAATAGCCATTCAAAAATCTCTTCAAAAACATTAGTCTTATTGATAATAGGATTCCAAAGCACAGCTGTGCCAACAAAACATTGAGTGTTGAATAAATTAAAACCTTGAAGCAGTAGAGAAAGGATGAACAGATGACTAGACAGCTCATCAAAGCAATTATTAAATCATGGGGGGGCGGAGGGGAGCAGAGAATTGACACATTAAATTTTAATCTCAAACAGTTGAATGCAGCACTGCATTTCATCCATTGAATAAAGTATTCTAACACCTCTGAACACTTTCACAATGCTAGTAAATTTAGTGGTCACATACCTTTTCAGAACAAACTTATCATATAATCACTCTATTAAAAACATATTTAACTTGTCATCATGTCATATGATATGATAACATTTGAAATTACCTATCAAATGTTTTCCAATGCCACACTAGCCTCCCCTCATGGTCCGTGACTCCTCTGAGCTGCCATGAACCATGTCTCCTAACAAAACAGGCCTGACTCAATGAAAGTAGCGGGCTGTCTAAAATGCGCAAACCCACAATGGAGTAGGCAAGGGTGGGGTTGCTGCGTGCTGGCTGACTACCCAAATCCTTGTCCTAGAGCCATAAATCCCAAATGCTGGCAAAGGTGCAGGAATCCCAGAAGAAGGTCCTATTTGCCCTGACCGAAATCTACCCCTGACTTCATCCCCACGAGGACAGAAGCATGAAAATCCGGCCTCTTGTATATTCCCCAAGTGCCCATCGTTTGCCGTGCATTAGTGTCAGCTGGCTGTAGGATTGTAGGTACTCTTTCAACAAGCCCATCCTTCCTTCACCTAACGTCACTCACATGTACTTTCCAGTGATGGGACCCAGATCCCTCGCTGGCATTCTTTATTCTCATACGCCTAATTGTAGCGCCCAGCTCTCTTGCCATGGTCGAGGCCAGCAGTCAGCAAAATCAGTAGCATCCATGAATGAAGTGTTTGTGTTCGCTGGTCTCTTTCCATTTTCACATTTCATTCTCCCTCTAAGCTTGACACAATAAAATGAGTCAATCACATTATGCAACCGAAGTATATCCAAAATAATCGATGGCCAGGAGATCCCTGGAGCTTCTGCCACCTTACCTTTGATGGATAGCAATGGAACTCCCATTTACACATGTTCTAATATTTAATATCTTTTTCCTGACCAAAGACAATGGAAATAGCATCAAAGCTGGTGTTTTTAGACCCAAGGCAAGATCTGGGGACCCAGGTTCAAATCCCACCATGACAAATGGTGAAATTTGAGTTCAATAACAATCTGGAATCACAAGTCTAGTGATGACCATGAAACCATGTCGTAAAAATCCATTTGGTTCATTAATGTCCTTTAGGGAAGAAAATCTGCTATCCATACCTGGTCTGACCTACATGTGAATCCAGATCCACCAGCAATGCGGTTGACTCTCAAATGCCCCCTGAAATGGAGGGCAGTTAGGCATGGGGAATTAATGCTGGCCCAGCCAATGACACCCACATCCCGTAAATGAATTTTTAAAAAGGACACAGATATTGCTGTGGAACTGGAAGAACAGTCTTCGGCATTCGTTCAGGATTGGGAGAGAGAGGGAGGGAAGGTTGGGGAAGAGGAAGGCTAATGATTCCTTCCAGGAATAGAAATGGGTGTAGCTAATGGCTTTGGACTTTTGAGAATGACTTCAGAATGGTAAGCTGAATTGCCTGATGTTCCTGCTCGACTGGAAGGTGCAGGGTGTGGGATGTAAATTTGAATTCTACCTCAACCACCTCCCCCCCCCCGCCCCCTGCTAAGAAAAGGTACAAATTTAGATTCACTTCTGTTACGAACCCCGCTGATGTTAAATGTCAGGATATCCCAAAACTCGGAAGGGTAACTTGGCATCCCGATTCGTAGTGGCGTATTTTGTCAATTTGGCATAACGTAAGAAAAGATATACAAAACTGGGAAGAAACAGCCCAGCCATTTTATGATCAATTAATAAAGAATATATATTAACTTAAAAGAAAACACATGACAAGAAAGACTCTCATACACTATGACAGTACACTTAAATATATTGATAATATATATAACTATATTAATTGATTGACAGGGTAGCACGGTGGCACAGTGGTTAGCACTGCTGCCTCACAGCGCCAGGGACCTGGGCTTCGATTCCTGGCTTGGCTCACTGCCTGTGTGGAGTTTGCACGTTCCCCCCTGTCTGTGTGCTCCAGTTTCCTCCCACAGTTTGAAAGACGTGCTGATTAGGCGCATTGACCCGAACAGGCGCCGGGCTGTGGTGACTAGGGAAATTTCACAGTAATTTCATTGTCATGTTAATGAAACCTAATGGCTTTGGACTTTTGAGAATGACTTCAGAATGGTAAGCTGAATTGCCTGATGTTCCTGCTGGGCTGGAAGGTGCAGGGTGTGGGATGTAAATTTGAATTCTACCTCAACCCACCATGCCTGCCCACCCCCCCTAAGAAAAAGTACAAATTTAGATTCACTTCTGTTACGAACCCTGCTGATGTTAAATTGTGACAAATAAAATAAACTTTAACTTTAAACTTTAACTGACGGCTAGACACACAAAGTATCTTCAAGTTACCCCTTTGTCCCAAATACCAACATTTCCTCAACCCTGAGATGTCCCTTTTTCCCAAACATTCCATGTAACTCTATGAGCTAAATCCAGCAGATAGTTTAGCACCCACAGGTTATTTGTATACATTTGGGAAAACCGTCTTCAGTTTCAGCAAAGACATAATCTTCTCTGTTCAAGTTTTGGATTTTAATCAGCAGCCTTTTACCAATAGCTTCCATTGCATTAGCTATGAAGAGAAGTTGGAGGAACTTGGTTTGTTCTCACTGGAACGACGGAGGTTGGGGGGTGACCTGATAGAAGTTTACAAGATTATGAGGGGCACGGACAGAATGGAGAGTCAGAAGCTTTTTCCCAGGGTGGAAGAGTCAATTACTAGGGGGCATAGGTTTAAAGTGCGAGGGGCAAGGTTTAAAGGAGATGTACGAGGCAAGTTTTTTACATAGAGGATGGTGGGTGCCTGGAACTCGCTGCCGAGGGAGGTAGTGGAAGCGGATACGATAGTGAGTTTTAAGGAGCGTCTGGACAAATACATGAATAGGATGGGAATAGAGAGATATGCTCCCCGGAAGGGTAGGGGTTTTTAGTTCAGTCGGGCAGCATGGTTGGTGCAGGCTTGGAGGGCCGAAGGGCCTGTTCCTGTGCTGTAATTTTCTTTGTTCTTTGATCTGAAGGTAGCTGCTTCTACTGTGTCCCTTTCTCCAGTTATTGTGCTATGGACATATCATTCCTTTCCTTTGATGTTGCCCACCCAGTGGACCCTGCTTTTAGCATATAAGTGCTAATTCCTTCATATGTTCCACTTTGAAGTCACCTCTTTGACACCCCATTGTTTTCCCCTAGTCACATAGGTAAACACTTGCTTTTCTCACTGGTATGCTAATTCACACATCAAAACACCCCTCAGGTAGCTGCACAGATCAGTCCCCTTCTATCCCCATTCTTGATTTTATTTTATCCCAATTTTGTGTTTTAATCTTCCTCAAATCTTAACACATCCTGGGGACATTATATGATACAAAAACAGATAAATTGTGGAAAGTCTCAGCAGGTCTGACAGCATCTGTGGAGAGAGAATAGAGTGAGCCTACGTTTCGAGTCAGGATGACCCTTCGTTGGAGCTCTGATGAAGGGGCATCTAGAATCCAAACATTGGCTCTATTCTTTCCCAGTAAGAAGTTTAACAACACCAGGTTAAAGTCCAACAGGTTTATTTGGGCAAAGAAAGCTTGTGCCTTTTGCTACCAAATAAACCTGTTGGACTTTAGCCTGGTGTTGTTAAACTTATTACTGTGTTTACCCCAGTCCAACGCAGGCATCTCCACATCTATTCTTTCCCCACAGATGCTGTCAGACCTGCTGAGATTTTCCAGAATTTTGTGTTTCAGGTTCCAGCACCTGCAGTATTTTGCATTTATGACATTTGATACCTCACATATGAATGTGAAATCAATTTTTCTTGTTCTATGGCACTTCTTTAGAATTTTCAGTTATCACCAGTTGCACCAGTCAGGGATATTCTGACACAAAACTGTACAGTAAATTTTCTATTATCTATTTTTAATCATCTTTCATTCAAATGAAAATAAAAGTTCCCAGCTCCTCAGTAGTTCAGTGAGTACACACATCTTGACTCTGAAAGCACACAAGAAATTATTTTAACTTTTCTAATTATTTTAGTCCAATTTTCTTTACTATTGAAGTCAGATGTAGAACAGAATATCCATTCACAATCTCCAGTTTTTCAGTAAACATGTAAGTATAAAGTCACCCTGGCGGTGTGATTTTAACAATGAATATTATATCAGTTGTTTCAGTAGTGTAGTGGTTAACACATTCACCTTACACGCGAAAGGCCCCCAGTTTGAACCTGGGCAGAAACATAACTCATTCAGTTTAAGTCATGTTATCGGAACTTAAATTTCTATGGGCGGCACGGTGGCACAGTGGGTAGTGCTGCTGTCTCACAGCACGGGTGACCCGGGTTCAATTCCCACCTTGGGTCACTGTCTGTGTGGAGTCTGCATTTTCTCCCCGTGTCTGCGTGGGTTTCCTCCGGGTGCACCGGTTTCCTCCCACAGCCCGAAAGATGTGCTGGTTAGGTGCATTGGCCATGCTACATTCTCCCTCAGTGTACCCAAACAGATGGCAGAGTGTGTCAACTAGGGGATTTTCACAGTAACTTCATTGCAGTGTTAATGTAAGCCGACTTGTGACACTAATAAATAAACTTTTAAAAATATATTTAACATAGATACATCAATTAATATGGAGAGGAGAAAAGAAATGATAGTCAAAAGGAATATGAGGGAGTTGGGAACAGGTGGAGGAAAAATGAGTCAAAGTCATAGAAGTCATAGAATCTTACAGTGCAGAAAGAGGCCATTCGGTCCATCGAGTCTGCACCAACCACAATCCCAGCCAGGCCCCATCCCCATATCCCTATATATTTACCTACTAATCCCTCTAACCTATGCATCCCAGGACACTAAGGGGCAATTTAGAATGGCCAATCAACCTAGTGTTTGGTTTTCAGAAGAATTCTTTGAAGATGGGGAAGGATGTAGCAAGCTTGAGCAATTTAGGGAGGATGTTCTACAGGTGCAGGATAACCAACGCTATCCTACCAATGGTGGAGTGTAGGGAGGCAGGGAGGCAGGAATGCAGAAAACATCCAGATTCAAAGGTTGGAAGAAACAAGAGAGCACTCTAACCATTACCCAATAATTCAGCTCATGGTAATTAATGAGATGAAACTGCCATGTCAAAATGTTTGTAACCACATCCTGTTTAAATGAAATGCCTTGGAAAAATCAACATGGATTTTTTTCGACAAACCAGTTGATCTGATGAAAGGAAATAAAAGTAAACACTGGGGCATCCCATAATTTGAGGAAGTGGTTTTGTAAGTAAGACCGACTTGCATAGAAACTATAGAATCCCTACAGTGCAGAAAGGGGTCATTCGGCCCATTGGGTCAGCACCGACCACAAACCCAACCAGGCCCTATTCTGTAACCCCACATATTTACCCTGCTAGTCCCCCTGACACTAGGGGCAATTTTTTAGCATGGCCAATCAACCTAACTCGCACATCTTTGGACTGTGGGGGGAAACCAGAGCACCCGGAGAAAACCCACACAGACACGGGGAGAATGTGCAAACTCCACACAGACAGGGACCCGAGGCTGGAATTGAACCCGGGTCCCTGGCACGGTGAGGCAGCAGTGCTAACCACTGTGCCACTGTGCAGTCGTGCTTCCCAACATTTGGTCATGGGACCGAGTTCCATTTCTATCGATTTCTCTTCCACTAAAGACAACTTTAGTTGGAAAGATGATAGGACCTCAGATTCTTGTGTAAAATTATTCAAAGACAGAACAGGTTAAAAGAAAAAGCCTGAATTTATATAGTACCTTAATGCACCATCGCAACATTCTGAAGTATTTTGCAATCAACAGAAATATCTTGAAAATAACAAAATAATGCATGATCACATGATTTTAGTGGTATCGGGAGAGGGAAGAATTTTGGCCAAGTCACCGGGGAATCTTTTAATTTTTCTTTGAATCATCCCTTGGGAACTTTTACATTCCGGTCCCACCCGCCCCAGGGCCGGAAATTCTCGGCCGAGGTCAACAGAGCTTTTGCTGGTCTGTCAACTTATCCATCCTGCCCACGATGATTCCTGCGGTGGGCAGGACTAGAAGATTTGGATCTTAGTCTCAGTTCAACTTCTCTCCTGAAAAGCAGCTGTCAGTGTCACGTTGATCGGTCCGGCTAAATTGTATGGCTGGAATTGCACTTCCTTGCTCCAGAGGCCCTGGGTGCGGAAAACTGGGGGAACGAAGATCTTGCAAAATAATTCACATCTTGAAACACACCGCCGAAGGTTTCCTGCTGTGACTATGTTGGAGGTGCATGCTACTGTGGGAGTGCTGCACAGTTGGAGATTTATGCCGGAATTTTACTGCCTCACCCGCCCGAGGCTCGTAAAATCCTGCCCGAGGCCAACAGAGAATGCCATTCTGCGAGCCTTGCCCGTCCCAATTCCGTGGCAGGCATGCCTGTAAAATTCTGGCATTAGGGCGAGATTTTCTGGCCGCGCTCAGCCAAACACTGGAAAATCCCGCCCGAGGTCAACGGACCTCTGTATGGTCCTGTCCCACCCGCTACGATTCCCATGGTGGGCGGGATGGGAAAATTCTGCCTTTATTCCCTCAGATGAGACATTAAACCAGAGGTTACCTTCTCAAACTGAGGTAAAACTTCACTTGACACTTCTTCAGTGAAAAGCAGTGGAGTTCTTCCAGGCTTATGACCAAGGTTTATCCTTCAATCAACATAAGTCAAACATACGGTCATTATCCCATTGCTGTGTCTGAGATTTTGCTGTGTGCAAATTGGTTGCCATATTTCCTACATTTTAGTGTGAGCACACTTCAGAAAAATACATTACTGGCTATAAAGTGCTTTGGGATATTCTGGGGTTTTGAAAGGTTGAAGAGAAATGTTCTTCCTCTACGATGTGTTTCCATTTAGTGCAATCATGGACAGATTGACAAAGTGCTGTTTACATTCTCAGCCCTTCCACGGCTATGGAACCAGCCATTGTTCTCCCTAACAAGAAACTTGCAGCATGCAAGCAAGTGCTGGGGAGTTTGCCATGGTTACACTATCCACTCTTGACAGCTCGAGGAAAATGAGGGATGTGTCATGTATGAATATGGAGTGTTCAGGTTTAAATGAGCAAAGGAATCCAAATAGATAAGGAAGTAGTCTGTGAAAGTATGCTGTAGGTTGACGTGTGTGTGTGTGTGCGTGTCTGTGTGTTTGTGTGTGTGTGTGCGTGTGTGTGTGCATGGCTGTGTGTGTGCCTGTGTGTGTGTGTGTGTTCGAGCCTGCTCCACCATTCATTTTGATCATAGCTAATCATGAAATTCAATATCCTGATCCCCCTTCCTCCAAGATCCCTTGATCCCTTTAGCCCCAAGAGCTATATCTAATTTCTTCTTGAAATCACACAACGTTTTGGCCTCAACTACATTCTGTGGTAGTGAATTCCACACATTCACCACTCTCTAGGTGAAGAAATTTCTCCTCACCTCTTAAAAGGTTGACCCCTTATCCTCAAACTATGACCCCTAGTTCTGGACTCCCATACCATTGGGAACATTCTTTCTGAATCCATCCTGTCTAATCCTGTTAGAATTTTATAAGTTTCTATGAGATCCCCTCTCACTCTTCTAACCTCAAATGAATATAATCTTAACTGACTTAGTCTTTCTTCATATGACAGTCCTGCCATCCCAGGAATCAGCCTGGTATATCTTCGCTGCACTCCCTCTATAGCAAGGACATCCTTCCTCTGATAAGGGCACCAAAACTGCACACAATACTCCAGGTGTGGCCCATACAATTGCGGCAAAACATCCCTATTCCTATACTGAAATCCTTTTAGTGTGGTAAGTCCTTAGTGAGTCCCAAACTCTTAACACATTTGCACCACTTAAAAGACCAAGAACTAATTTATTGTGTCATAAAAGTATCTTAAAAGTACCTCCCACAATGATTGCCAACTGATTGGACAATTACCAAATTTTTCTCAATCTGAAAATTCTCCTATGTTAAATGAAGCTGAGAGGAGAATGATAGAGGTCTACAAAATTATGAGGGGCATAGACAGGGTGGATAGTCAGAGGCTTTTTCCCAGGGTGGAAGTGTCAATTAGAAGGGGGCACAGGTTCAAGGTGAGAGGGGGAAAATTTAAAGGAGATATGCAGGGGAAGTTTTTCATGCAGAGAGTGATGGGTACCTGGAATGCACTGCCAGAGGAGATGCTGGAAGCAGGTACATAAGCAACATTTAAGAGGCATCTGGATGGGTACAGAAATAGGGAGGGAATAGAAGGATACGGACCAAGGGAGGAGGGTTTCTTTTAGTTTAGTTAGGGCATCATGATCAGCACAGGCTTGGAGGCCGAAGGGCCTGTTCCTGTGCTGTACTTTTCTTTGTTCTTGTTCTTTGAATAAAGCTGAAATTTAAAGTTACTAGTGCTACGGAAAAGTGCAGAGGTAGATTCAGAGTCAGACTAATATGTTTGAGAGTAGAATCTTCCATTAGTTCAGTCACTCAGGAACTCACCGACAGCCTATTTGTTTCTGCTGGTGACATTCATGAATGAATATTTAACACACTCATTTGACATTTCTCTTTCCCTTAGTTTCACAGAGGTTTAACCCCATTTTAATAAAGTAGTCTTATCAGTGTAGCAGGGCAAGGACTTTCAGTGAAATGTGGAACACAGATTAATTTTAGCAACAGTGATTTTTGACCCTGCGTTCCATCAAAATGCTGCTCACATTGATCAAGGTTATCAACTACATCCGGAGGGACTTTCCAGCCCCAAGAAAATCCCACCCGAGGTCACCGGACCTTTCAATGGTCCTGTCCCAAGAAAATTCCACCCATTGTGTTCCATAGAATCATAGAATCCCTACAGGGCAGAAGGAGGCCATTCGGCCTATCGAGCCTGCACCGACCACAATCCCACCTAGGCCCCTTCCCTGTAACCCCCACATATTTACCCTGCTAATCCCCCTGACACTAATTTAGCATGGCCACTAGTTCCAGGCACCCACTACCCTCTGTGTAAAACATTTGCCTCGTACAGCTCCTTTAAACCTTGCCCATAGCACCTTAACTTTTGCCCCCTAATAAATGACTCTTCCACCCTGGGAAAAATCTTCTGACTATCCACTCTGTCCATGCCCCTCATAATCTTGTAGACTTCTATCAGGTCGCCCCTCAACCTCCGTCATTCCAGTGAGAACAAAGCAAATTTCTCCAACCCCCTCCACATAGCTAATGCCCTCCATACCAGGCAACATCCAGGTAAATCTTTTCTGTACCCTCTCCAAAGCCTCCACACTCTTCTGGTACTGTGGTGACCAGAATTGAACACTATATCCCAAGTGCAGTCTAACTAAGGTTCTATAAAGCTGCAACATGACTTACCAATTTTTAAACTCAATGCCCCAGCCAATGAAGGCACGTATGCCAAATGCCTTCTTGACGACCTTCTCCACCTGCGTTGCCACTTTCAGTGACCTGTGTACCTGTACACCCAGATTCCTCTGCCTATCAATACTCTTAAGGGTTCTGTCATCTACTGTATATTTCCCATCTGTATTAGACCTTCCGAAATGCATGACCTCACATTTGTCCAAATTAAACTCCATCTGCCACCTCTCCGTCCAAGCCTCCAACCGATCTATATCCTGCTGTACCCTCTGACAGTGCTGCTGGCAATTAATTAACACTTGGTATATGGTTTACACTATTAAGTATGGATTTCATCCTTAAAATTGCTTTCTGTCTCCTCCTATAATTAGAAGAGCTGATTTTCTTTCCACAAGTGACTTTCTGGTTTTATCAACTAATCAGAAAGTTAATATCTGGCCTCGGAAGAATAAAGGTCAACTTCAAGAAATAATCATTTACATCTGTAAACAATTTGTGTTTTTAAAGTGCTCACAAATGACTTTAAATGATAACATTTTCCAACTGTCCACGCAGGAGCTATCATGACCCTGAGACACATTTTGAAGCGAATATTGCAACGTCGCAT
Source organism: Mustelus asterias (assembly GCF_964213995.1). NCBI lineage: Eukaryota > Metazoa > Chordata > Chondrichthyes > Carcharhiniformes > Triakidae > Mustelus > Mustelus asterias. The sequence continues at coordinate 17,611,658 of NC_135809.1, forward strand.
GGAGTGTTAAAGACCATTGTGACATGCCCTCCCACACAATGTGTTGTTCCTTAATAACTGATAAACAAATAGCAATCAAGCTACTGAATGTTTATTTCATTTTTTTTCCAAAAACATAGTCAACTGCCTGCACAGAAAATAAATATTCGCAGACATCCTAATCAGAGTTCAGTCTGGTCACTTGGGATTGGAGCAAAACTGATTTTGTTGTTTCAGGTTTGAATTAAACACGGCAGTTTGCATGATTGCGAAAATACAGTCACTAGAATGTCCGAGGGTTCACAATAAAAGGCCTTAAAATGGGTCCCAGGGCTTTTCTCAATATAAATATATAGGGGCAAATATATAGGGGCGGCACAGTGGCACAGTGGTTATCACTGCTGCCTCACAGCGCCAGGGATTCGGGTTCAATTCACAGTTTGGGTCACTGTCTGTGCGGAGTCTGCATGTTCTCCCCGTGTCTGCGTGGGTTTCCTCCAGGTGCTCCGGTTTCCTCCCACAGTTCAAAAGACGTGCTGGTTAGGTGCATTGGCCATGCTAAATTCTCCCTCAGTGTACCCAGACAGGCGCCGGAGTGTGGCGACCAGGAGATTTTCACAGTAACTTCATTGCAGTGTTAATGTAAACCTTACTTGTGACACTGATAAAATAAACTTTAAACAAGGTAAAACTTGTGAAGTCTGTCTTTTATTTTGTATTTTCCCTTCATATTCTGACAGTATTTGTTAGCAGACTGCAGGATATGATCTGAGCATGTTCAAGTCTTGGAGGGCACCTCAACCCTGGCCTACAGCTTAGCATGCACTTGGATTGGGATAGTTTCAGAAATCAGCAAAGGGCAACCAAAAAGTTGATCACAAAGGAAAAGAAGCAAATATGACAATAGAGCAGCCAGGAATGTAAAGTCAGACTGCAGAAACGTTTGCAAGCATATAAACAGGAGAGTAGCCAGTGTAAGTATTGGTCCATTAGATGGAAGAGGTTATTGTGGAGAATGAGGAAATGGCGGAGACATTAAACAAATATTTTGAGCTGAGTTTTTAGGTCCCTTTGGAGATGAGCATGGAGATGGGCCGGCACAGAATCTGATGCCATCATCCCAAATGTCGGTTTCCCACATATCCATCCAGCCTTGCGCCATAGTCCTGGAGACAGGATGGGGGTAGTTGGGGAGGTGGGGTGGGTGGGGATGGGGGGGTAACAGAGATACCTGCTTGCAAGTGGTGAGTTGCTAATTAAGGAGAGTAAAGGTTTTTGAACCTGACTAGATTACTGCACCCCCCCCCCCCCCCCCCACAAACCACCCCCCCCCCTCCCCCCACAACTGTCTGCTGCCTGGAGGCCGACTCTAGCCAAAAGAGACCAGGAGTATTGCGTCCATGTTTGTTAATGGTACAAAACTAGGTGGGAATGTAAGCTGTGGGAAGGACACACAGAGGCTGTGCAAAGGCTAAGTGAATGGGCAACAAGGGGACAGTTGAAGTATAATGAGGGAATTTGTAGGTTATTCACTTTGGCATTAAGAATAGAGATGTAGAATATGTTAGATAGGTGTGAAACATTTAAATTTTGCTGTCCAGAAGGATGTTATTGTACTTCTAGAACACAGATTTACCTGCAGATACAGCATGCAATTATGAAAATAAATGGCTTGTTGGCCTTCCCTGAAAGAGGATACAAGAATACAATATCCTTGTGCGATTGTATAGGTTTTTGGCCAAGCCTTTGTCTAACACTCCTAACGGGGTGGCCCGGTTAGCACTGCTGCCTCACAGTGCCAGCCACCTGGGTTCAATTCCAGGCTTGGGTCGCTGTCTGTGTGGAGTCTGCACGTTCTCCCCGTGTCTGCGTGGGTTTCCTCTGCATGCTCCAGTTTCCTCCCACAGTCAGAAAGAAGTGCTGGTTAGGTGCATTGGCTGAATTCTCCCTCAGTGTACCCGAACAGGTGCCAGAGTGTGGCGACTAGAGGATTTTCACAGTAACTTCATTGCAGTGTTAATGTACGCCTACCTTGTGACTAATAAATAAACTTTAAATTTAATGAGATCTTAAAAAATGGTGCGCAAAACCAAAATGTGCAAAATGGAAATCACTTTGCTATCAACAAAATGTAACCGTTATCTTTCTGACTTGTAATTTTACATTAAAATCCCATTGGCTGCCTTAAACCGTACCAACCCAAAAAGCCTCTTACTGGCCCTTACTAACTCCTACTGCCTTTCTAACTCTTGATGTGGAGTTGCCGGCGTTGGACTGGGGTGGCCACAGTAAGTAGTCTCACAACACCAGGTTAAAGTCCAACAGGTTTATGTGGTAGTATGAGCTTTCAGAGCGCTGCTCCTTTATCAGGTGAGGGAAGGATTTGTTTCACAAACAGGACATATATAGACACAAACTCAATTACAAGATAATGGTTGGAATGCGAGTCTTAACAGGTAATCAAGTCTTTACAGGTGCAGACAATGCGAGTGGAGAGAGGGTTAAGCACAGGTTAAAGAGGTGTGAATTGTCTCAAGCCAGGACAGTTAGTGAGATTTTGCAAACCCAGGCACGTCGTGGGGGTTACAAATAGTGTGACATGAACCCAAGATCCCGGTTGAGGCCGTCCTCATGTGTGCGGAACTTGGCTATCAGTTTCTACTTTCTAACTCTTGGTAACTTGCTAAGTGTTAGAATTTTCTTCCAGCCCTTCCTTTGGCTCTCCCACTTGCTGATTCCCCTGAGCCTCTTGCTCAAAGACCCTCTTGTTCCATCTCCTAACCCTCCTACTCACTGCTTCCTGCCACCCACCCAGCTCTTTACCTCCCACCAGCAGCCCCACTCTCACACCCTACCTCTCGACACCCCTCTCCTGAGACCTCACTCAAGGTTTGGGATTGGCTGAGGGAAGTGGCGGATGAGAAGATGAGGATAGGGGTGGTGAGCAGAAGGATTGGGAAGGGGAGCAGCAGGATGGAAGCGCCAGGGAGGGAAATGGTGAGTGAGAGGGTCATGGAAGGAAATGGCTTTTGAAAGACTTATGTGCAGTAACCGCAGTAAAATGAAAATTGGGAATGTCCCTAATTTCCAAACTGTGCTAAAATAAAAACATGCTTTTAGAACGTGCTTTAAATGGAGAATATCTGCACTATGCACAGTTTGATCTCCACATTCAAAGGATATATTTTCATTGGACAGCGAAAGTTCACTCAATTGGTTCCTGGGAAAAGAGGGCTTTCCAATGATGAGAGGCTGAGTAAATTGGATAAAGGCTGGAATTCTCCGGCCATTCATACTGGCAGGATTCTGGTCTTGCCGGCAGTGTACCCACTGCCGTGGGATTCCCAGCGGCGTGGTGTGGCTTCAATGGAAATTCCCATTGACGGGGATGCAACCAGATGGTCTTGCCACCAGCGAATGACACACCGCCTTCCTCTAAATGCTGAGGGGAGGCCAGAGAATCTCACCCATCCTCTTTTGAGTTCAGAAGAATGAGAGAAGATCTCATTGAAGCATACAAGATTCTGAAGGATCTTGCCAGGACTGGGCAACATGGTGGCGCAGTGGTTAGCACTGCTGCTTCACGGTGCCAGGGACCCGGGTTCAATTCCGGCCTCGGGTCACTGTCTGTGCGGAGTCTGCACATTCTCCCCGTGTCTGCGTGGGTTTCCTCCGGGTGCACAGGTTTCCTTCCACAGTCCAAAGATGTATGAGTTAGGTTAATTGGCCATGCTAAATTAACCCCAGTGTCAAGGGGATTGGCAGGGTAAATATGAAGAGTTGCGGGAGTGGGGCCTGGGTGGGATTGTGGTCGGTGCAGACTCGATGGGCCGAATGGCCTCCTTCTGCGCTGTGGGGATTCTGTGATCTAACACTGAGAGGTTGGTATCCTTGGCTGGGGAATCTAGAACATAGTGGACACAATCTCTGGATAAGAGGTTGATCATTTAGGACTGAGGTGAGGAGTAATTTCTTTATTCGGAGGGTTGTAACTGTTTGAGCTGCAGGAGATTGTGGTTGCCCCACAGTTGCATCTACTTAATATTGAGATAGACCGAGACTTGGACCACAGAAAATCAAAGGATATGTGGAACAGACGGGAAAGTGGTGTTAAGACAGATAATCAGGCCTGATCATATTGAATGGCAGAGCAGGTTGAAGGGCCATGTACTTTTCTCCTGCTCCTATTTCCCACGTTCTTATAAGGCCTGATTGCAAGCTGAGAATTAAATACCCCATGCTATAAAACCTTTCAAAAAGATGGAAAAACTGGAATAGGAAGAGAGCTGGTTTTATTGATTTTAAAGATACGATTACAATATTTCTGAAGAAAGAGATTTGCTATCAAAGCTTTTCCTCTGGCACTCATCAGGACAACTCGCAAGAAATATCAATAGTGAGGGGAACAACAATTTATACTGTATGAGAGTGTTGACTGATTGGCATTTGAACTCTGATGGAGGCATTACCGTGGAGAATGCAACAGAGAACAGTTATCTGCCAAGTGGTTGTTCGAATTCAAACCGGGCAAGCCAACTCTGATTGGTCAAGGCATTGCCATGAGGAATGAACCAGGGAATGGCTGTCCCCCGAAACCTTTTATTTGTTGTTCCCCTGACAGGGAGTTGGTATTTCTTGTGAGTTGTCCTGATGAGTGCAAGACTAAAAACTTTGATAATATGTCTCCTTATTCAGCAATGCATAATTTCTGTACTACCAACCAATTATTACAATGTTGCTGAAGAGAGGATAAGGCTAAGGGAAACCTATGGTTAGAATTGAGGGGTAAGCCAGGATTGAACACTAGGGTAAGCTAGGATTGAATACGGGCGGCACGCTGGCACAGTGGTTAGCACTGCTGCCTCACAGCGCCACGGACCCGGGTTCGATTCCTGGCTTGGGTCACTGTCTGTGTGGAGTTTGCACGTTCTCTCCGTGTCTGCGTGGGTTTCCTCTGGGTGCTCCAGTTCCTCCCACAGTCCAAAGATGTGTGGATTAGGTGGATTGGCCATGCTAAGTGTCAGGGAGACTAGCTAGGGTAAATGCATGGGGTTATGGGGATAGAGCCCAGGTGGGATTGTGGTCAGTGCAGACTCGATGGGCTGAATGGCCTCCTTCTGCATCTTGTCTGCTATATTTGATGACCTTTGCAGGCAGGAATTGAGAGACTTTATTAATTCAGATATTAGAGAGGCTTGTGGCAAAACTAAAGTTGGTTTATTGGGAGACTATTTTTCATAATTAGACAAGACAGAGTTCCTCCAGTCAGAATGGTACTGAATTTCTTGAGTGAACTCAAGGTAGGAACAATGGGTTGACTATTAGGGGATGCAGGGGGTGGGGAGGGGAGGGGGGGTGTGGTTTGTGGTGGATGGATCGTCCCTCCCAGAAGCAAAGTTGGTGTGGAGCTGTCCTATTGCACATTGGCCCATCCCGCAGACCTATCCCACTGCAAGCAGATTAAACGTGGGCTGAGTGGGACCTCTAACCCTCGCTGCTGGCCAACCGGATTGGCCAGAAGCTCCACCAGTCCCAGCAGCACCAAGAGCGCGTTAGTTGGCACTGTCTGGACTGGAAGAGCTAGAGTCCCGTGGATCCCAGAGACAAGTCTGAGATCTTGGGCAGAAAGGGTATGGGCAGATAGGGAGGGGTGTGGGATGGAGTTATGTGCAGCAAGCAAATAAATATAGAATGTTATGCAGGGTCCGTTTAGTGTATATCATACGCACAAGGAAAAAATAATTCAGTGTATTATAGAATCATAGAATCCCTACAGTGCAGAAAGAGGCCATTCGACCCATCGAGCCTGAGCCAACAACAATACAGGCCCTATCCTTGTAACCCCACATATTTACCTTGCTTGTCCCTCTGACACTAATGGGCAATTTGGCATGGCCAATCGACCTAACCTGCACATCTTTGGATTATATTCCAAACAAGGTTTAAATTTATTTATTAGCATCACAAGTAGGCTTACATTAACACTGCAATGAAGTTACTGTAAAAATCCCCTAGTCGCCACACTCCGACACCTGTTCGGGTACACTGAGGGAGAATTTAGCACGGCCAATGCACCTAATCAGTCCGTCTTTCAGACTGTGGGAGGAAACCAGAGCACCTGAAGGAAACCTACGCGGACACAGGTAGAACGTGCAAACTCCGCACAGACAGTGATCCAAGCCGGGTATCGAACCCGGGTCCCTGGTACTGTGAGACAGCTGTGAGGCAGCTGTGCTAACCACTGTGCTACTGTTCTGCCCCTACTCCCCGGTGCATAAAGTATGCAATGATAGGAGTTATACTTGGATTGAGCCACACCCAATGGATTAACCTGTATAGTTAGACTAACGATTCGCATACTTAAATTGCTAACAATGTAAACAATGCCGATTTTAAGGGTTACATTAAATAAATTCTTCTTCCAGGACTGGTGGAGCTGCCAGCCAATCTGACTGGCCGGCAGTGAGGGGTGGAAGTCCCACTCAGCCCTTGTGTCCACATAAGCAGTGACCATCACCATGTAAATTTAGTTTAAGTCTATTCATTAGTGTCACAAGTAGGCTTACATTAACAATGCAGTGAAGTTACTGTGAAAACCCTCTAGTCGTCACACTCAGATGCCTGTTCAGGTAGACTGAGGGAGAATTTAGCATGGCCAATGCTCCTAACCAGACATCTTTCGGTATGCAAAAGGCAAAACCAGAACTGTTCAAAATGGTAACAAAGGGTAAGCTATTCTCTTAAAACGTATGTGCTGTTGAGTTGACAACACATTGAAAATAAATTGCCCTGGAGTTTATTTGATCCCAAACGAATAACCCTCAGAAAATAAATCTCAACTCTTTTTATTCCCTAGGCGACTGGATGCCAACCATATCTCTGTTGTGCCACCGGACTGTTTCAACGGACTAGTCTCACTCAGACATCTGTGGCTGGATGACAACGCCCTGGCAGATATCCCAGTCAAAGCTCTGAGCAGTTTACCTTGCCTGCAAGCTATGACCTTGGCTTTGAACAGAATTCCTCATATCCCAGACAATGCATTTGGGAACCTTTCCAGTTTGGTCGTTCTGTGAGTAACGTTGCTTTGTTTGCGCTGTTGAGCATGCATAACGAGTGAAGGTATTTCTGTGTAGATACGGTGCTATTTTGAATAAGTGAATAATAGTGATACTAAGTGTACCGTGAAGAGTAGAAATTATTCAATCCGACTTGTAGCCAAGCTAAACAGTTTGGATGAGTGCAGTTTGCTCAGTTCACTTTAGGATGCCAGAATCATTGTGCTAGGCAGGGGTTTTGTCCAACAGTACGTATGAATCAAAATGCTTTGAGCTTGGTTTGAATTTTTGCAAAAAAGATTTGAGGAGTTTTCAAAAAGTCTGCCTACTAAAATAAAAATGGATGCTGCCATTTAATTTAAGGTTCTATTTCATACATGATATCTTAAATTGCCACTCAAGTAATACTTGGGACAGTTACCCTTTACAGTCCTTGGTTTAAAAAGCTTAAAAGCTTTGTCAAGGGGCAGCATAGTGGCACAGTGGTTAGCACTGCTGCCTCACAGCACCAGGGACCCGGGTTCAATTCCTGGCTTGGGTCACTGTCTGTGCAGAGTCCGCATGTTCTCCCTGTGTCTGTGTGGATTTCCTCCGGGTGCTCCGGTTTCCTCCCACAGTCTGAAAGATGTGCTGGTTAGGTGCATTGGCCATGCTAAATTCTCCCTCAGTGTACCCGAACAGGTGCCGGAGAGTGGCGACTAGAAGATTTGCACAGTAACCCCATTGCAGTGTTAATGTAAGTCTACTTGTGACACTAATAATAAAAAATAAATAAATTTAGTGAGGAAATGGTGAGAGACAGCTAAGGCCTGTTACTGAAAAGACTGGTTATAGCTGATCAGGAAATGTAATGACCAGAAATGAGTTTGATGTTGCCAATGTACCTTCTTTGCAGTAGGGCAGCTGTGTCAGAATGGTTTCCCAACACATTCCCATCATTGGGTGAGTTTCCCAGTAGAAGGCAGGCAATTTAAATAGTTAAGGCTCAATTAAGGATGGTTTTTCAGGGAGGCTGCTCCCCGCACCGTGTCGGAGGGCCACCAGCTCCAATGTGGAGGCCTCACTGTGGCATCCCATGAGGCCAGCAAAACCAAAAGCCCCATCCCACAAAGAGAGCCACAAACAGGAAAGACACTCCCCCAGTGATCCAATTGGTGGGGCTTCCCCTCTGAAGGAAAGGGTACGCCGCATTCCCTCCTAAAATATTTAATTCTTTTTGCACTTTCATCAGAGGTGCTCTTGCTATCTCCTACTTGCCTCAGTGGCACCCACCACCCCCCCCCCCCCCCCCGCCCTTGGCGTCGACGGGGTCCTCGGACCTGTGATTGGGCAGCAGCATCTGGAACCTGCCCGCCTTACTTAATAGGACAGCGAGCACTGAGACAACCAATTAGGAGGCCACTTCCAGGAAAATAGCTCCGCCGGTCTAACTCCAAAGATGCGCGGGTTAGATGGATTGGCCATGCCAAATTGCCCCTTGTTGTCAGGGGATGCTGGCAGGGTAAATACATGGGATTATGGGGATAGGGCCTGGGTGGAATTGTTGTCGGTGCAGGCTCGATGGGCCGAATGACCTCCTTCTGCACTGTAGGGATTCTAGGATTCTATGATCCTAACTCCTGGTGACTGCAGGCTCAGGATCCCTATTTGGTCCTGATATCAGAATGTCCCGAAGCCCACAGGAAAATCCTGGTCTGATAACCTCCATCCAAATCTGCAGGCCTAGGACTTAGTAAGGGTGTAACGTTTGAGTACAGTTTGATGCACACAAATACTTAGTCAGTTCAAATACATATTTTCCACTTATTAGCGTAGTCTTATGTATTAGAAAGCATGTTAATGATTTCTAGAATGTATTTCCATCACTAACTTTTCATCACAGACCTAAACGTTGTGGTATTCGCTAATTGCAATAGGGGTGATTCAATGTCCTGAAGTCATTCTCTCAAGCCGTTGCGACTGAGACTCCTGATAACTGTTTTGACTAAACATTTTTGATTTTGATCTTTTAAACTATGTTTAAAGGATATTCTTTCTTGCCATTGAACAAAGGGAGACATGACCCAATGTTTTTTGTGTAATTCATGTTAAGCTGCAGTCTACCATAACAGCTGCCCTTTCTACCTCAATACTGTGAGCAGGTGACAATCCCTGGTATTTTAAGATGACTTATCAACAAGACCTTTGCTGAGTGGTAGTTAGTAAGAGTTGTTGTGGGAGTTTATACCTGGATTGATTCATGATAAAATGTTACAATGCCACGGAGTCAAATGAAACAATCGATGACGCTTGAGTGAGTAATGGTCAGACAACAATGTGTCCTGGAGGAGTGATTCAACACACTGCTAAAGCATGCCATTTTCTTTGTGCTTTTATTTACCCTTACCTTTCCTCTCCTCTAGACCTCGGCCCAGAACTTCCAAACTCCAGGGGTTCTGTGTGTGTGTGTGAACCTACCGTTATACATTGTGTAGATACACAGCAGTTTCTCTATATTCATGGGGTGTCACGGTGACATAACAGTTAGTGCTGCTGCCTCACAGCGCCAGGGACCCGGGTTCCATTCCCGGCTTGGGTCACTGTCTGTGCGGAGTCTGCACGCTCTTCCCGTGTCTGCGTGGGTTTCCTCCGGATGCTCCGGTTTCCTCCCACAGTCCGACAGACATGCTGGTTAGGTGTATTGGCCATGCTAAATTCTCCCTCAGTGTACCCGATCAGGCGCCAGAGTGTGGCGACTAGGGCGTTTTTAGAGTAACTTCATTGCGGTGTTAATGTAAGCTTATTTGTGACACTAATCAATAAACTTTAATGACTCTACCACCCCCCCCACCTCCCACCGTGACTACTCTCCCAACCCCCTGGCTCACCCACCACCCCCAACAACCTCACTAATCGCTTCAACCAGCTGTGTCCTGGAGTGTAAAGGTGGGCCATTTCGCTCATAGCAGGATCATGGCTAGAATTCTCCAGTCTCTCATACTGCTGCCAGCAAGAATTGGGAATTTGGCACTCAGCCAAGTCTCCATTCACAGCAGCGGAACTGGAAAATCGCAGCTGCGGACGAGATCGGAGAATCCTGGCCCGCGACATTAGCATTGTGGAAACAGAAAACATCGATCAAAGGTGATGTAATTTCCCTTGGAGGCAGGAAACAGGGGAGAAGAACAAGTTATTCTGGTCTCTCCCATGACATCACTCTGATCAAAATTAATTTAAGTATTAATACACCAATTTAACTGTATGAAATAACTAGGTAAATAGCGAGGCTTCATGAGAATAACATGTAGGAATTGAACAGAATTCACATAACAATGTCATTTTAAAATTACATTTAGAGTTACTTCCATAAAGTTTAGTTTATTTTTTTATTAGTCACAAGTAAGGCTTACATTAACACTGCAACGAAGTAACTGTGAAATTCCCCTAGTCACCACAGTCCAGCACCTGTTCAGATCAATGCACCTAACCAGCATGTCTTTCAGACCGTGGGAGGAAACCAGAGCACCCGGAGGAAACCCACACAGACACGGGGAAAATGTGCAAACTCCATACAGACAGTGACCCAAGCCAGGAATCGAACCCAGGTCCCTGGCGCTGTGAAGCAGCAATGCTAACCACTATGCTACCGTGCCATCCTACCAGACAGAGCAGCAATGGTTAAGTGTGGCCTGCTAGTTTTGTTGTCCAAGGGATATTGTGAAGGATGCCTTAGGAAGAAGGAACTGGGAAATGCATCTTTAAAAAAAACATAATCCAGAACCAGAAGCTGGAAGAAATTTGGCCTTTTAATTGCATTGGAGTTACAAGCCAGTTGTAAAAATATTGCTCAAGTCTTTTCACAAATTAAAAGTGTTTTTGTGAATGTCACAAGTAGGTTTACATTTACATTGCAATGAAGCTACTGTGAAAATCCCCTAGGCACCACATTCCAGCACCTGTTTGGGTATGCTGAGGGAGAATTTAGCATGGCCAATGCACCTAAACAGCACGTCTTTTGGACTGTGGGAGGAAACCAGAGCAGCCCCACATAAACACAGGGAGAGCGTGCAGACTCCACACAGACAGTGACCCAAGCCAGGAATCGAACCTGTGTCCCTGGCGCTGTGAGGCAGCAGTGCCACCGCAGTGAGGCAGCAGTGCCACCAGCAGTGAGGCAGCACTTGCCACCATGCTGCCTGGTAATTTAACATCCTAGAATGCAGGTATAGCCCTAGGTACAGCGTAATCAAACTGGTGGGTTTAGAAACTCCTCCAGAAAGCTTCTCTTTGATGTTAAACTCATAATTTGTACAAAGGTTAATGAAAAAAAAACAAAAAAAGTTGATCTTTAAGGAATGATTCGAGAAGCTTCAGCATAGGGCAAGATTTTCCAGCCCTTCCTGCCGGCAGGATCTTCCTGTCCCGCTGAAGCTGACACCAGGTGGTGGGTTCCTTGACGTCGGGTCAGACATGCCACGCAACGTGCCATAGACATCAGCGGGATCGGAAGATTCCACCGACAGCCAATAGCGAGCTGTCTCCATTGCTGGAAAACATGCCTTGGGAGGGACAGCTGGAAAACTCTGCCCAAATAATGGGAAGATTCATGGAGGCTTTTAAAAATATTCAGTTGTATAGGTAAGGCAAAAACAAAATAATACTTAAAATGAAGTGAGTTGGGTAAGAATGCAGAACATAAAATTACTTTAAATTAATTCAAATGTAACAGAAGTATTAAGGGAAAAAAGTGTTTATTTGAAGGACTATTAATATTTGGTATATTTTACCAGGGAAGCTTGGAGCAGCAAGGACACTAGAGGTCTTAGAAATTATGCTTTGCTGAGAGAGTTTTGAATAGTAGGAAGATAAGCTTTGAAGGTCTCAGCATTTTCTTCATAAGACCATAAAATATAGGAGCAGAATTAGGACATTCGGCCAATGGAGTCTGCTCCACCATTCAATCATGGTTGATATAATTCTCATCCCCATTCTCCTGCCTTCTCCCTGTAACCCTTATTGATCAAGAACCTATCTATCTCTGTCTTAAAGACACTCAATGTTAAATGTTCTTACAAAGTCAATCAATGATTTAATGTTCAATTTGATTGCTGATACTGAGATTTACATTCTAATTTGATGCTGTGCCTATATTAAAAATATCTCTCATGGAAGCTATTGCAGCTTTCCGATATTAATTCCTTACAACTGCCCATCCAAATTGATTAGATAATAGAGAAGATTAACTCCAAATGCTGAAACTCTGAAATAAAAGCGGGCACACATTGCAGGATGCACCGGGATTTCGAAAGAGGAAAAGGAGGTTAACTTTCTGGATGTAAACCCTTCACACAGCTGGGAAGGGCACGTTTAATGACATTAGCAGTCTAATCCTGTTTTTGGAGTGAAAGTTCACACCCTTTGGATATCTGATTTTAACTGAGGCAGTGGAACAGCAATGCCTGATGTGAATCTTTTAACATGCTTCAAAGCGAATGAGAATGACTTCCGTCGTTAAGTTGGTAATTTAACACTGTAGAGTCTGAGCGAAATTTGAGCCCCTGTGTAAACTTTGGGAGGTGAATCTTCTTAACAAGGAGTAATGGTTTAACGTAATGAAACAGAAAATGCTGGATAAACTCTGAACCATGGCTTCATTTTTAACTGGGGTAAATCCAATTGCGTATATTGCCGCAGTACCTTAACATTTATATTACAGGTAGCCTTTGTACAACTTGGATGACGTGAGTGCTTGGAATGGCTGGAGCACAAGTCCATGGGATGCAGCCAATTATTTTTTTTTAAAGTTTGTTTAAGCCTGTTGCGTGCATTGTCTTTTTCTGACTGTGCCATTAATGTTACCCTGCAGGCATCTCCATAACAATCGAATCCACTCCCTGGGAAAGAAATGCTTTGATGGTCTCCACAGCCTGGAGACGTTGTAAGTTGACCTCTGATTTGTTTTCCCCTCTTTTTTTCTGAATGTTTTCAAAGTATAAAAAGGAAAGGTTGAAATTCAGAGAAAAGGCCCAAAGATCACTGAAGAATCAACATGTCCTTCACAGTAAAACACAGCCAGCAATGTACTTCCAGCGATTCTGTTCTTACATTTGAAAGATGCAACATTCTCCATCAGTGATGGATATTTCATGACATGACAACCAAAATACAGGTTTAAAACTTGAAGATCTGTTATAACATCAATTACTGCAAAATAATCAATTTTGGGAATTTAGTTAGACATTCACTGACGTATAAATGTTTTATATGTATAAATGTTTGCCATGATGTGGAGGTGCCGGCGTTGGACTGGGGTAAACACAGTAAGAAGTCTCACAGCACCAGGTTAAAGTCCAACAGGTTTATTTGGTAGCAAAAGCCACTAGCTTTCGAAGCGCTGCTCCTTCATCAGGTGAGTGGGAGTTCTGTTCACAAACACCCTGTGAACAGAACTCCCACTCACCTGATGAAGGAGCAGCGCTTTGAAAGCTAGTGGCTTTTGCTACCAAATAAACCTGTTGGACTTTAACCTGGTGTTATAGAATCATAGACTCATAGAATCCCTATAGTGCAGAAGGAGGCCATTTGGCCCATCGAGTCCGCACCGACCACAATCCCACCCAGGTCCTATTCCCATAACCCCTCATATTTATCCTGCTAGTCCCCTGACACTAAGGGGCAGTTTAGCATGGCCAATCAACCTAACCCACACATCTTTGGACTGCGGGAGGAAACCGGAGCACCCGGAGGAAACCCACGCAGACACGGGGAGAATGCGCAAACTCCACATAGACAGTGACCCGAGGCTGGAATTGAACCCGGGTCCCTGGCGCTGTGAGGTAGCAGTGCTGACTACTGTGCCACCGTGCTGCCCACGTAATGTTAAGTTTAATTGTAATGTTAAATTTTCGCAAATATTTTCTCTTCTCTTTTTCAGACCCCATGCTCCCACAAGATAACTTTTCAGCTCAGGATAGGATATAAAAGGAGGTTGGGGATACCAAAGAGGGGCGAGGAAACAAATGAGAGCCTGCCCACTGTCTAATGGAAAATTATGCACAATTAAATCTTACAGTATCAGATTCCACAGATAAAATGGTAGATTTTGTTTTGTAATGAGTAGTCCTGAGTAGATGTCAGCAAGATAATGAATAGCAAAGGTCCTAACACCAATCTCTGTGGAAGACTATAGGTAATTCTGTCTCCAAGCAGATATTGTACATCACAGCTAATTGTTAATATAATGCAGCAAATTGCAATTCTATTTTGCACAATTCTGTCTTGTGGAGTAACCTCTTAGAGACATGCAATTTTGTTCTTGTAAAAGATCTTGCTTAGGTTTCAAGTTAGAAGACTGTCTCCAGTTTGGTCCCATCATATGATGGGCAATATTAAGACTTTGGAAAGGGTACAGAAAAGGGCCACATGTTTAATTCACCATTTAAAATACCTTAGTTACCCAGAGGAGTTCAAAGAACCAGGCCTGCAGACATTAGAAAAGCACAGATATGGAGCAACTTGGTTGAAAGGATTTGTGTTTATATAGCACTTTTCATGGCATCAAGAACATTCTAAAGTGCTTTGAAGTCAACAGAGTATTTATAAAGTATACAATGTTGTAACATGGGAAAACGTTCCCAAAATAACAAAGGAATAAATTGCTTACATGGATAAATTCATTCAGATGGATTAAGGAGGGCCAGAGCCAAATTTCCAAGTCACAGCTGAACTAGGCCAGAAGTTAGACTGTTCTTCTTTGCAAGGGCCTGTGGAAAAGCTTCCTGACTTTTGCAGTGAATACTGATTCACCTTCAAGAGATAACTGGAACCTCTCCAGTGTGGAGATTTTGCACCAAGATAGATGCTCTAATATAAATCAGGATCAATGCAACGTCTTGGGCGAGTATTGATCACCTGAAGGAAGCAAAGAGGAATTTTCTAATTTGTCCCGTTAACTTATCGATGATTTAAGCTTTTTTTTTGCTTCACCCTGGAAATGACAAGTTGTAGATGGTTAATGAATATCTGCATCATAATGTATTAGCATCAAAATGAGCTGGTGGCAGCCTAGTTGGACCTCTGGTTTTTCTACAGCACAGAGGCAGGCCATTTTGTCCAACTAGTTTATCTTAGAATTTATGCTTCAAATGAGCTTTCTTGCCGCCTTTTCATCCAGTCCCATCAACATGCCCTTCTATTCCTTTCTCCCTCATGCTTCCCCTTAAATGCATCTATGGTTGCACACTCCACATTCTTGCCACTCTTTGGCTCACAAGGATTCTTCTGAATTCCTTATTGGATTTATTAATGACTATCTTATATTTATAACTTTTAGATTTGGTCTCCCATCAAGTGCAGACATTTTCTCCATGTTTTCCCTCTCAACCCTTTCATTATCCCCTCTCAGACTTCCTTTTTCAGGAGTAAAGTATCTCAGTCTGTTCAGTCCATTCTGGTAGTCACAGCCGCTCAGTTTTAGTATTTGGTTTCATTCTCCTGCTGTCATTTTTCATTGGAGCGTAAAACTCAGGTGGGGGAAAAACTCATCTGCAAATTTACTAACTTCTTAAAACACACACAGATTAGAAAGACACACACGATCTTTCTAAGGGGCATCACTTATCATTGAGCACTTTACACATGAGTGGTCAAATGAATGAGGCTATAGTTCTCCAGCACTATCTTTTAAAAAAACTGGAACCGTATTTGCATCTATCCAATAGGCCTGAACAGTCCCGACTCGAGGGAGTTTTAAAGACGTGGCAATTGACTGGCAGAGGAGATAGTTAAAATACTCAGATCCAGAGCCTGTCAGGTTCTGGACTGCTTTGGTCACAATAACATTTAGACCACACAAATAATGTAAAAAAAACACTTGCAACAAAAGTCTCTCAACAAAAAACATTGTTGAGAGACTGTATAAATGTTTGCCAACTATGACGATACCATTTAATTGTCATCTCAGTTTGGTCCTAAACATTTTAGACGTTTGAGCTATTTAAAGTAAATTAAAGTTTATTTATTAGTCACATGGAAGGCATACATTAACACTGCAATGAAGTTACTGTGAAATTCCCCAAGTCGCCACACTCCAGCACCTGTTCGGGTCAATGCACCTAACCAGCACGTCTTTCGGACAGTGGGAGGAAACCGGAGCACCCGGAGGAAACCCTCGCAGACACGGGGAGAATGTGCAAACTCCACACAGACAGTGACCCAAGCAGGAAATCGAACCCAGGTCCCTGGTGCCTTGAGGCAGCAGTGCCTCAATTTAAGCAATACATGTAGAGCAGAAATTGCAGAACCTTCCCTGTGCTGGTTTCAATGCTTGTATCTGTAGGAATTCCACAAACATGATAGAACAACATCGAACATAGAACAGTACAGCACAGGAAAAGGCTTTTCGGCCCACGATGTTGTGCCGAACATGATGCCAAATTAAACTAATCCCTTCCACCTGCCCTTGATCCATATTCCTCCATTCCTTGCTATTTCATATGCTTATCTAAAATCCCCTTAAACGCCCCTATCATATCTGCCTCTACCACCACCTCTGGTAGCACGTTCCAGACCTACAATCTGTGTAAAAACTTTTATGCCCCTCACATCTCCTTTGAACTTTCCCCCTCTCACCTTATGTGCATGCCCCCTAGGATTAGACATTTCAACTCTGGGCAAAAGATTCTGACTGTCAACCCTATCTATGCCTCTTATAATTTTATAGACTTCTATCAGGTCTCCCCTCAGCAATAACAAAGCAATTGAAGACTTCTTTCAGCACATTCATGATGCAAAGCAGCGAAGAGCAGAACAGTTGATACCATCATCTGCGACTATTAATACTAACTTTATAATGCAAGGCCTATGTGATATTTTGTATGAAAGGTTCGTATCAGAAGAACATTCCTGGCTGTGAGTTCGCGAGTCCATCAATAAATTTACTTCAGTTTTATGTTTGGGGATGCACAGTGGCAGCAGTGTGTACCACCCACAAGATGCACTGCAGCAACATGCCAAGGCTTCTTCGTCAACCTCGGCCAAACATGTGGCATCTACACCTAGAGGGACAAGGAAACTAGGCGCACGGGAACTCCCAAATTTCCCTGCGAGTCACTCATCCTGACTTAGAAATACATCAGCATTCTTTTCCTTGTTGGTGGTGCAACGTCCTGGAACTCCCCAACTCGCAACACTGTGGATTTACTTCCACCAAATGGACTAAAATTATTCAAGAAAGTGGCTCATAACATTCTCAAGAGCAATTTTTTGATTTGATTTGCTTTTTTAAATTTGATTTATTATTGTCACATGTATTGGGATTATTGTTTCTTGCACGCTACTTAAACAAATCATATAATTCAGAGTACATAGGGGAGAAGGAAAGGAGAGGGGCAGAATATAGTGTTGCAGTTACAGATAGGGTGAAGAGAAAGATCAGCTTAATATATGATAGGACCATTCAAAAGTCTGATGGCAGCAGGGAAGAAGCTGTTCTTGAGTCGGTTGGTACGTGTTACAATTGTACGTGGGCAATTAGGGATGGGCAATCAATGTTGGCCTTGCCGGCGACGCTCACATTTTGTGAATGAACAAAAAAATGGAAATTTGGCACTGGAATTCTTAAAGTTGATACAAAGGCAATATCTACAAAAGCGATAACATCTCCAAAAAAAGTAAATATGTTGTAGCTTCCAGCCTATTATAGCTTGATTTATGTATTCATGACAGCTCCTCAATATGCACCTTAAGAAAGTTCCCTCAGTTTTTCAAAAGATAGCCAGGTTTTTAATATGTGTAAATTCACCCATTCCTTTGATTCGACTGAAATTGGTGTGATTGTTGTTGTGACGTGTGTATTAAAGCTTGAAGTGAAATGAAGTTCGCAAAACATGAACTGTTCATTCATATGAATGTGCCACCATGAATTCATTTGCAATCTAACTAAGTTCATTCGGATCGCAACTGCATGTGATCTTGTTATATTTCCTGATATTTGTTTCTCATGCAGAGATTTGAACTACAACAATCTGGATGAATTTCCCGTTGCAATAAAGACATTAACAAATCTCAAGGAATTGTAAGTACGCAATTCAATTCTTTTTCATTCAATTCGATTCAATTCCATTTCACTTGATTATCCATAAGGAAATCCATACAGAAATTCATTTGGGTAACATTGCTTGTTCATTTAAAAAATGACCATATAAATAAGTACAGCAAAAAAAAACAACATCGCCCAATCATTGAGATCCAATTTTAATTAAAATATGTATTAAAGAACTATTACAATGCACTAAAATAATCATAGAAACATAGAAGATAGGAGCAGGAGGAGGCCATTGGCCCTTCGAGCCTGCTCCACCATTCATAGAATCATAGAAATCCTACAGTGCAGAAGGAGGCCATTCGGCCCATCGAGTCTGCACCGACCACAATCCCATCCAGGCCCTACCCCCACATATTTTACCTGCTAATCCCTCTAACCTACGCATCCCAGGACTCTAAGGGGCAATTTTTTTAACCTGGCCAATCAACCTAACCCGCACATCTTTGGACTGTGGGAGGAAACCAGAGCACCCGGAGGAAATCCACGCAGACACGAGGAGAATGTGCAAACTCCACACAGACAGTGACCCGAGCCGGGAATCGAACCCAGGACCCTGGAGCTGTGAAGCAGCAGTGCTAACCACTGTGCTACCGTGCCGCCCATTCATCACGATCATGGCTGATCGTCCAACTCAATAGCCTAATCCTGCTTTCTTCCCATAACCTTTGATCCCATTTGCCCCAAGTGCTATATCCAGCCGTCTCTTGAATGCATTCAATGTTTTGGCATCAATTACTTCCAGTGATAATGAATTCCCACTCTTTGGGTGAAGAAGTGTCTCCTCATCTCCATCCTAAAATGGTCTACACCGAATCCTCAAACTGTGACCCCTGGTTCTGGACGCACCCACCATCGAGAACATCCTCCCTGCATCTACCCTGTCTAGTCCTGTTAGAATTTTATAAATCTCTATGAGGATCCCCCCTCATGAACTCCACTGAAAAAAATGCTAACCTAGTCAATTTCTCCTCATACATCAATCCCGCCATCCCCGGAATCAGCCTGGTAAACCTTTGCTGCACTCCCTCGAGAGCAAGAACATCCTTCCTCAGAAAAGGAGACCAAAACTGAACACAATACTCTAGGTGTAGCCTCACCAAGGCCCTGTATAATTGCAACAACACATCCCTGCTCCTGTATTCGAAACCTCTTGCAATGAACGGCAACATACCATTTGCCTTCTTTACCGCTTGCTGCACCTGCATGCTTACCTTCAGTGACTGGTGCACAAGGACACCCAGGTCCCGCTGCACACTCCCCCTCCCAATTTACAGCCATTCAGGTAGTAATCTGCCTTCTTGCTTTTGCTTCCAAAGTGAATAACCTCACATTTATTGAATACCCTCACATTAATCAGTCAGTGAGTCCAATTCTGAGGGTGGGATTTTTCAGCCTCGCTCGCCCCAAGACTGGAAAATCCTGCCCGAGCTCAACGGGCCTTTCCATGGACTGCTCCTTGCCACTCTGATTCTCGTGGCAGGCGGGACGGTAGAATTCACCCCTGAGTGTCTATCTTTGTCCATACATCAATAGTTCTTACAAAGAGGGGTGGTCAGCATTGCTGCCTCACAGCGCCAGGTTGGGTGACTGTCTGTGTGGAGTCTGCATGTTCTCCCCGTGTCTGCATGGATTTCCTCCAGGTGCCCTGGTTTCCTCCCATAGTTCAAAATATGTGTTGGTTAGGGGGCATTGTCCATGCTTAATTCTCCCTTAGTGTACCCGAACAGGCGCTGGAGTGTGGCGACTAGGGGATTTTCACAGTAACTCCATTGCAGTGTTAATGTAAGCCGACTTGTGACCCTAATAAATAAACTTTAAAATTGTAAAATGAGTTGAGGAACCAATTTGTCCAGCATCTGAAGAATTGTAGCCTTTTTCCTTGAATTCAATCAGCAGTGATACCAAGACAAGAGTGATTCTTATTGTTCATGGCACTCTTATGTCAAGATTCTTCAAGAGCAGATTCCATCACAAAATATCTGCTTATCAAATACCCTCCCTGTCTGATTCAATAATCTTCATAGCCTTCTAAGGCAACAGTACTGAGCAAGACATTGAGAGAGGATAGCACTCTCAACTACAGCCATATAAAACAGATTCATGATTGTAGGATCATGTGTAGGAGAGGCCATTTGGCCCACCAACTCTTCGGCAGAGCACCCTATCCAAGCCCTATCCCTGTAACCCCACGTATTCGCCCCGTTAATCCCCCTAATCCATACATCCTATTGAGGCCAAAACGTTGTCTGATTTCAAGAAGAAATTAGATGTAGCTCTTGGGGCTAAAGGGATCAAGGGATGTGGGGGAAGGTAGGATCAGGATATTGAATTCGATGATCAAAATGAATGGCGGAGTAGGTTCGAAGGGCCGAATGGCCTGTTGAGGATTAACTAGGCAACTCATGGTGAGTACTCAATCTCCTGTGGGCGACACGGTGGCGCAGTGGTTAGCACTGCTGCCTGACAGCGCCAGCAACCCAGGTTCAATTCCCGGCCTTGTGTCTGTGCGCAGTCTGCACATTCCCCTCGTGTCTATGTGGGTTTCCTCCGGGTGCTGCGGTTTCCTCCCACAGTCCAAAGATGTGCACGTTAGGTGGATTGGCCATTGTAAATTCTCCCTCAGTGTACCCGAACACTGGCGCCGGAGTGTGGCGACTAGGGGATTGTCATAGTAACTTCATTGCAGAGTTAATGTAAGCCTAGTTGTGACTAATAAATAAAACGTAAACTTTCCCTAAGCTTTATTACTTGCTAACGCAAGGAGAACAGACACAGTGACTGTCACTCTGGTGTTCTGTTGATTGATATAGATAATTAGCAGTTATAGTTAACTACAGCAAATGAGAAATAAGCAACTTCCTCATCCTTCATTTGCATACATAGTCCACCAATCACAGCATAGTTTTTTGCCCTTTCTTATCCAATAGAAAACCATAACACCATAAGACCATTAGACATAGGAGCAGAATTAGGCCACTCGGCCCATCGAGTCTGCTCCGCCATTCAATCATGGCTGATAATTTTCTCATCCCCATTCTCCTGCCTTTTCCCCATAACCCCTGATCCCCTTATTAATCAAGGAGCGATCTATCTCTATCTTAAAGACATCAATGACCTGGCCTCCACGGCCCCCTGCGGCAAAGAGTTCCACAGATTCACCACTCTCTGGCTGAAGAAATTCCTCCTCATCTCTGTTTTAAAGGATCGTCCCTTTAGCCTGAGATTGTGCCCTCTGGTTCTAGTTTTTCCTACTAGTGGAAACATCCCCTCTACGTCCACTCTATTCAGGCCTCGCAGTATCCTGTAAGTTTCAGTAAGATCTCCCCTCATCCTTCTAAGCTCCAACAAATACAGACCCAGAGTCCTCAACCGTTCCTCATATGACAAGCTCTTCATTCCAGGGACCATTCTTGTGAACATCCTCTGGACCCTTTCCAAGAGGATCCAAAACCGTCTCCTTTATTAGCATCATATGTCAGCATATCTTGTTTTTTGGTATCTGTCATGGTAACTTGTCTTTGTTTCACCCTGTGGCCAAGGCCAGGAATGCAGTGTTTATGAAACTGACACAAAGTTAGATTAGTCTCTTTCCTGACAAGGCCTCATTGAGGTCAGCTGACCTCAATGAGGCCTTGTCTGCCTTGCTGACAGGGCTACCCGCCATAGTTGTTGTAACTTAATTTCCACAGCCTACTCCTGTTTCTAGTTTCTATGTTTCTATCCTGGGACACAAAGGGGCAATTTAGTATGGCCAGTCCACCTCACCTGCACATCTTTGGAGTGTGGGAAGAAACCAGAGCACCCGGAGGAAACCCACACAGACACGGGGAGAACGTGCAGAACTCCACACAGACAGTGACCTGAGGCCAGAATTGAACCCGGTTCCCTGGCGCTGTGAGGCAGCAGTGCTAAGCGCTGTGAGGCAGCAGTGCTAAGCACTGTGCCACCATGTCGAAAAGATTAAAATACACTGAGGTAGTATAATGTATGTCCCTTGCCTTTCACAACTGTACATTGTTCCCTCCAGTTCAACTTATCATCTACATTGGCACTTAGGTGATAAATTGAATTGGAGGGAGGATGTGGTCAAGGGACATAGACAATGCTGTCAGGATTCCGATTCAGAAAGTAGAAGCACCTTTACCATTGAAGCCATTAAGCTGGCAGTTCTACCCGAGGGTGAGTGGTTGGTGTTGTTAGCATTGTGCCCGGTGAATTTTGAGGCCAATCTTTTGGTCCACTTTTATAAAAAGGCAAAAACGCCAATTCCACTATTCTGGTTGGCATTTTCTGTCCTGTATTAAGTGAGCGCTACTATTTAGTTTTACATCTGGAATCTGATAACACTGATTCTGATCCTGGAAGTGGAAATGGAAACCAGAAGAGATTATGACTGAATGAGACAGCGTCTGCTGTGATAGCAGTCAATACCTCCACAATTTGTCCTTTCAAAAGTTACCACCTTTAATTTTCCAACGTTTTTAACTTTGGCCAACGATTTGAAGAGGCTACAAAATTTCTAGACTGCAAAACAGTCAGTGGAAAAGTAAATTGGTAATGGTTCTCGATTCCAGGTAATGGTTAAATATATTCACACAAATCTACAAGGCAGGACTTGTTTTAAATCAAAACATTTAAGTTGTGAGAGTCTTCAGAGGACCCAAACAATGCCATGTCAGTGCACTGGCATGCAGTAGAACTGAGGTCGGGGGAGGTGTTGAGCAAAAGTTAGATTTCTTCCACAATGGGGAAGATTAGCCGAGAAAACGTGCAGAGACTATTCTGCCAGGAATCCAGGCAACTGATCCAAAGTCGTATTGGCAGAAGCAGTTTGTCCACAGGTGATATATGACATCAGGAGATCTGCGGGCGGGACTGGGAGAAAAACAAAAGGAGAATTAATACTGACATTTTAAAGAAAGATTTAAGGGTTTTTCACTTTGAAATATTTTGTAACCAGCATATTTTTTTAAAAGTGGGGAGGAGGAACTATGGTCAAGGAGTTGCCAAGCACTCAGTTCCAGCAACCAGAGGATACAGTAAGTGGCAGGGGCCCCAAGGTGGGGAATGCTTGAGGGATTGTGAGGAGGAGTGATCAGAGTTTTTGGGTATAGGCCGGGGAGGGTACATGTTTGGAGGTCACTAGGTTTTAAGGGGCGGATGCCCATGGTCAGAAGGAGGCTTCTGATGGAGGCACCACTCCCCCATTCCCAACTTCACACCAACTATGTGGGTGCTGAAGTGGGGGAGGGATGGGGGAGTGTGAAGTTGCGTAGACAGGATTCCTTTCCAGACCCCATCTACCCCTACATGGTAGTGATTTTACACTGGAGTGAGCAAGGCCTCAGACCCAAAGGCAGCCATTGCCCCAGTTAAGGCCCTTAAGTGGCCTCTTATGTATAGTTTCCCACCCAGTCTCAGTTCTTAGACCGGTGGGCAGCTGACAGCTCAGACAGGTAATATGCGTAATTAAAGATAGTTGGTGTGAAGTTGGGAATGGGGGAGTGGTGCCTCCATCAGAAGCCCCCTTCTGACCATGGGCATCCGCCCCTTAAAACCTAGTGACCTCCAAACGTGTACCCTCCCCGGCCTATACCCAAAAACTCTGATCACTCCTCACAATCCCTCAAACATTCCCCACCTTGGGGCCCCTGACACTTACCGTATCCTCTGGTTGCTGGAACTGAGTGCTTGGCAACTCCCTGCAGTGCCTCTACAGACCACTGCAGCACTCTGACTGAAGGGACTGGAGACCTACCAGTGAATCTGATTGACTGGCAGCTGTCCAAGGCGCAATTTCCTCTATGTGAAAGGTGGAGGCCCAACCTTGAGCCAATCAACTCTCGTTAAAATGTAATATGACATCAGGGCTGCTGGAATCAGTGGGGTGCCAACTCTATGGAGGCCCATTGCCATCCTGAAGATTCAGTTCCATGTCTTTGTCAGTTTGGGATTTAATTTTCCTGATACCCTTCTCACTGGCCTCCCACTGTCCAAACACCAACTGCTCCAGAACTTCATTGCATACCTGTCACCACTGCCTTCCCCTATCTCCATTAGTTTTCCAGCCATCTGTCTATCAAATTCAAAATCTTTCTCTTCATTTGTATATCCTTCTACAGATTTCTCCAATCGTCTTCCAGTTCTGCATAGTTTAAACCCCCATCTCTCTGTCCCACACTCAGTGGCAGAACATGCAGCAATCTTGTTCCAAGAACCCGGGACTTTCTATCCAAATCCCCTCTCCTTTCTGCAGCTCCCCCCACTTTCAACTATTTCTCTAAAATATACTTTTTCAACCACTCTTTTGACCACCTCCCCTAACTTTCCTCATCCTGCTTTGGTCTGACCATCATATTGGTATGCTTTCTTCATGTGATGCTGCTATAGCAATGTAAGGTATTGTTGTTGTTGGGATCAAATTTGTCCATGGTGGGGATATAATGTACCTACTGCGGCAATTTATTTGAGAACATCTCATAGCATTTCACAAAACAAATAACTTCTGAAAAGCAGCAATTGTTGTGTAACAAATGAAATAAGCCAAATCATTGAATATATTGAATGTATTCAAGAGGCGACTGGACTCAGCACTTGGGGCGAATGGGATCAAAGGTTATGGGGAGAAAGCAGGATTAGGCTATTGAGTTGGATGATCAGCCATGATCGTAATGAATGGCGGAGCAGGCTCGAACGGCCAATGGCGTCCTCCTGCTCCTATCTTCTATGTTTCTATGTTGTTAACATGATTATCCTGTGCTTAGGCACATCGGAAAGGGAAGCAGAGTAGGCCATTCGGCCTATCAAGCCTGCTCTGCCACTCAAACAGATCATTCTAATCACCTACCCCTAAGCCATTTTTCCTTACTGCCCCCATTTCCCATAATGTCAATAGTATCCAGGAATCTATTGATTTATGTCTTCGACATGCTAAATGACTGAGCTTCTGTGTGGTAGAGAATTTTCAAGGTTCACTACATTTTGAGTGAAGAAATTCCTCCTCATCTCAGTCCTAAATGATCTATCCCTTATTCTGTGACTGTTCCCTTGCTTTAGACTTACTTAGAGAAACATCCAATCCAAACATCTACCCTGTTGTAAATTTTGTGAATATTTGCTTCCAGGATTATTTTATTCTTGCGTGGGATGTGGGTGTTACTGGCTGAGCCAGCACTTACTGCCCACCCCGAATTGTCCTTGGACCGAGTGACTTGCTAGGCTCTTCCGGAGGGCAGTTAAGAGTCTGTGAGTCACATGTAGGCCAGACCAAGGTAAGGATGGCAGATTTCCTTCCCTGAAGGACATTAGTGAACCAGATGGGTTTTTATCACAACCCATAATGGTCACATGGTCATCTTTAGAGTTTTAATTCCAGATTTTCATTGAATTCAAATTTCATGCTGCGGGTTTCGAACCTGGATCCACAGAGCATTACAGTGGGTCTCTGGATTACTAGCCCAGTGACAATACCAGTATGCCATCTCGTCCCCTCATTATTTAGGTGAATATAGGTGAATTATTTAGGTAATTATAGGTGAACATCCACAACATGAAAGAACACATGAGCTTTCTGAGAATATGTTGACACAATAAAAACCTTTGGAACTCTATATTGTATGCCATTTTTCATTTGATATAAATGATCTTGTAGGGGGTTTCACAGCAACAACGTACAGGCAATCCCGGAACATGCATTTGCTGGCAATCCATCACTTCTAACAATGTAAGTTTTCCTTTAAAATTTACTTTTACCTCCTAAGTTCCAAGGTGGGCTGGAGCGTGGTTTCTGTCGGAGAGTCTATAGACTTGAAATATTGGCCGGGATTCTCCGCTCTCGTCCGTTCCCGCCCCGCTGACAGCGAGAATGGAGAATTTGGCACTCAGCCAAAACTCCATTCACTGCAGCGGCAACGGAGAATCCCAGTCGCGGATGAGGTCGGAGGTTTTTGGCGGTTAACTCTGTTTGTCTCTTGATGGATGCTGACAGACCTGCTGAGTTTTTCCAGCATCAAGATTTCTGTTTCAGTTTTTGTTCATTTTTTAAATCGACAGGTTTACAGTTTTCAGATTTGTTCTTTCAGAAAATTAATTCGATTAGATATAAATGGCTATCTTTATAATAATGTGTATCATATATTATGGGTGGAATTTTACTGGCACGTCCGCCCAAGGTTCATACGATCCCTCCCGAGGCCAACGGAGAATGCCATTCTTCGAGTCTCGCCCATCTCCGGAATCGGGATGAGCGTGCCGGTAAAATTACTGCCTATATGTATGAGTTTACTCAATAATTAATGGAAATTTATGGAATGAATTTCCAATCTGCACTCAAACCTCACTCCAATTATTTTTTGAATGTTTTCTTTTTCTGTTTTTATAATATTTCTTTCCTTTTCTGTAAATGTGTATTTATTTAAGATGCTGAAAATCCTCAATGGACTACACAACCAATCAGCTTCTACAAGCGTCAACAGGCTACACTGCATTCTGTTTCATTTCTGTCTAATGTAATAAAGATATGCAGTGTTAACCTGAATGGTAAAAACCTCTCTCCAAAGACAAGTGAAGGTTAAACTACTGATGAGAGAAAACTGCACACTCTTCTAGCCTCTTGCAGTTTGATATTGAGTTGTTCTTAACTTTCATGGTAACTCAAATATAATAGGAAAAACTGCTAGATAAATTAATAATCATAATTCTCTTTGTACTACCGCGAACCTATTTTTGATTTGATTTATTACTGTCACATGTATTAGTGTACAGTGAAAAGTATTGTTTCTTGCATGAACAAAGAACAGTACAGCACAGGAAACAGGCCCTTCGACCCTCCAAGCCTGTGCCGCTCCTTGGTCCAACTAGACCAATCGTTTGTATCCCTCCATTCCCAGGCTGCTCATGTGACTATCCAGGTAAGTCTTAAACGATGTCAGCGTGCCTGCCTCCACCACCCTACTTGGCAGCGCATTCCAGGCCCCCACCACCCTCTGTGTAAAAAACATCCCTCTAATATCTGAGTTATACTTCGCCCCTCTCACCTTGAGCCCGTGACCCCTCGTGAACGTCACTTCTGATCTGGGAAAAAGCTTCCCACCGTTCACCCTATCTATCCCCTTCATAATCTTGTACACCTCTATTAGATCTCCCCTCATTCTCCGTCTTTCCAGGGAGAACAACCCCAGTTTACCCAATCTCTCCTCATAGCTAAGACCCTCCATACCAGGCAACATCCTGGTAAACCTTCTCTGCACTCTCTCTAATGCCTCCACGTCCTTCTGGTAGTGCGGCGACCAGAACTGGACGCAGTACTCCAAATGTGGCCTAACCAGCGTTCTATACAGCTGCATCATCAGACTCCAGCTTTTATACTCTATACCCCGTCCTATAAAGGCAAGCATACCATATGCCTTCTTCACCACCTTCTCCACCTGTGTTGCCACCTTCAAGGATTTGTGGACTTGCACACCTAGGTCCCTCTGTGTTTCTATACTCCTGATGACTCTGCCATTTATTGTATAACTCCTCCCTACATTATTTCTTCCAAAATGCATCACTTCGCATTTATCCGGATTAAACTCCATCTGCCACCTCTCCGCCCAATTTTCCAGCCTATCTATATCCTGCTGTATTGCCCGACAATGCTCTTCGCTATCCGCAAGTCCAGCAAGTCCGTGCTTTACAGATAAAGCATACTGTTCATAGAGAAGGAAAGAAGAGGGTGCAGAATGTAGTGTTACAGTCATAACTAGGATGTAGAGAAAGATCAGCTTAATATATGGTAGGTCCATTCAAAAGTCTGTTGGCAGCAGGGAAGAAGCTGTTCTTGAGTCGGTTGGTATGTGACCTCAGACTTTTGCATCTTTTTCCCAAAGGAAGAAAGTGGAAGAGAGTATGTCCGGGGTGCGTGGGGTCCTTCATTATGCTGGCTACTTTTCTGAGGCAGCAAGAAGTGTAGACAGAGTCAGTATATGGGAGCCTAGTTTGCGTGATGGACTGGGCTCCGTTCATGACTCTTTGTAGTTTCTTGCGTTCTTGGAGAGAGCAGGAGCCATACCAAGCAATGATCCAATACAAAGTCCAAATGAACAACTTTAAACAACTGGACGGCATGGTGGCACAGTGGTTAGCACTGCAGCCTCACAGTACCAGGGATCCAGGTTCAATTGCAGCCTTGGGTGACTGTCCATGTGGAGTTTACATGTTTCCCTGTGTCTGCGTGGGTTTGCTCCGGTTTGCTCCCACAGCCCGAAGATGTGTGAGTTAGGTTGACTGGCCATGCTAAATTTCCCTTTCGTGTTACGGGGAGAGGGTCTGGTTGACATTGTTGTCGGTGCAGGCTCGATGGGCTGAATGACCTCTTTCTGCACTGGAAGGAATCTGTGAACTCCTCGCAATGAAAAACCGAAATATAGGTATGTGCCAATAAATTTAAATTTTTACGCAAAAGCTTTTGTACTTAATTCCCAAACACTCCAAGGATAAACTCCGCACTCTTCGTGCATTTCATGCTTACACCAGCATCTTGAGCACAACATTTAAGATGGCAACAGAAGGTGAGAACCCTCATTAGTCAAATAGCCGGTCACTTTCTGTTCTGGGCTCACAGATAAGGACGGCTGGCAGCGATGCAATTGTACTTTAACACGACTCACTGCAGCCAAGAGAACAAGGAAAGGAGGAAAATCCAGAGGAGGTCAAACAAATAAGATGAAAAGAACATTTAGGGAGTGAAATTAGTCCGGCCCAGTAGCACGAAACGAGCAATAACAAATTGGCAGCCTGTTCTGAACTGTGCCAGTTTTAAATTTCAATTGTCCTCAGCCAAACAACTGAATCAGCTTCTTCAATACGACCTGGAAAATATTGTCAAGATTTTAAATTTCAAATCACGTAGAAGTGACAGTGAAACTAGTCAGGTCTCCGAAGGGAGTTGTTCGAGGATCATTGTCCTTGGGACCTCAGTGAGGATATAATGAAAAAGCTAGCTGCCATTTCACTGTGAACCTGTTTTGTGCTACTGGTGTGGATTGGCTTCACCCCTTTAGACTTTGGAATCATTTAACTGAAGCCCAGTCCATCACGCAAATCAGCTTCCCTTCCCATCCATTGACTCTGTCTACACTTTCCACTGCCTCGGAAAAGCAGCCAGCATAATCAAGGACCCCACGCACTTCCGATATTCTCTCTTTCACCTTCTTCTGTTGGGAAAAAGATACAGAAGTCTGAGGTCACGTACCAAGAACAGCTTCTTCCCTGCTGCCACCAGACTTTTGAATGGACCTAGCTTATATTAAGTTGATCCTTTTCTACACCCTGGCTATGACTGTAACACTACATTCTGCACCCTCTCCTTCCCTTCTCCCCTATGTACTCTATGAATGACATGCTTTGTCTGTATAGCACGCAAGAAACAATACTTTTCACTGTATCCCAATACATGTGACAATAATAAAATCAAATGTTTCTATCGAGGGTAAAGGGATCAAGGGATATGGGGGAAGGGGGAGGTTCAGGATATTGAATTCAATGATCAACCATGATCAGAATGAATGGCGGAGCAGGCTCGAAGGGCCAAATGGTCTTCTCCTGCTTCTAAATCAAATTGAAAGAAATTTCACTATCTTGAATGGTTATGCGGAGTACTTTTTTTTCCTACCTGATAGAGACATATCATAACTACTGTTTTGTAATGGATAAAGGATTATGCTGCGGAGATCTGTTTATAATCAGATTGTTGTAGTGAAATTTATCGCAAAATCTTTTGGGACAGCAGAAATGTGAGCCCACAGCTCTCGAGTCGATTATTTGTTACATACAGTTGGTTAGGCAATTATTGTATAGAACATTGTTACAAATATGAAGTTTATCAGCACATTATGTGTTGGGAACTGTCTCTTTAATTTAGGGTTAAATAAAGAAAGGAAGAGGGTCACACGGCCTGTTCTGAATTCTGCCCGGCAACAAGTTTGGGTGGTCGGAAGAAGGGGAGTGCAAGTTGTTTTATTGGCAAGGTGTTCACAGGTGTAGATGTGGCATCTGTACTGACTATGGGGAGAGTGTTAGGGCGGAATTTTCCTGTCCTGCCCGCCATGGGAATTGTAGTGGGCGGGGGCGGACCATGCAAAGGTCCGTTGACCTCGGACGGGATTTTCCTGTCTAGGGGCAAGGATGGCCGGAAAACCCCACCCTTAGCCGCCAAGTCTCACAGGAAGGAGTTGGGAATGTCAGGCTATACAAATTAATACCTTAAACTGTTTATTTAATTCCAAGGTAGAGTGGAGGTGGGGACCTAGAGCATATCTGGCTCACATTTCTACCTGGATACAGGGCCGAACATGATTCACATTCCCACAGAGATGGACATTGAAAGATTAATAGTACATGGCAAGCCTTTGTAGCATTGGCTTACACGATTGTCTAATGTACCACTGAACCTGACAGAAAAAGTCGGTCTGCGAGAATCTGAGAGAGAAAGCAGAGACATCAAGGCAGTCAGATTAGACAATATTGCGTTTAGTATGTTTTTTGACAGTAAAGTCTTGTCATGCAACCCTTCCAGTCAGTCACTGGAAATTCACATTTTTACAAGTCATTGGTTTCTAACAGGTTGTTATAATACTCCCACTGTGCTAATGACATACTGAACTGACTTTTAAAAAATACAAGGTAAAGAATCCAAAATATCAAATCCAAACTTAAAATATTAAGGGTAAACAAAGCTTTATTCACTAAAATTAAAGCAAAATACCACGGGTTCTGGAAATCCAAAATCAAAACAGAAAACACAACAGGTCTGGCAGCATCATAGAATCCCTACAGTGCAGAAGAAGGCCATTTGACCCATCGAGACTGCAACTACTCTCTGACAGAGCATCCCACCCAACCCCTATCCCTGTAACCGCACTTATTAACCCCACTAATCCCCGACCAACACATCCTTAGTGGGACAACTAAAGGGTAATTTAGCATGGCCAATCAACCTAACCCACACATTGTCTCCCCTATGTATTCTATGAACAGCATGCTTTGTCTGTAAAGCACACAAGAAACAATACTTTTCACTGTGTCCCAATACATGTGACAATAATAAATCAAATCAAATCAAACATCGGTGGAGAGAGAAACAGGGTTAACGTTTTGAGTCCAATATGACTTCAGAGCATTTTTTGTTTTTATTTTCTATCATATATTACTTATTAAAGTTTTCTTCAACCCTGTGTTTAAATTTTGTAACTCAGTAGTCTAAGCTGCACTGATCAAAATCAAACATGAGTTGAAAGTTGGCAGCATTGTGTTCTTGAGCCAGTAACTATTCCAAAGATACTCTGTTAGAAGCATTGGTGCGATCACAATGTTCTTGTTCTTTGCAGCCATTTCTATGACAATCCCATTCAGTTTGTTGGAAAGTCTGCTTTTCAACATCTACCGGAGTTACGTATACTGTAAGTATATCATTAAAATTAAACCCTCATATCCTCAATATTTTGTGAGAGATTTACAGGCCAAAAAATTATATCAGCACCAGCACAGTGGCACAGTGGTTAGCGCTGCTGCCTCACAGCGCCAGGGACCAGGGTTCAATTCCGACCTCAGGTCACTGTCTGCGTGGAGTTTGCATGTTCTCCCCATGTCTGTGTGGGTTTCCTCTGGGTGCTCTGGTTTCCTCCCACAGTCCAAAGATGTGTGGGTTAGGTTGATTGGCCATGCTAAATTGCCCCTAATGTCAGGGAATTAGCAGGGTAAATATGTGGGGTTACGGGAATAGGACCTGGGTGGGATTGCGGTTGGTGCAGACTCGATGGGCTGAATGGCCTCCTTCTACAATGAAGAGTTTCTATGGTTTCTATGAAATATTAATCCAATTTCTCTTTCTAGCTCACTAAAAGGAGCCACAGAAATAACTGAATTTCCCGATCTCACTGGGACCATAAGTCTAGAAAGTCTGTAAGTTTTTCAAAATCAAGCTTAGAACAATTTAACTGATATTTCAGAATATATTCAAAAGAATAAACCTGATCAGCTATTTTATTTACCACGGGTAACATCTTTTATTTCGTCAGGACTTTGACAGGAGCACGAATTGCCTTTCTTCCAAGCACTGTTTGCAAGCAGTTACCAAATTTGCAAGTCTTGTAAGTAATAAATGACCTAACCATTGCCTGTTAATAACTCGTGGAATTAAAAACAGACAGACTCAACCTTTTTTAGAGACTTTCTTAAGTTAGAAGGTGGTCACAATCTCTTCATCAAAGTGCATGGCCATTTCATCATCTTGTTTTAGTCCTGTGTTAATGATCTTATGAAAAGGAAGCTGGTGTCTTGTCTAGAATTCATGGGTAGCATTTCAAAGAAATCTATGATATCAGCCCTCAGGCTGCCTTGAAGAAGTCTGGGATTTGGGAAAACTACTGAAGGGCTGCTGCTGATTGTGGAATTGTGGGTATGAAGTCATTATTGATGTCGATGAAATAGAACAGATATTTTGCGAATGGTTGGTGACCTGCCTGCCCTTGAGTTATTAGAGACTCTAAATCATAGAATCCCCACAGTGTCGAAGGAGGCCATTTGGTCCATTGAGTCTGCATCAACTCTACAATAGAGCATCTTACCCAGGCCCCATCTCCCTAACCCCACGTATTTAAAGTTTTTTCCTAAAGTTTATTTATTAGTCACAAGTAAGGCTTACATTAACACTGCAATGAAGTCACTGTGAAATTCCCCGAGTCGCCACACTTCGGCACCTGTTTGGGTCAATGCACCTAACCAGCACGTCTTTCAGACCCATTACCCCATTTGACCCCATTAATCCCCTTAGCCTACATATCTTGGGACACTAAGGGTCAGTTTAGCATGGCCAATCCACCTGACCTGCACATCTCTAGACTGTGGGAGGAAACCGGAACACCCGGAGGAAATCCACGCAGACAGAGGGAGAACGTGCAAACTCCGCACAGACAGTGACCCAAAGCTGGAATTGAACCCGCGCCCCTGGTGCTGAGAGGCAGCAGTGCTAACCACTGTGCCACCCAAATTGGCAGGACCATGCCATGCAGCAAGGCCTCCTTGCGGGTTCGGCCAAAGAGGCCTCCTGATCAGGCAACCTGTATCCCATGAAGGGGCCTCACAGTAGCCCACCCCTGGGCTACTGGGCTCTTCAAGGCCCACCCCTACTTGAAGAGCCAACCCCTACCCTCACAACTGATATTCCCTCCTTGCAATGTGGCCCCGCCTCACCTGTCTTCCGGGCCTCCAGCGATGCTTCTGGCCCAGGGCCTGCTGCAGTCCCAGCAGTGGCCACTGTACCCGGCAACGCTGCTGGGACGGAAGAAAAGTTGGCCGGAATTCTCTGGCCATTCAGTCTCTGCCACCGCCACAAGTGAGGATGGAGAATTAGCCGCTCAGCCAAATCTCTGCAGATCTCTGCAGTTCACTGCAGCGGGACCAGACAATCCCACTGGCGTGAACAGCTGGAGAATTCTGGCTGTTGGCTCTCTTACTGGCCAACAACTCTTGAAAGCGGAAAGTCCTGCTGCACAGAAGTGAAGTAAAGACTTCAGGCAACTAACAGCCTGAGCCAAGAGTCTTGGCTTCGATGCGGGTAGAGGCAGGCTAGCCTCCAACTTTCAACTGGCGGTTGGGGCCATCACCTCTGTGTTAAACCTTGGCGCAGATTTCCGGACGAAAGCCAAGAACATTAGGACAACAGTTGCACATTATTTATTAAGTAGGATAACTGCTGGTGAGGAGGGGGTGGTGGCGATGAGTTTTGACTTTCCATGGTTATCAACCTTTCTGTTCCATTTAACAATGAATATGGTGGTTCACTGTGGTGAGCACTGCTGCCTCGCAGCTGCCAGGGACCCGGTTCAATTCCAGCCTCGGGTGGGTGTGTGAATTCCCATTGAAATCGTAAGAGATGAAAATTGGCTGAGGTATACATCCAGCTGCCACTCTTGCTGAGGAGTGGAATCTCATTTTTAATATTACTGCTGATTTCAAATTGTGTCACTGGCCGATTTTTAAAAATGAACTCCAATTGTATTCTCAACTGTTATGTGTTAACTGTGTTTATGCTCCAATCTATTGGGCTGGATTTTGACAGTGATGGGGGAGCATTGATGATGAGGTGTTCGCGTTTGCCGTCATTACCCCTCTTAAACTGATGGCAACTTCAGAAAGTCGGGCATGTGCAGGTTGGCGACTGAGGTTTCTTTTATTATTAATTTGTGGGACATGGGCGTCACTGGCTGGCCAGCATTTATTGCCCATCTCTAATTGCCCTTGAGGAGGTGGTGGTCAGCTGTCGTTTTGAATCGCTGCAGTCCATGTGCTGTGGACTGACCCACAATGCCCATTGTGGAGGGAATTCCAGGATTTTGACCCAGCGACTGTGAAGTTACAGTCTGTTATTCAGTGCTCTGTCAAAGGCTGCGCCCATCAACTCTCCCCCAACCCAGACCCAATCGTCACTGAAGTCAAACAATAACTTTAACTTTCCTGCCCCACCTCACTGTTAGAAACCCCCTAAAGAGCCACATTTTGTTCAATCAGGTGTAACTGGACTTTTAACAGTGATGCAAATCAAATTTGATTAGCAGGAGAAATTTCCTGAAAAGGGTATGATTCCTTATGTCATTACTAGGGAGACAGAGGTTAAAGGTAAAACGGGAATATTTAAGGGAGATGTGAGAGGCAAGTTTTTTACACAGAGGGTGGTAAGTGCCTGGAATGCGCTGCCAAAGGAGGTGGTAGAGGCAGATGCAATAGCAACATTTAAGAGGCATCTGGACAGATACATGAATAGGCAGGGAATAGAGGGATACAGACTGCGTAAAGGCAAAAAAGGTCATTAGTTTAGAAAGGCATCATGGTGGGCCAAAGGGCCTGTGCTGTACTGTTCTTTGTGACAGTGGAGTGCTGTTAGATGATGCTGCAGTGAGGTCAGAGAAGTCAGCGGCCAGCCAAATCTCCAGGCACTGCAGCGGGATGAGAAAATCCCGCTGGTGTGAACCGTGGTAAGGTTCCGACCAATTTTGTTTTCAAAATGTCTTTTTCCCAAATATATAAGTTTCTACCTTCACCCTCCATGCATAACATAATCTTTAATTTTTTTTATTCGTTCATGGGGCATGGGTGTCGCTGGCTGGCCAGTATTTACTGGCCAGTGGACCTGCAGAGTTTCACTGGCTGTCTTGTCTGGAGACAATACACATCTTTTTAGCCTGTCTTGATGCTCTCTCCACTCCCATTGTTTTGTTTCTTAAAGACTTGATTAGTTGTAAGTATTCGCATTCCAACCATTATTCATGTAAATTGAGTCTGTGTCTTTATAAACTCTGTTTGTGAACAGAATTCCCACTCACCTGAAGAAGGGGCTTAGAGCTTCGAAAGCTTGTGTGGCTTTTGCTACCAAATAAACCTGTTGGACTTTAACCTGGTGTTGTTAAACTTCTTACAGTATTTATTGCCCATCCCTAGTTGCCCGAGGGCAGTTAAGAGTCAACCACGTTGCCGTGGCTCTGGAGTCACATGTAGGCCAGACCAGTTAAGGACGGCAGATTTCTTTCCCTAAAGGACATTAGTGAACCAGACAAATTTTTCGGACAATTGGCAATGGTTTCATAGAAACTAGAAGCAGGAGTAGGCCATTCGGCCCTTCAAGCCTGCTCCACCATTCATTGTGATCATGGCTGATCATCGAATTCAATATCCTGATCCCCCTTCCTCCCATATCCCTTGATCCATTTCATAGAAAACCTGCTTATCATCAGTAGATTCTTAATTCCAGATATATTTTGCTGAATTCAAATGCCACCATCTGCTGTGGTGGGATTCGAACCCGGGTCCCCGGAACATTAGCTGAGTTTCTGGATTGATAGCCTAGCGATAATACCACTAGGCCATCGCCTCCCCTTTGCTCCATGTAAAATAATTTTTCAAACGGTTTTATTTCAGGTTTTTAGTTTCCTCGTTGGGTGAGAATGCAACGCAATTGGCTGCTTGATAACATCCCTCCAATGCCCAGTGAAGAATCAATTGCAGTAACAGATTTCAAGAAGAAATTAGATATAGCTCTTGAGGCTAAAGGGATCAAGGGATATGGGGGAAGGGGGGATCAGGTTATTGGATTCAATGATCAGCCATGATCAAACTGAATGGCGGAGCAGACTCAAAGGGCCGAATGGCCTACTCCTGCTTCTAGTTTCCAACAGGGGCGATAGGGGTGAAACTCTCCCCGGAGTTCTAGCTGTGCCATTGACCATAAACTCCAAGCCAATGAATGAGGCACCTTGATGATGAAACAATAAACTACATATTGAAATGTTTTTAATTGTGTGATCTTGTCTTAAACAGAGACCTGTCCTACAACTGGATCAAGGAACTCCCAAGTTTCTCCGGCTGCCAGAAGCTTCAGAAGCTGTAAGTTCAAAGGCCAAGGTGGTAGAAATATGCTTTGTGCTGCTTTGAAGCGAACTTGAGTTAAGAGCTCTTATACTAACTAACGGCACATTTAAAAAGAGTCCACTCATTTGAATGTGCAACGTCCTTTGATCCAGCTAGAATTCTATTCCCATCAGAAATGCAGAGGGTGTCCATGAGTCGAGAGACTGATTGATTTGATTTGATTTTTATTGTCACATGTATTAACATACAGTGAAAAGTATTGCTTCTTGCGTGCTATACAGACAAAGCATACCATTCATAGAGAAGGAAAGGAGAGAGTGCAGAATGTAGTGTTACAGTCATAGCGAGGGTGAAGAGAAAGATCAACTTCATGCAAGGTAGGTCCATTCAAACGTTTGACAGCAGCAGGGAAGAAGCTGTTCTTGAGTCGGTTGGTACGTGACCTCAGACTTTTGTATCTTTTTCCCGACAGCAGAAGGTGGAAGAGAGAA
This sequence comes from Mustelus asterias, assembly GCF_964213995.1. Classification (NCBI taxonomy): domain Eukaryota; kingdom Metazoa; phylum Chordata; class Chondrichthyes; order Carcharhiniformes; family Triakidae; genus Mustelus; species Mustelus asterias. Next base: position 17,648,671 of record NC_135809.1, read on the forward strand.
TGCCCGGGGTGCGTGGGGTCCATAATTATGCTGGCTGCTTTTCCGAGGCAGCGGGAAGTGTAGACAATGTTAATGGATGGGAGGCTAGTTTGCGTGATGGATTGGGCTTCATTCACGACCTTTTGTAGTTCCTTGTGGTCTTGGGTAGAGCAGGAGCCATACCAAGCTGTGATACAACCATAAAGAATGCTTTCTATGGTGCATCTGTAAAAGTTGGTGAGAGTTGTAGCTGACATGCCAAATTTCCTTAGTCTTCTGAGAAAGTAGAGGCATTGGTGGGATTGTTAAACTTCATTCTTCTATCTGTTTGCATCTTCAGTGACCTACACCACAACAAAATTAATGAAATCCAGCGCGACACATTCCAACAGCTCACTGCCCTGCGATCACTGTGAGTATCCCACTTGTTTTGCTATGATGAATTTCATTATCGTTAATAAAATGATAGGTTTACTTTGGATGCCAGTGAGAAACATTAGTCAGCTTGACAATTATTTTAAAATGCTGAGTAAATTTTAATCTCATAATAAATAAAATTAGGTTCCAGGCAATCATAGAATCGCTACATTGCAGATGGAGGCCATTTGGCCCATCAAGTCTGCACAGGCCACAATCCCACCCAGGGCCTTTTCCTGTAACCCCACATATTTACCCTGCTAGTCCCCCTGACACTAGGGTCAATTTAGCATGGCCAATCAACCTAACCCACACATCTTTGGACTGTGGGAGGAAACTGGAGCACCCGGAGGAAACCCACGGGGAGAACGTGCAAACACCACACACACAGTCACCCGAGGCTGGAATTGAACCTGGATTCCTGGCGCTGTGAGGTAGCAGTGCTAACCACTGTGCCACCGTGCCGCCCCAATCAAATATTATTTTCCCTCCCCCCCAAAAACTCTTACTATTTTGGCAAACACAAGAACAATTCTTGTTTGCTTGCAGGTTGAGATATTGTTTTGCACATTCTGGGGCTGAAATTGGAATGCATTGATTCTGTTTATTGGATGTAAAATGGATGCAGCACTCCAGTAGTCCCCAGTAAGAGACAGGCCTCTGTCAAATTTAAATGTTTAAGAAACCACTCTGTGGAAACACGGAAAAACAAGGGGTCTCACACAATTAGCCTCGATGGTGACCAGAAACCCCCCAGTAACCCTAACATTTCTCGCTCCAGCCATCTCTCCCTACACACAAGACAAACCTTCCAGCTGCTGCTCATGGATCAAGCACCTCGAGTTCCCCATCTTCATCTCCCCTTGTCTTGGCCAACATTCACCCCTCAATCATTGCTCAAAACCTATGTTCCAGGCATTTATTTCCCTCATGATTGCGTGGTCTTATTGTCCACAAATTGGATGTTGTATGTTTTGTATTAAAACAGTGATTTTGTACTAAAATGGTAAAACGGGGCAGCATGGTGGCACAGTGGTTAGCACTGCTGCCTCACAGCGCCAGGGACCCGGGTTCGATTCCCGGCTTGGGTCACTCTGTGTGGAGTTTGCACATTCTCCTCACATCTGCGTGGGTTTCCTCCGGGTGCTCCAGTTTTCTCCCACGGTCCAAAGATGTGCCGGTTAGGTGGATTGGCCATGCTAAATTGACCCTAGTTTTGGGGGGATTAGCAGGGTAAATATGTGGGGTTATGGGGATAGGGTGGGATTGTTGTCGGTGCAGGCTTTCTGTACTGTAGGGAATCTATGAACTTCTATGAATTAGACTTCACAAGTACAGAGTTGGGGGTAAAGTGCTTTGGAAGGACATGGCGTCATGAGAAAGGTGATAGAAATGCAAGCCTTTTGCTTTTATTTACAATGCAGCAAACACACGGAAGCACCAAGCGCTTTCGGAATGAGTTGGCTGGTGGTGGGGGTTTGCAAGTGACCGACCAGATAGGTCACAGCAGGGTTAAAGGTGAAAGTTGAAGGGGAGAAATGGAGTGCGGAGCATGCTTAGAGACTGTTTACACCTCATTCTCATTGGCTGCTAGATCCTATTACCCGTTGACTATTTTTGAAACCTTCCACAGTCCATGAGGTATACAGGAACTCAATGAAATGCTCATGTGCAAATGGACGTCACCAAGTTTAGACCGGTCCTACCCATGCGCGTGGATCAGAACCAGAATTTCTTAAAGACATTTGTGGAGACCACTCAGATAAAGCTTAAAAACAAAACAGGCGTGTGGTTAATTTTCCGAGGCTTGCAAGATGGGATATGGGGTGGTGACCTTCCTGAGCCTCCACAAAAAAAGGTCCTGCTATCCATTGACTAACTTTCAGCTGCTACCCCCACTGCGAAAATGTAATGCTTCATTTCGACATGGACTTGCCAGCTCTGCTTTGCAAATGAACCATTAGAATCCTGCTCTTGACTCTTTTCCCCACTCATAGAAACATAGAAAAGAGAGGAAGGAGTAGGCCATTCAGCCCTTCGAGCCTGCTCCGCCATTCATTTTGATCATGGCTGATCATCAAATTCAATATCCTGATTCCGCCTTCCCCCCCCATATCCCTTGATCCTTTTCGCCTCACTTCAGTCCAGTCAGTATACTGCCTTTTGATGCATGTTCAGTATAGGCTCCTTGCCTATTATTGGAACCCTGGCCATGAAGATGTGCTGGCCTGGTGTACTCCAGTAGACAACTTCTGGGCTCCCTCCAACCCCCTGCCAATGCATGAAGCGACTGAACTATCATCCCCATCGCATCTTTTCTTTAATATGTCATGCGGAAGCAACGTCCAGAGTAAAGCATTTGAAACTGTTGGATTGCTCAAAATATTGGATGGTTAAACCAATTGGATGCTAAACAATGTCAGCAGCGCAACTGGTTCTGGAAATGCGATTTAACGGCGAGCAGATGGAGCAACACTTTCTAATCCTCTCATTAGCCGTGGTGCCATGAATGTTAACATTGTTCAGGGCATTTAATGTTTTTTTTAGCCCAGCTGCAGGAATGAATCTGCAGGGAAGCCTGAGATTCTCTCATTTCATATCTTAAAGTGAAAAATGAAATACAAAGATCCTCCCTCGATTGCTCATGGCCTGGCTCGAAATGGTCATTGTGGTTGTCTGCATTGCATTAAAAAAAACATACTACTCCAGCTGTGTGATTGATGGAAAGAGGAAAGAAATTCCTACTTAGCAACCGGGTAAAAGAACACTACTGAGGCAAGATGGCACGGTGGCACAGTGGTTAGCACTGCTGCCTCACAGCACCAGGGACCCGGATTCAATTCCTGGCTTAGGTCGCTGTCTGTGCAGAGTCTGTACATTCTCCCCGTGTCTGCGTGGGTTTCCTCCGGGTGCTCCGGTTTCCTCCCACAGTCCAAAGACGTGCTGGTTAGGTGCATTGGCCATGCTAAATTCTCCCTCAGTGTACCTGAACAGGTGCCGGAGTGTGGCAACTAGGGGATTTTCACAGTAACTTCATTGCAGTGTTAATGTAAGCCTACTTGCGATATTAATGAACTTTAAAATAAAACTTTGGATCGCATATTGGCTTAACTAAGGTTAATCTTTCTGACCTGTCTGGCTCAGTGACACGTGATTCGCTGAGTTATCAGGAAGTGTACCTACAATTTCTATAGCAAATATAGTAAGTGCTCACGGCCTCCATGCTAAATCCCTTAGCCTGAGATGACACTATGTTGTGCACCAGAGCAATTACTGGGACAGTGTTTAGTTAAAGGCCAGAGTAACACATCATTCAGATAAAAACAGAAAATTCTGGAATTACACAGCAGGCCTGCAGCATCAACGTAGAGTTAATGGGCTGAATTTTCATTTTTGGGTCAGGATACAGACCTGGTGATGTAGTGGTCTGGTCAATGGATTAGTAATCCTGAGAGCCAGTGCTGCTCTGAGGACTCCGGGTTCGAATCCCACCATGGCAGATGGTGAAATTTAAACTCAATAAAAATCTGGACTTAACCATAAAACAATTGTTGATTGTTGTAAAACCCCATATGGTTCACTAATGCCCTTTAGGGAAGGAAATCTGCCATCCTTATCCAGTCTGGCCTACAAGTGACTCCAGATCCACAGCAATGTGATTGACAAGAGCCATTAGGAATGGGAAACAAATGCTGGCTTTTGCCAGCGATGCCCGCATCCCATGAAAAGATGCAGAAAAATGGATGGGAACATCTCTGTCTCCCAAATTCTCATCATGTTGGCACCTGTCACCAAAGATGGTGGCCAATTAGTGATCAGCGTGTTCATGTGCAATTAAGGACAGCAAGTGGGCACCAGGGGCCAGAGCTGCCAACAATCATAGGAGGAAGAGTGGCTGCCTCAAAATGGAGGTGGCTTCTGAGGAGTTTTCAAACTTTACAAAAACAAAGAGGCCACAGTTGCAAAGCTGCCATTGTGGAGCGGGGAGCTGTCATCGTATGACATTTGCAGCTGCATGGATGAGGAATCGGGAAATGCGTAGTGCAGTGCTGGCTCCCCGTTTGCTGCCTGTCTATCAGGCAGGTTTTGGTCTGGGTGGGGGAGTCTGCATCCCGATTGGAAATTTCCAGTTGGCGTAAGGACAGTGGCGGGATTTTCAGGTCCGGAAAATCCCACCCAAGGTCAACGGACCTTTGCATTGTCCGTGTCCCGCCCGGTACAATTCTCACGGCGGGCGGGATGGGAAAATTCCGTCCAGTGTCTTTAATAAGCTCTCTAAGTGGCCTTATTGTCTATCGGCCACTGGGGGATCGATCGCAGTCATCCCTCCAAATCAGTCTCTTCCAAAATGGCCCAGAGGCCAACAAACCGAAGCACCTCTCTCTCTTTTACCTGCATGCAGCCACCGCCTGCCTTGCTTTCTCAGTCCAAAAATTCAGCCAATAGTGAAGATTGCTGAAAATTCAAGATCATTTTTAATAGAATTGTACAATCTTAGAAAAGCTATCTACTTAGGCCCAAACACTTTTAACTGTTTCCTTTTTTTGGAATCAAGAATTTCTCTGCCCAGACCTGGCAATTTGTGATGAGGGGAAACTCATTCAAGATTTTTGCAACGTTACCTCATCACATCCAGAGATAAACTGGTTGAGTGTTACTAACAAGTTTGATGAAATGAAAAATAAAACAGAAAGTTCATGTTCACTTCCATAAATGGAGCATGGTGATGAAGCGTTCGATTGCTCTGTCTTTGATTATGAGAATCTGATCTTTGTGCACTGTGCTTGATTGATAAAGTCTGGGTGTGGACTCTGACCAAAGTGAACAGAGAAATGGCTGGAAACTAGAGCTGGAACAAGCATGAGTGCAGACATTTTGTGATTGCAGTTGTATATTAAAAGTCTAGTATATAAAAGTATATTAAAACCTGTTGCACACTAAGGAGGGATTTTCCAGCCCCAGTCACCTCCCCCCCCCCCCCCCCCCCCAGTGTATTTTCTGGCAGTGAAGGCTATTCGCCATTGGCTGTTGGTGGGATCCTCCAGTCCTACTGACATTTACAGCTTGCCCATCCTGCTGTTGGCGACACCACCATGGTGGGTTCCCCATCCGCGGGGCTGGAAGATCCCAACAGCAGGAAGGACCACAAACCTTAGAAACTAGTGCCATCTTCGCACTGCTCTGGGATATTAAGTAAATAGCAAACTGGCTAAATGCAATAGGCAGCATGGAATTGAGAAATACAGATTTGCCGGAATTTTCTGGCCGTTCAGGCCAGCGGGATTTTCCCATCCCTCTGCAGTAAATGGAAATATGGCTTGGTGCCAAATTCTCCCGACTTTACTGCAGTAGGAGCGTGGTGTGAACAACCAGTAAGATCGCACCCAACATGTCCCTGACTCCATTGGAAACCACAATCTGAGCCAAATCCCTAATCTCAGCCATTCTCTATATATGGACGTGTCTGGCTGAAGAGGAAAATTCTCATCGGATTGATCCATTAGGCCACCCTCATACACCATGCTACTGCCCCCAACCACCCCCCCACCCACCGGGCCAGGCAAAAGAACAACAGCAGGAGTCTATGCCACTACACCTAGTAAGGGCTTTAGGAGGGACCTTATAAAATAAGGAACGGAATTCAAGAGTTCTGGCAAAAAGGGTGACAGAAACAATCTGTTTAAAATTGTTCTATTCCCTTTTAAATATCCAGAGGCAAATCCATTAAAAAAAACATTCAATTAAGGGTTCACTGTTGCTTCAGTTTAAGAACTTGCCAAAATAGAGTGCTTAACCAAAGCATACAATCCTGTGATGGAACATTTCCCCTAGCTCGAATAGTAGTATCACTCTTTAAAAAACAACTGCGGGAGGCGATGGCCTATTATGGCCGAGACTATTAATCCAGAAACTCAGCTAATGTTCTGGGGGATCCAGGTTCGAATCCCGCCACGGCAGCTGGTGGAATTTGAATTCAATAAAACAAATCTCGAATCAAGAATCTACTGATGACCATGAAGCCGTTGTCGATTGTCGGAAAAACCCATCTGGTTCACTAATGTCCTTTAGGGAAGGAAATCTGATGTCCTTACCCGGTCTGGCCTACAGGTGACTCCAGAGCCACAGCAATGTGGTTGACTCTCCAAGGGGCAATTAGGGATGGGCAATAAATGCTGGCCAGCCAGCGATGCCCATGTTCCACAAATGAATTTTTAAAATGCCATAAAGGTATTCAATCAGTGAGTGGTGGAAAGTGAACACGATTATTTGATTTGGTTTAATTTATTATTGTCATATGTATTAGTATACAGTAAAAAGTATTGTTTCTTGCGCACTATACAGACAAAGCATACCGTTCATAGAGAAGGAAAGGAGATGGTGCAGAATGTAGTGTTACAAAGTCATAGCTAGGATGTAGAGAAAGATCATCTTAATATAAGGTAGGTCCATTGACAGTGGTGCATGGGCAGCACAGCAGCGCAGTGCCTCACAACAGCAGCCAGGAACCCGGGTTCGAATCCAGCCTCAGGTGACTGTCTGTGTGGAGTTTGCACATTCTCCCCATGTCTGTGTGGATCTCCTCCGGTTTCCTCCCAAGGTCCAAAGAAGTGCAGGTTAGGTGGATTGGCCATGATAAATTGCCCCTTAGTATCAGGGGGATTGGCAAAGTAAATACGTGAGGTTATGGGGTATAGGGCCTGGGTGGGATTGAGGTCAGTGCAGACTCGATGGACCAAATGGTCTCTTTCTGCATGTAAGGATTCTATGAAAAGTCCAATGGCAGCAGGGAAGAAGCTGTTCTTGAGTGGGTTGGTACGTGATCCCAGACTTTTGTATCTTTTTCCTGACAGAAGAAGGTGGAAGAGAGAATGTCCGGGGTGCGTGGGGTCCTTGATTATGCTGGCTGGCTTTCTGAGGCAGCGGGAAGTGTAGACAGAGTCAATGGATGGAAAGCTGATTTGCGTGATGGATTAGGCTACGTTCACTACCCTTTGTAGTTTCTTGCAGTCTTGGGTAGAGCAGGAGCCATAGCAAGCTGTGATACACTTGGAAAGGATACTTTCTTTGGTGCACCTGTAAAAGTTGGTGAGAGTTGGTGAAAGTTGCCGAATTTCTTTAGCCTCCTAAGAAAGTAGAGGCATTGGTGGACTTTCTTAACTATAGCATCGGTGTGGAGGGACCAGGACGGGGTGTTGGTGATCTGGACACCTCGAAACTTGAAGCTCTTGGACACTTTATGCGTCCAGATGTACATTTATCTGGATGAGGCATCCAACTGTTCCGTGGGCCAAATAATAAAAGACTACTGGTCAGATTTTCAGGGAGTAAGACTGAAACGGTCGATTTTATTTGGCACAAAAACCAAGACCGTTGATTTACGAACAGAGGCCATCCAATGGAAAAGCATATAATACTCTGTTGTTGCCTGTGTAAGAAGGCCAACCAAGCAGCAAATCTACATGGCTGATGTACCCAAGTGGAATAAATTGCTCCTCACTGTGTTTTACATTTTTATGTAATTGGTGTCGGTTAATTTTATTTCAAGGCAGATTTTTTAAATTGAGCTTTAATGGCTTTGGAATGGGCACCAACATCTAAACCGTGTCCTGAAGCAATATATCTACAGGGCCAAGCCAACCCCACCTATTACTGTCAAGAATGAGTTATGGAGCTGGCACCAGTGGCAATTGTTTGTTGGCAGGATTGGGAGCATTGATACCAGTGAAAGCAATAACATTATTTTCCATCTGGTTGCAATGACATAGCTTACCATCAATATGTTTCTGATTTCAGACATCACTGTGACAACAAGTAGGAAAGAGTTAGCCTGGGCTTACGGTGGGTGGCTGTGAAAAGGTTGGGTTACTGGTATCACCGACAGTTCATTTTCCACTCTAGTTGGTAGAAAAAGGGAGTAAAAGATTTTTTAAAAGGCCAAATTTACAAAGAAAACTGAGAACAACTTGAGAACTTTTGAAAACGACGATTAACTACAGATCTTCTGTGGAGGGGGGGGGGGGTTGGGGGCAGGGGGGCGGGGGGGGGGGTGGCAGATTACAATCACATACGAAAGATTTGCTGTCTTCATTTTCTCTCAAAAACTACCTCTGGATCACCAAAGCGGCACAGTGATTAGCACTGCTGCCTCACAGCGCCAGGGACCGGGTTCGATTCCCGGTTTGGGTCACTGTCTGTGCGAAGTCTGCACATTCTCCCTGCGCCTGCGTGGGTTTCCTCCGGGTGCCCCGGTTTCTTCCCACGGTCCAAAAGACATATTGGTTAGGTGCATTGGCCATGCTAAATTCTCCTTCAGTGTACCCAGACAGGCGCTAGAGTGTGGCAACTAGGGGATTTTCACAGAACTTCATTGCAGTGTTAATGTAAGCCTACTTATGACTAATAAATAATTTTTAAAAATACCATTAAGCATCCCCCACCTGAAAATGTTCGGCCATTGTCTGATAACAAAATTGCTCTCAGTCACAATCCCTCCCAGTTAGACTAGCTGCTGACTCTCACCATTTAGTTTAAAGTTTATTAGTGTCACAAGTGAGCTTACATTAACACAAAATCCCCTAGTCACCACACTCTGGCGCCTGTTCGGGTACACTGAGGGAGAATTTAGCGTGGCCAATGCACCTAACCAGCAAGCCTTTTGGACAGTGGGAGGAAACCCGAGGAAACCCACGCAGACAGAGGGAGAACGTGCAGATTCTGCACAGACAGTGACCCAGGCCAGGAATCGAACCTGGGGCCCTGGCGCTGTGAGGCAGCAGTGCTAACCACTGTGCTACCGTGCCGCCCACATGTAGGTTCACATGCAGCCACTCAACTGTGATTGCAGAGGGTTGTCAGTACTCCCCACAGCCAGGCGACATTTTGTTCAAACAAAAGCCAAATATCTTCCTCTCCCTTTCCCCATCCTCCACCCATCTCCTCACATCGCACCCTCAGTACTCACTTGGAAGATTGTGCACAGTTCTGGTCTCAATATTGCAAAAAGGTGGTGAGTTTTGCAGTTCCTTTACAGCTGTCAGCACAGCCAGAAATAGGCACAAAGACCGCTAGTGTTTTAAAATCTTTAACCAAGAGAAGGAATTTTAGCCCCTGATAGGCAGACACGGACTTTCGAGCCACCTAATGGCATGTGTCGGATCCCCAACAGCATCCCGGCCCTGGATCACAGGGAGGGCTGGCAGGGCTAACTGCCCACAAGTGGCAATTATAGACAGGGTCTAACTGTAATCATTGACGTCGAAGTGAACCACCAAAACAATGGAACTCGCTTTAATGTCTTCTCTGAAAGACAACACCTCCAACAGTGCAGCACCCTGAAAGTGTCATATCAGTTCATATGGTCAAACCATAGAATCATAGAGTCCATGCAGTGCAGAAGAGGCCATTTGGCCCACTGAGTCTGCACCAAAAGAGTATCATACCCAGGCCCTCCCCCCTGCCCCATCACTGTAACCCCACACATCTACCATAGCTAATCCACCTAACCCACACATCTTTGGACACTGAGGGACAATTTACCATGGCTAATCCACCTAACCTACTCATCTTTAGACACTAAGGGACAATTTATCATAGCTTATCCACCTAACCTACACATCTCTAGACACTAAGGGACAATTTACCATAGCTAATCCACCTAACCTACACATCTTTAGACACTAAGGGACAATTTACCATGGCTAATCCACCTAACCTACACATCTTTAGACACTAAGGGGCAATTTAGCATGGCCAATCTACCCTAACCTGCATATCTTTAGACACTAAGGGACAATTTACCATAGCTAATCCACCTAACCTACACATCTTTAGACACTAAGGGACAATTTACCATGGCTAATCCACCTAACCTACACATCTTCAGACACTAAGGGGCAATTTACCATAGCTAATCCACCTAACCTACACATCTTTAGACACTAAGGGACAATTTACCATGGCTAATCCACCTAACCTACACATCTTCAGACACTAAGGGGCAATTTAGCATGGCCAATCTACCCTAACCTGCATATCCTTAGACACTAAGGGACAATTTACCATAGCTAATCCACCTAACCTACACATCTTTAGACACTAAGGGACAATTTACCATGGCTAATCCACCTAACCTACACATCTTTAGACACTAAGGGACAATTTACCATGGCTAATCCACCTAACCTACACATCTTTAGACACTAAGGGGCAATTTTACCATAGCTAATCCACCTAACCTACACATCTTCAGACACTAAGGGGCAATTTAGCATGGCCAATCTACCCTAACCTGCATATCTTTAGACACTAAGGGACAATTTACCATAGCTAATCCACCTAACCTACACATCTTTAGACACTAAGGGACAATTTACCATAGCTAATCCACCCCTAACCTACACATCTTTAGACACCAAGGGACAATTTACCATAGCTAATCCACCTAACCTACACATCTTTAGACACTAAGGAACAATTTACCATAGCTAAGCCACCTAACCTACACATCTTTAGACACTAAGGGACAATTTACCATGACTAATCCACCTAACCTACACATCTTTAGACACTAAGGGGCAATTTAGCATCGCCAATCCACCTAACCTACACATCTTTAGACAGTAAGGGGCAATTTAGCATGGCCAATCTACCTAACCTGCATATCTTTGGACACGTTGAGCTTGAATTCAGAACATTCTGACTCTGAAGGAACCAACGTTAAATGGTATGCATAAAAGGGAAGTTATATCTTTATTTCTCAACGGCAATGCTGTGTGGTGTATTTTGTTTCCAATCTAAAGCTGATTTTTAAAATAAATTGTATAATTAATTCCCATATTTTATCTCATGATAGGTTTAGGGGTGTATGTGTAAATTTGTAAAGGCGGTGGCATGTTATTGATAATCTTTACATGTCTATCCACACACAGTGACCTCGGCTGGAACAACATTGAATTCATTCATCAGGAATCATTTCTTTCTTCATCGTCTTTAACCAAACTGTAAGTCTCCGGCGACTTGAAATTCTCTTTCAGTAATATTTCCCGATATATTAATTTTCCTCAACCAGGTCATGTATAGGAAAGGTGCAGGGGAGGTGGTGGCATAGTGGTATTGTCACTTGACGAGTAACCCAGAGACTGCCCTGAAGACCCGGGTTTGAACTCCAACACGGTTGGTGGTGAAATTTGAATTCAATAAAAACCTGGGATTAAAAATCCAATGATCACCAATTGTCGTAAAAACCCATCTGGTTCACTAATGTCCTTTAGCGAAGGAAATATGCCATCCTTACCTGGTTTGGCCTACATGTGAAGCCAGACCCACATCAATGTGGTTGACTGTCATTCAGTTCAAGGGCACTTAGGGATGGGCAACAAGTGCTGGCCGTGTTAGCAATGCCCACATCCCATGAAATAATAAAAACATGAGTTTTGCCACAGCAGATGTGAGGCCCAAAGTTTAATACATCAATGTTTAATTGATTCACTTATAATTCCATGCAGTGACCTCACCTTCAACCTTCTGTCATCTCTTCCTGTGTCCGGACTAAGTGGATTAACACATCTAAAAATAACCGGCAATCAAGCTCTACAAGATTTGTTACCAATAGAAAGCCTCCGTAACTTGAGGTAGGTACACAAATACCCCCACTATTTCAACTTTATTCTTTGACGCCAAGAGATGGATTTGCCATGCAAGTAATTAATAGGGGAGCTGATAGCCCAGTGGTATTATCACTAGACTATTAATCCAGAAACTCAGCTAATGTTCTGGTGGCCCAGGTTCGAATCCCGCCATGGCAGATGGTAAAATTTGAATTCAATAAAAAGTATCTGGAATTAAGAATCTACTGATGACCATGGACCATTGTTGATTGTTGGAAAAACCCATCTCATTCACTAGTATCCTTTAGGGAAGGAATTCTGCCATCATTACCTGGTCTGGCCTACACGTGACTCCAGACCCACAGCAATGTGGTTGAATCTCAACTGCACCTTGAAATGGCCTAGCAAGCCACTCACTGTATCAATTGCTACAAACTCTCAAGTGCAACTAGGGATGGACAATAAATGCGACGCCCATGTCTAATGAATAAAATTAAAGAAAGGTTGGGGTTCAAGGCAAGAATTGGCCAATGTTCTGTTGTACAATATATCAAATATAATGAAAACAATGTGTAATAGCGCCCTTTACATAAGAACATAAGAACTAGGAGCAAGAGTAGGCCAACTGGCCCCTTGAGCCTGCTCTGCCATTCAATAAGATCATGGCTGATCTTTTCGTGGACTTCGCTCCACTTACCCGCCCGCTCACCATAACCTTTAATTTCTTTACTGTTCAAAAATTTATCTGTCTTTGCCTTAAAAACATTCAATGAGGTAGCCTCAACTGCTTCACTGGGCAAGGAATTCCACAGATTCACAACCCTTTGTGTGAAGAAGTCCCTCCTCAACTCAGTCCTAAATCTGCTCCTCCTGATTCGAGTTTCACCTGCCAGTGGAAACAACCTCCCTGCTTCTATCTTATCTATTCCCTTCGTAATCTTATATGTTTCTATAAGGTCTCCCCTCATTCTTCTGAATTCCAATGAGTATAGCCCCAGTCTACTCAGTCTCTCCTCATAAGCCAACCCCCCCAACTCCGGAACCAACCTAGTGAATCTCCTCTGCACCCCCTCCAGTGCCAGTATATCCTTTCTCAAGTAAGGAGACCAAAACTGTACTCAGTAGTCCAGGTGTGACCTCACCAGCATCTTACACAGCTACAACATAACCTCCCTTTAAAAATACAATGATTTTATATTAAATAAAAGAAGGATTTCTGCAGTGATTTATTTTGTATTCCTGCATTTTACATGCTTTTATGTTCAATTCACAGGGTGCTAGAAATGCCATATGCTTATCAATGTTGTGCTTATGGACCTTGTGAAACTTCCTACAAACTTACAAACCAGTGGGATAAAACGGAGAACACCAGTGATGATGAAGTACATAAACGGGATGCTGGAATGCTGTCTGGTCAAGGTAATAGTTAACCGTACCATTCATTCTACTAACTATTGAAATTTAGCTCCAAAGTATTGTATTTCAGTTTATTCTAACCATTCCTGCAGTAAAATGAAAGCACCTTTTTATAACTTTTCATTTGCCTCCAAGCAAGGAGTGGCATGATCTTAGGCTGTTAAGGGAGAATGAGGAGGTGATAGACAAGAGCTATCATCAGGTGGTCACACCAGGGCCACGGGAGGAGGCCAAGTGGGTGACGGCCAGGAAGGGTAAAGCTCGGGTGATTGAGAGCACCCCGGTGGATTTGCCCCTACACAACAAGTACTCCTGCCTGAGTACTGTTGGGGGGGGACAGCCCATCTGGGGGAAGCAGCAGTGGCCATGTCTCCGGGGTGGAGTCCGGCCCTGTAACTCAGAGGGCTAAAGAAAAGAGGAGGAAGGCAGTATTAATCGGGGACTCGACAGTCAGGGGGACGGACAGGCGATTTTGCGGAGGCAGGCGGGAGTCTCGCATGGTGGTCTGCCTCCCTGGGGCTGGGATCCAGGATGTCGCTGGGCAAGTCCCAGAAATCCTGAGGTGGGAGGCAGAGGAGCCGGAGGTAGCGGTACATATTGGTACCGCTGATGTGGGAAGGAAGGGGGAAGGGGTCATGAAAAGAGAGTATAGGGAATTAGGGAGACAGCTGAGAAGGAGGAAAGCAAAGGTAGTAATCTCAGGATTGCTGCCTGTGCCACGGGAAGGTGAGGACAGGAATGGAGTGAGGTGGAGGATGAATGTGTGGCTGAGGGACTGGTGCAGGGGGCAAGGTTTCAGGTTCCTGGACCATTGGGACCTCTTCAGGGGCAGGTGTGATCTGTACACAAAAAACGGGTGGCACTTGAATCCCAGGGGGACTAATATCCTGGCAGGAAGTTTGGCTAAGGCTACTGGGGAGAGTTTAAACTGGATAGGTTGGGGGGAGGGGATCAAAATGAGGTGACTGAGAGTGAGGAAGGTAGCTCGCAAACAGAGAAGGGTTATAGGCAGTGCAAGAGGGCGGATGGACAGGGAATAGAGAAGGGGAGAGCTCAGACCAAAGGATTGAGATGTGTTTACTTTAATGCCAGGAGTATAGTGAATAAAGGGGATGAGCTCAGAGCGTGGATTGATGCCTGGAAGTATGATGTGGTGGCCATTACAGAGACTTGGATGTCTCAGGGACAGGACTGGATACTCCAGATGCCGGGATTCAGATGTTTCAGGAAGGACAGGGAGGGAGGCAAGAGAGGGGGTGGAGTGGCACTGCTGATCAGGGATAGTGTCACAGCAGTAGAGAAGGTGTATGCTGTGGAGGGATTGTCCACCGAGTCTCTGTGGGTGGAAGTTCAGAGTGGGAAGGGGCCAGTCACTTTGCTGGGAGTTTTCTATAGGCCGCCCAATAGTAGCAGGGAGGTGGAGGAGCAGTTAGGGAAACAGATCCTGGAGAGATGCAGTAATAGCAGAGTTGTTGTGATGGGAGACTTTAATTTCCCAAACAGAGATTGGAATATCCCTAGGGTAAGGGGATTGGATGGGGAAGAGTTTGTTAGGTGTGTTCAGGAGGGTTTCCTGACACAGCATGTGGACAAGCCTACAAGAGGAGAGGCTGTACTTGATCTGATACTGACCAATGAACCTGGACAGGTGTCAGATCTCTCAGTGGAAGAGCATCTTGGGGATAGCGATCAAAACTCTATCTCCTTTAGGCTTGCATTGGAAAAAGAGAGGATCAGGCAAGCTAGGAAAGTGTTTATATGGAGTAAGGGGAAATATGAAGACATTAGACAGCAAATTAGCGGAGTAAATTGGAAGGAGGTATTCTCGGAGAAATGTACTGAAGAGAGGTGGCAGTTTTTCAAGGAATGTCTGTCTAGAGTTCTACAGGACAACGTTCCGAGCAGACAGGGAGGTGTTGGTCGGTTAAAGGAACCGTGGTGCACGAAAGCTGTGCGGGACCTAGTCGAGAAGAAAAGGAAAGCGTGCAAAAGGCTCAGAGAGCTTGGCGAAGATAGGGATTTAGAAGAGTATACGGCTTGTAGGAAGGGACTAAAGAAGGAAATTAGGAGAGCCAGAAGGGGTCACTTAAGGAGAACCCTAAGGCGTTCTATAAATATGTGAAGAGTAAAAGGATGAGACGTGACGGAATAGGGCCTATAAAAGGTGAAGGCGGGAAAGTCTGTACGGAACCAGTAGAAATGGCAGAGGTGCTCAATGAGTATTTTGCCTCGGTTTTCATAGAGGAGAAGGACCTGGGTGGATGTACTGCGGGCGTGCGGAGGACTGAAAGGATTGAGTATGTGGACTTTAAGAAAGAGGTTGTGCTGGAATCTTTGAATGGCATCAAGATAGATAAGTCGCCGGGTCCGGATGGGATGTACCCCAGGTTACTGTGGGAGGCGAGGGAAGAGATTGCAGAGCCTCTGGCGATGATCTTTGCGTTGACGATGGAGACGGGAGAGGTGCCGGAGGATTGGAGGATTGGAGGATTGCGGATGTGGTTCCTATTTTCAAGAAGGGGAATAGGGATAGCCCAGGTAATTACCGACCGGTGAGTCTAACCTCAGTGGTTGGTAAACTGATGGAGAAGATCCTGAGGGACAGGATATATGAGCATTTAGAGAGGTTTAGTATGCTCAAGAATACTCAGCGTGGCTTTGTCAAGGGCAGATCGAGCCTTACGAGCCTGGTGGAGTTCTTAGAAAATGTGACTAAACACATTGACGAAGGGAAGGCGGTAGATGTGGTTTATATGGATTTTAGCAAGGCGTTCGATAAGGCCCCCCATGCAAGGCTTCTAGAAAAAATGAGAGGGCATGGGATCCAAGGGGCTGCTGCCTGGTGGATCCAGAACTGGCTTGCCCAAAGGAGGCAGAGAGTGGGTATAGATGGGTCTTTTTCCAAATGGAGGTCGGTCACCAGTGGTGTGCCCCAGGGATCTGTTCTGGGACCCTTGCTGTTTGTCATTTTCATAAATGACCTGGATGAGGAAGCGGAGGGATGGGTTGGTAAGTTTGCCGACGACACAAAGGTTGGTGGGGTTGTGGATAGTCTGGAGGGATGTCAGAAGTTACAGAGGGACATAGATAGGATGCAAGACTGGGCGGAGAAGTGGCAGATGGACTTCAACCCAAATAAATGCGTCATGGTCCATTTTGGTAGGACAAATGGGATGAAGGAGTACAATATAAAGAGAAAGACTCTTAGTACGGTAGAGGATCAGAAGGACCTTGGGGTCCGGGTCCATAGGACTCTGAAATTGGCCCCGCAGGTGGAGGAGGTGGTTAAGAAGGCGTATGGTGTGCTGGCCTTTATCAATCGAGGGATTGAGTTTAGGAGTCCGGGGATAATGATGCAGCTATATAAGACCCTCGTCAGACCCCACTTAGAGTACTGTGCTCAGTTCTGGTCGCCTCACTATAGGAATGATGTGGAAAAGATTGAAAGGGTGCAGAGGAGATTTACAAGGATGTTGCCTGGATTGAGTGGCATGCCTTATGAGGATAGGCTGAGGGAGCTCGGTCTTTTCTCCTTGGAGAGACGAAGGATGAGAGGAGACCTAATAGAGGTGTATAAGATGTTGAGAGGCATAGATTGGGTGGACTCTCAGAGGTTTTTTTCCCAGGGTGGAAATGTCTGCTACGAGAGTACACAGGTTTAAGGTGCTGCGGGGTAGGTACAGGGGAGATGTTAGGGGTAAGTTTTTCACACAGAGGGTGGCGGGCGAGTGGAATCGGCTGCCGTCAGGGGTGGTGGAGGTGAACTCTGTAGGGTATTTTAAGAGACTCCTGGATGAGTACATGGAGCTTAATAGGATGGAGGGTTATAGGTAGGTCTAGAAGGTAGGGAGGTGTTCGGCACAACTTGTGGGCCAAAGGGCCTGTTTGTGCTGTAGTTTTTCTATGTTTCTATGATGGTTAACTCTGCTGCCTCACAGCGCCAGGGACCCAGGTTTGATTCCCGGCTTGGGTCACCATCTGTGCGGAGTCTGCCCGTTCTCCCCGTGTCTACGTGGGTTTCCTCCGGGTGCCCCTGTTTCCTCCCACAGTCTGAAAGATGTGCTGGTTAGGTGCATTGGCCATGCTAAATTCTCCCTCAGTGTACCTGAACAGGCGCTGGAGTGTGGCAACGAGGGGATTTTCAAAGTAACTTCATTGCAGTGTTAATGTAAGCCTACTTGTGACACTAATAAATAAACTTTGATGAAAGATTTTGTCTTGTGATACAACGTTACTGTATTCTAATCTCAGTGTTACTGAATATGGGGCGTGCTCTTAAAAAAAGGCATATTTGAGAGCAAAACCTTGCAAGATAATGTGAGAAAGTTGCAATATTTATATGGTGATTCTTTTTATTGCCTGTTAATGAAAAAAGTCCAACAACAGAATGTTTTTATATGCAAGACTATGCATAACGACAGTTGAATTATATGCAATGTGCAGATGATCAGGATCTTGATGATTTGCTAATCGACTTTGAAGAAGATGCTAAAGTCCACCATTCTGTCCAGTGCACACCAACTCCAGGTACATTCAGTGGAATAAGTCTTTATTTTGTAATCTTAGGGTGGGATTTTCTGGCCCACCTGCTGTCTGGTCCTGCCGGGCCACCCAAATCTCCGCAATGGGGGCCGGAAAATCCCAGCCTAAAGTTTTTTTTCAAAAAAAGAAAACTCCGCGTCCTGACTCCCAGAGCGTCTCAATAATGAGAAGCTGGTCACAGAGACCAGAAAGAACAGGATTTGATCCCTGGCCTGCACTGGGTTAAGCGGTGCCAGCCACGAGAATGGTTGGAATGGGCCATTTGAGCTCAGAATCGTGAGGATGTGAGCGTGAGAACTCCACATGGCTCTCGCTTAATTCCCATCAAAACATTCCATTGGCAAACAAAAGGTAAACTTAGAACTTACGTCAGGTAGTTCTTCACACAAAGGGCAGGATTCTACTGGCACATCCGCCTAAGGTTCATATAATCCTGTCCGAGGCCAACGGGGAATGCCGTTCTCTGAGCCTTGCCCGCCCCCGGTATCGGGGTGGGCGTGCCGGTAAGATTCCAGCCAAAGTATGATCAATGCATAGAGTGGAGTTCTAGACAGGCAAATATCCTAGAAAAATGTTGGAGATGGGTAAGCATAGACAAGTCTAAATAACCTATCTCATTCTCATCCATTTTGTGACGTTTCAATATAATTTGAAGTTTTTGATATGGTTGATCATACCTTCCTCTTCCAACATCTCTCCACCATTGTTTAACTGGGTGGGACTGTACTCACCAGCTTCATTCTTACCCATCTAATCCATCTAATGGCCAGAGCTTCAATGGCTTCTCTTCTTGCTCCATTAGAGAATCATAGAACCTCTACAGTGCAGAAGGAGGCCATTCAGCCCATCGAGTCTGCACCGATTCTCTGACAAGCCCAATCAGGCCCTATCCCGGTAACCCCTCTAATCCCCCCCTAACCTACGCATCCTGGGACACTAAGGGCAATTTGGCATGGCCGAGCAATCTAACCTGCACATCTTTGGAGTGTGGGAGGAAACTGGAGCACCCGGAGGAAACCCACGCAGACACGGAGAGAATGTGCAGACTCCACGCAGACAGTCATCCAAGGCTGGAATTCAACCCAGGACCCTGGCGCTGTGAGGCAGCAGTGCTAACCACTGTGCCACCATGCCGCTTGGGCTTGGTTACCTCTGGTGTCCAGCAGGGATCCTATTGCATATTTGCGTGCTGCCTCTCAGCAACACCATCCAAAAGCACAGCGTTAGTTTTCACACATTCACTGACAACACCCAGCTCCAGTGCAGCATTACCTCTCTCGACACAGCTACTGTTGCTAAATTATCAGGCAGCTGATCTGACATCCAGTACTGGATGTGCAGAAATTTCCTTCAATCAAATACTGAGAAGGCTGAAGGTATTGTTATCCGTCCTGCTCCAAACTCTGCTCACAATCAACTATCAACGTGATCGCTCTCCTGGCCATTTGTCTGAAACTGAATCAGTCTGTTCACAATCCTCTGGGCTATTTGTCATTGAGAGGAGATGGTCATATTCACACCATCACTAAGACAACCTATTTCTACCTCCGTTAACATTACGAGACTTCACCCCTGCCTGAATTAATCTGCCATTAAAAATCCTCATTCATACCTTTTTAAATCATAGAATCCTACAATGCAGAAGGAGGCCATTCGGCCCATCAAGTCTGGACCAATCACAATCCCACGCAGCCCCTATCCCCGTAGCCCCACGTATTTACCCTGCGAGTCCCAGCAGGGTAAATCTTTAGATTTTACTATTCTAACGTACTCGTAATTGATGCCTCATCATCTACCCTCCTTAATTTCAAGGTCATCAAAAGCTCTGCTGCTAGTGTCCTATCTTGCAGCGAGTGATCTTCACTAATCACCCCTGTGCTCGCTAACTTACACCTGCTTCCAGTCAAACAGCTCCTTGATTTTAAACCTCTCAACCTCGCTTTCAAATCAATGGCCTCACCCCTCTCAATCTGTTCCAGCCCTACAACCCTCAAATATCTGCGCTCATCTAATTTTGGCCTCTTACGCATCCCTGATTTTAATTGCTCCATCATGGTTGGCCATGCTTTCAGCTGCCGGGGCCCTAAGCTTTGCAATTCCCTCCAACAACCGCTCTGGCTCTCTCTTTCTTTCTTTAACATGATCCTTAAAATTTTTCTTTGACCAAACTTATGGCCATCTGCCGTAGTAACAGCGTTATGGGCGTGGTGACTAATGTTATTTTGTAATCTTAGGACATTTTCTCACATTAAAGGTGCTATATAAATGTAAGTTGTTGCTTTATTTAACAATTATGTTCAACATTCTAACCTGACTTGACATATCCCATCTTGCATTGAATTTGGAAAAAGTAGCATGGGGCGTGTAGGGGTGGCACGGCGGCACAGTGGTTAGCACTGCTGCCTCACAGCCACAGACACCTGGGTTCAATTCCAGTCTTGGGTCACTGTCTGTGGGGAGTTTGCACATTCTCCCCGTGTCTGCATGGATTTCCTCCGGGTGCTCCGGTTTCCTCCCACAGTCCAAAGATGTGCAGGTTAGGTGGATTGGCCATGGTAAATTGCCCCTTAGTGTCCCAAGATGTGTAGGTAGGGGGATAGCGGGGTAAATATGTGGGGTTACGGGGATTGGGTGTGGGTAAGATGCTCTGTCGGAGAGTCAGTGCAGACCCGATGGGCCGAATGGCCTCCTTCTGCACTGGACGGATTCTAAGATTTATTGTTTTAATTCTATTTAAATAAAAAAATGGGCTTTTATTGTATCAACTTTTATTGTATCAATTGAAATGTTGTTAAGTTATCATTCCTTGAAAGGGTTTCCTTTTGGAGATATATTGAATTTCAACCTGAGGGGGGATTTTAATTTAGTAAAATTGAATGTAAAATTAAAGTGTAAAATGGGTGATGACGAATTAAAGCCCAATTTGCAGGTGTTTACACATTCTCCCTGTGTCTGTGTGGGTTTTCACCCACAGTCCAATGATGTGCGGGATAGGTGAATTGGTCATGGTGCAAAGAAAATGTCCCTTAGTGTCTCAAGATGTGTAGGTTAATGGATTAACCATGGTAAATGTATGGGGTTATGGGGATATAGTGGGGAGAGGGCCTGGGTAAGATATTCTGTCAGAGAGTCGATGCAGGCTCGATGGGATGAATAGCCTCCTTCTGCACTGTAGGGATTCTGTAATTTTCTAACAAAAGATTGTGTGATTTCAAGGAGAAATTAGATGTTGCTCTTGGGGCTAAAAGGATCAAGGGATATGGGAGGAAGTCAGGATCAGGATATTGAATTCGATGATCAGCCATGATCAAAGTGAATGGCAGAGCAGGCTCGAAGGGCCAAATGGCCTACTCCTGCTTCTAGTTCCGATGTTTCTATGCTACCATTGGGCGAGAGGTAAAACAGGCTGGAAATTCATTGTCATTGGCTTTACTTCAATGCACTAAGAGTCAAAATTACTTCCAGTCTGTGGATTTTTCTTGGTATGAAGTGAAAATGATAACATATTAACATCAATTAATTTAAGTTCTTCTTCATTTTAGGACCCTTCAAGCCCTGTGATCACCTGTTTGGCAGCTGGATGATACGTCTTGGTGTGTGGACCATTGTTTTCCTCTCTCTGGTCTGCAATGGTTTAGTGGCCACAACAGTTTTTGGATCTCCAGTGCTCATTTCCGCACCAAAACTTTTAATAGGTCTTCTGTCACTAGTTAACGCTCTAATGGGGGTTTATAGCGGTATTTTGGCAATTGTGGATCTGTGGACATTAGGCCAATTTGCAAAATATGGAGCATGGTGGGAGAATGGAATTGGATGTCAGGTTGCAGGTTCTCTCTCTGTTTTTGCTTCGGAGATGTCCATTTTCTTGCTTACAATTGCAGCAGTTGAACGCAGCCTATCCACCAAATGCGACGTGAAGCAAGGAAAAACCCTGGGTGGCACCAAGATAGCAGCCACCTTCTGCGTGATTCTGGCGTCCATAATAGCAATGCTTCCACTGTTCCACATTGGAGATTACGGGATTTCTCCACTTTGCTTTCCTTTACCCTTTGGGGAGCCGACCACTTTAGGCTTCCTCGTGGCTCTCGTTTTGCTGAATTCTCTTTGCTTCCTTGTGATGACGATAACCTACACAAAGCTTTACTGCGGTTTGGAAAAGGGAGACTTGCATAGCCTGTGGGACTGCTCGATGGTAAAGCATGTTGCCTGGCTGCTCTTCACTAATTGTATTCTGTACTGCCCTGTGGCTTTCCTGTCCTTTTCCTCCTTGCTGAACCTCACGGTCATTAGTCCGGAGGTAATCAAGTCAATACTTCTCGTGATTCTACCATTGCCTGGATGCCTCAATCCCCTGCTTTACATTCTTTTCAACCCACATTTCAAAGATGCTCTCGGACTTCTGAGAAAACATGGTCATTTATGGAGGAGATCAAAGGAGAGGAGCCTGGCTTCTATAAATTCAGAAGACGCAGAGAAACAGTCATGCGATTCTACTCAAGAACTGGTGACACATCCAGGCAGCAGAACTGCCGCTGGCACATCCTGTGACTCGGGAAACAATACCTTCAGTCCATCCACTTACCAGGTGATGGAGACCTGACAAGAAGTCATCAGTAAATTCTGTTTGCTGTCATTAGATTGTAATGGCGAAGGACCCAGAAAATAATTCACGCAAGATTAAACTGGTTTGCTTCCGATAGTTCTAAACATTCTTTTTTTTAAACAGTGGCACATATTTATGCATGACTCCTTCCTACCAAAACATTTAAACTGCAAAGGACGTGGCAGGGAGATCAAATTACGTGGAAAACAAAACCTTACCGACCAGAAGATCGAAGTAATACTTAGCTTCTTCACTCCAGAATGATATGCTGGTACACTGGTCACTGCAATTATTTAACCAATTAAAAAAAAAACCTTATCATTTATTTGAAATTTAAGTTCACAGATAAGAGGTTTGACAACTTTGTCAGCGTAAACACTATAGTTTCAAACCCTAACATACACAGTCCCTTGAAATAGTTACTAGCTTCCCTTAGTGCAGGTTATCAGTCAGAAAATTTTATTTGAAGTATAGGTGATGTGATTATCAGAACTACCTTATCTCATAATACCTTCAAATCATTTAAATGTCGAATAATCTCTCTCAGTTCCTGGGTCTACTTGGTTTCAAGTGTAGACTGCAATCAATTTGTTGCATATAGACACTTCTGTCCCCCATCTTCAATTTAAATTTGTTACGACTAATGTATTTAATTAATTTTTGTCCTCACACTCTAATGTTTTATTGATTTATAAGAAGATAACAGTAAGACTCAAGTCTTTTCCATTGACAAAAAAATGTGTAACCATTCAAATATAAAAGCAAAATACGGCGGATGCTGGAATCTGAAACAGAGACGGAAAATGCTGGAAAATCTCAACAGGTCTGACAGCATCTGTAGAGAGAGAATAGAGCCAACATTCAAGCATTTGAGGACGGCACAGTGGCACAGTGGTTAGCACTGCTGCCTCCACAACACCAGGGACCCGGGTTCAATTCCAGCCCCGGGTGACTGTCTGCGTGGAGTTTGCACATTCTTCCCATGTCTGTGTGGGTTTCCTCCCGTTTCCACCCACAGTCCAAAGATGTGCGGGTTAGGTTGATTAAATTGCAGTTTAGCACAGCCAGTGTCAGGGAGATTTGTAGGATAAATGTGGGGTTGTGGGGATAGGGCCTGAGTGGGATTGTCGGTGCAGGCTCAATGGGCCGAATAGCCTCTTTCTACACAGCAGGGATTCTATGATTCCCTCTCCACAGATGCTGTCAGATCTGCTGAGATTTTCCAGCATTTTCTGTTTCTGTAACCATTCAACACAGTTTCCAAACAGTGTGTATTACTGAGGGACAGACTTCTCCTGCAAGTCACTGAGTATTGTGTGTTCATCTTATTTCCTCTTTCCCTTTGCCCACTGGTTGAATCTTCGAGTTCATAAATTAGCTGTAAATTCTATGTGGAACAGTCAATTAAAGTGTGTTCAGATGCACACATAATTCAAGAAATTTTTGAACGTTAAAAACATCTGATTATAGACCATTTAAAGGGCATATTTGAACTTCCATTTAATGATTTTATTGGGTTAAAGTGGTAAATTCAGCACTCTATTCTTTCAGGGGATCAGAAGTTATGGGGAAAAGGCAAGAGAATGGGGATGAGAAAAATATCAGCCATGATTGAATGGCGAAGCAGACTCGATGGGCCGAGTGGCCTAATCCTGCTCCTATGTCTTATGCTCTTATGGTGATATCAATTGACAGATGATCCATTGGGATGGGGGATCTAAATCAAGAGTTTAACCCACTGCAGCTTGTTATTGCTTGACAATGTCAATTCAATTCTGTTGAGTTATTGAAGCTATTACTTCATTTTTTTTAACATTTCTGGACCATGACAGAAATCCTGTCCAAGATAAATGACCCATATGAATCACAGAATAGATTGCATATTCATTCCTGTATTTACGTAAATTATGTACATTTTGTGATTTATGAGAACCGTATCTTTAGTAAAGAGACCTGCACTTTTCCAAAACTAAATTTAATAGTTCAGCAATCAATATACACAAAAATGTTTGCAATAACTGTATTGAAAATTTTTTAACAATAAATAAGACAGGTTCCGAAAATATTTTCAATAGGATTTCCTGATATGTTGCTGAAAGAAGACATATCGTTGAAGCCTTTCATCTTGCACTCATCAGGGCAATCACAAGAATACCAATGTCAGGGTGAAGCAACAACTTTACACTGTATGAGAAGAGAATACTGATTGGTTGACAAGTGGACTCTAATTGGTTGAGGCATTACCATGGAGAATGTACTAGTTGATAGTGACCGGCAGTTAACTGCCAAATATTGTTTGCAAATTGTCCTGAGGAATAAACCAGCAACTGGTTATCACTTATTTTGCTTAGCTGAAACAGGTGCAATGTGTATATTTGTTCTTTCTGTCTGCAAAAAACAGGACTATATGTACTAATGTAATAGCTTCCAGTTCATGTAAATGTGCCACACTGAGAGCCTGACTGGCAATCTTATATTGGTTGTTAGCAGAATTTTTAGCACACAGGATAATTTAGCAAATATTGTCAAATTGCAGAACCAATCTAATGTTGGACACTGTTTTGTAAGTTCAGACTAGTTGGGTACATTCTACATCTTGGGGCATGCTGTTTGATGTGATCTGCCAGCCTTTGAGTCAGTGGTGGGCAATGCGTGGCCCACAGGCCACATGGAGCCCATCAGGATACTGAGTGCGGCCAACGAGGCATTTCGTTGACTGTTCACCACATGTAGGGTTGCCAGATTCCACTGGTTTTCGTCCACGCAATCTCTCTTCCGGCGCTGGCATGACTAAAGTGATATGGGTGCAAAGCAAGGACATGAGAAGTGTATATTGATTGCACACAATGTTGACTCTGTGCTCCCTCCACATCCAAAGTATAAATTTCTTTGCTTTTAAGCATTTGAAGTTCATGACAGTTTTATTAATATATGAATGATTAAGCATTTTCTATAACTCATTTTGAAATTTTTGGTGTGTATTAAATGTATTTAATCTTCTTCGTGGGGTCATAGTTAGTGAATGTGCCCGATTTAAATCTCGCGGCTCACTGAAATGAAGGAGGGCCACTCATGAGGCCCACTCACTAGCCTAGGTTGCCCATCACTGCTTTGGGATGTACGCTTACATACTTAGCATCACACTGGCAGTGAAATTCATATACCACGTTACTCATTTGTGTGATGGGCAAAACATCTTTTTGGCTTGACAGCAGCATCTTATTAGTGGCGAGTACCACTCCTGTTGCTGCTACTGCATAATATCAGCTAGCTTCCCTCCTTGCTCATATTTCTGAGATACCTTGCCCTTCCAGGGTAATCATAGAGCCATTGAGGTTTACAACATGGAAACAGGCCCTTTGATCCAACGTGTCCACGCTGCTCAGTTTTTACCACTAAGCTGGTCCCAATTGTCCGCATTTGGCCCATATCCCTCTGTACCCATCTTACCCATGCAACTGTCTAAACACTTTTTAAAAGACAAAATTGTACCTGCCTCTACTACTACCTCTGGCAGCTCGGTCCAGACACTCACCACCTTCTGAGTGAAAAAATTGCCCCTCTGGACCCTTTTGTATCTTTCCCCTCTCATCTTAAACCTATGTCCTCTAGTTTTAGACTCCCCTACCTTTGGGAAAAGAAGTTGACCATTTACCTTATCTATGCCCCTCGTTATTTTATAGACCTCTATAAGGTCACCCCTCAGCCTCCTACGCTCCAGGGAAAAAAGTCCTAGTCTATCCAGCCTCTCCTTATAACTCAAACCATCAAGTTCCGATAGCATCCGAGTAAATCTTTTCTGCACTCTTTCTAGTTTAATAATATCCTTTCTATAATCGGGTGACCAGAACTGCACACCGTATTCCAAGTGTGGCCTTACCAATGTCTTGTACAACTTCAACAAGACGTCCCAACTCCTGTATTCAATGTTCTGACCAATGAAATCAAGCATGCCAAATGCCTTCTTCACCATCCTGTCCACCTGTGACTCCACTTTCAAGGAGCTATGAACCTGTACCCCTAGATCTTTTTATTCTGTAACTCTCCCCAATGCCCTACCATTAAATGAATAAGTCCTGTCTTGGTTTGATCTACCAAAATGCATCACCTCGCATTTATCTAAATTAAACTCCATTTGCCATTTGTCAGCCCACTTGCCCAATTGATCAAGATCCTGTTGCAATCTGAGATAACATTCTTCATTGTCCACTATATGCCACCAATCTTGGTGTTATCTGCAAACTTGCTAACCCCACCACTGGTCACAGGCCTCCAGTTTGAAAAACAACCCTCCACAACCACCCTCATGTCTTCTGTCATCAAGCCAATTTTGTATCCAATTGGCTACTTCACCCTGGATCCCGTGAGATTTAACCTTATGCAACAACCTACCATGTGGTACTTTGTCAAAGGCCTTGCTAAAGTCCATGTAGACAACATCAACTGCACTGCCCTCATCTACCTTCTTGGTTACCCCTTCAAAAAACTCAATCCAATTCATGAGACATGATTTTCAACTCACAAAGCCAAATCAGAGGTGGAAAATCTCAGCAAGTCTGAAGCATCTGTGGAGAGAGAATAGAGCAAACATTTTGAATCTGGATGACCTTCCATCAGAGCTAAGAGCTAGCTTTTAGCTCTGATGAAGGGTCATCCAGACGCGAAACATTGATTCTATTCTTTCACCACAGATGCTGTCAGACCTGTTGGGATTTTCTAGCATTTCTGTTTTTGTTTCAGATTCCAGCATCCGCAATATTTTGCTTTTAATTTAGATTGTCAGTCGGACTTGCATCGTGCTGCATTTGCATGTACTGTAAGCTACATATATTAATACAAGGGCCCTGTTCCTTGCAGACAGAAAGAACATGTACACAAATAGCACTTGTATCTGCAAAAAAAAATAAGTGATAACCATTTGCCGGTTCATTCCTCAAGGCAATGGCTTGACCCAAGTCAAATAGTCCTGTTTATATTATCAAACAATGCTTGGCAGTTGACTGTCAGTCACAATTAACTGGTGCATTCTCCATGGCAACACCTCGATCAGAGACCACTTGGCAACCAATTAGCACTCTCTTTTCATACATTATAAAGTTGTTTCCCCTGACATTGGTAGTCTTGTGCTTGTCCTGATGAGTACAAGATGAAAAGCTTTGGCAAAATGTCTTCTTTCAGCAACACACAAGAACATCCTTACAAAATATAACCAGGAAAAAGAAGAAAAATCCAAATGGTATCTTAGAAATTAAAGAATCAAAAACCTTTGTAATGCCTGAATTTTTTTAAAAATCCAAATGTCTATAAGATATATGTACATTTATGAAAATTAGAAAAATGTATTTATTTGTTCCAAGGATGATGCCAATTTTGTACCCATACCAGATATTCTTGTGTAATAATTTACCAGGAAGAACAGATTCATAATTTCAATCCCTCCTGTTGTGTATAACATTTTCTGTGCATTTTTGAAGTACTATATTAAACAGAAATGTATCACCATGAATTCACTTTTGGATTGTAAATAATGTATGTAAACATTTAGCTGTAAATAGTTTGGCTGCTGGAATTTCTACTTCAGAGAGGAACTAAGAACATGTTAAAATAAATACTCACAATAAACAACAGAGGTTATATTACTGTTCTTCTTTAAATGTGCCATTACTATATTCACTTGTGTTCCTTTTTCTATGATGTTTGACACTATAACAGGGTGAAGTTGGATGTAGCCATTGGTGGCGTCACACATTTAAGCCTAGTTGGTGGTTCCTGAGTGCACAAAAAGTATTTTCAAAATTATTCCAACATGGAAAGAGCAAGTCAGATATTTCTTAGAAATGTAAGTGTCAACCTTGATTAAATTGTAACATTCTTACCTCAGATTCAGAACGCTGTGTGTTTTGAGCATGTAGTATAAGGTTCTGGCCTAGAAGGGGCTAATATGGGACTGGGTAATGCAAAGCGTCACATTACCAAAACCTAGAAGGCAGTCTTTTACTTGATAGAGACGTGTGTAGAGGCAAGCATGGAGATAGCCCCTAGCATAGACTGCATGCTGTCTGTAGTTACAAGTAGTTACCAAATGCACACTGTTAAACTATAGAAGACTCCAAACTTCTTCATGAGACCGACTGAACCACACACACCTTACAACACAACCATAGACCACAAGCTTGAGAATGCGATCTCGGCTGGCATTTCAGATGTGACCTTAAAACCAAAGCCCCTCACAGGTTAATGTCACAGATCCCATAAATTATTATTTGAACAACAGGGAGGGGTTGCCTGACCAATATTTACCCCACCAATTAACAACACTAAAATGAAGGCCCAATACAGATAGGAAATATACAGTAAATGGCAGAACCCTTAGGAGTATTGATAGGCAAAGGGATCTGGGTGTACAGGTACACAGGTCACTGAAAGTGGCAATGCAGGTGGAGAAGGTAGTCAAGAAGGCATACGGCATGCTTGCCATCATCGGCCGGGGTATTGAGTTTAAAAATTGGCAAGTCATGTTGACGCTTTATAGAACCTTAGTGAGGCCGCACTTGGAATATAGTGTCCAATTCTGGTCGCCACACTACCAGAAGGATGTGGAGGTTTTGGAGAGGGTACAGAAAAGATTTACCAGGATGTTGCCTGGTATGGAGGGCATTAGCTATGAAGAGAGGTTGGAGAAACTTGGTTTGTTCTCACTGGAGCGACGGAGGTTGAGGGGAGACCTGACAGAAGTCTACAAGATTATGAGAGGCATGGACAGAGTGGATAGTCAGAAGCTTTTTCCCAGGGTGGAAGAGTCAATTACTAGGAGGCATAGGTTTAAGGTGCGAGGGGCAAGTTTTAAAAGAGATGTACGAGGCAGAGTTTTACACAAGAGAGTGGTGGGTGCCTGGAACTCGTTGCCGGGGAAGGTAGTGGAAGCGGATACGATAGTGACTTTTAAGTGGTGTCTTCACAAGTACATGAATGAGATGGGAATAGAGGGATATGGTCCCTGGAAGCATAGGGGGTTTTCGTTAAGTCAGGTAGCATGGTCGGTGCAGGCTTGGAGGGCCAAAGGGCCTGTTCCTGTGCTGTAATTTTCTTTGTTCTTCGAATTACCTGGTTATTTAACTCATTGTTGCTGGTAGGTCCTTGCTCTTCACTTACTGATTGCCTCATTTCTTTAACGTACAGCACTTTAATTGATTCTTCAGACATCCAGAGGCAATGAATCATAGAATCCCTACAGGGCAGAAGAAGGCCATTTGGCCCATCGAGTCTGTACCAACAACAATCCCACCCAGGCCCTATTCCCGTAACCCCACAATTTACTCTGTTCATCCCCCTGACACTAGGGTCAATTTAGCATGGCCAATCAACCTAACCCGCAAATCTTTGGAGGTACTATAAAAATGCAAGTTCTTTAAGGCATAGTCTAACGAGGTAAAATTGAAAAGAAGTGCTTTGTTCAGCATACAAACTTCTGAAAATAATGGCCAGAGCCTCACAATCCGGGGAAGGCAATACTCAGGAGAAGGGGCATAAGAAGCTTGTATTCTCCACAAAAAAAAAATGTAGCTTTGCTAAAGTACCGGCAACTCTCTTATGGTTCTTGTCATGGGTTTTGCCTCACTGAGAAAGAGAGCGGGTCCCTGTTTCCACCACTACATGTGATAAAATGAGATTGGATGGGTTGGATTCCAGTGGAGTTGTGGGTAATTGGCTTCATTGTTCAGTTTTACTGTGAGTATGGTGTAAATAGGAGTGTGGAGGCATATGAGTTTAATATCAAAATATTCTTGGTCCTTTTAGGAGTAAAAGAGATAGATGCAAAATGTTTCAGGCTGAAATGTCAAGTTAAAATTAGACCACACAAAAACATAGAAGACAGGGACAGGAAGAGGCCATTTGGCCCTTAGTGCCTGCTCCACCATTCATCACTATCGTGGCTGATCATCTAACTCAATAGCCTAATCCTGCTTTCTCCCCATAACCTTTGATCCCATTCACCCCAAGTACTATATATATGTAAAAACATATGAATGAAGTGTCAAACAATGTATGGTTGAAGTATGCCATTCGGGAATCCCTTCCCTTTGTAGATTTTGTGTCTTGCACTTCAGTAGCTTGTCCCAAACACTACCACCTTATGGAAAATTTGAACTCTGCTCCAGATTTTTAATTATATAAGCAACAGCAAAATAATTAGCGCAGAGTTATAATAAAATACATTTTTGTTCAAACAGTTAAAATTTCAAGCTGATCGTTTTGTCAGCGCAAGTTATTTGATATTATTACAAGCGTTATTGGCATTCCATTCCAATCATCCTGAAGTATTTAACATCCAATCAAATGTAAATAGGATCCATCTCCCCTCCCTCTTAACATGGGATACTAAACCACAAAATCATTCCAAAGGTTAATCTGGCCCAGCACCAAGTTTGTGTGCCATTTGAAGCCAATGCTCCTAATTGGATTTATAAGCTTAAGAAACACACATGGCTAAAATTGAATTCAGTGGGTAAATCTTTAAACCGAGGAGACATATTTATTGATACATCTGCATGAGCTAAATAATAGCGAAATTCAGTAAGTATTATACAGAAAATGAACAGTTCTACCTTGAGTAATGCTAGCGACAACAACCACACATTTTAATTGTTATTATAAAGGATGGGTAATGGACTCAAGAACACCTTCTTCCCTGTTGCCATCAGACTTTTGAATGGACCTACCATATATTAAAGTGATCTTTCTCTACACCCTAGCTGTGACTGTAACAATAGATTCTGCACCCTCTCCTTTCCATCTACCCTATGAACTCTATAAATGGTATGCTTTGTCTGTGTAGCGCACAAGAAACAATAATTTTCACTGTATCCCAATACGTGACAATAATAAATCAAATCAAAAACTGGTTTCCTGGATGTTATTTCATGCAATGATTAGAAGGTGAGATTCATAGTTCTCATGTGTAATAAAGGCTTTAACGATGAACTAAATTATCAATAACGATGTTGTATGAAAACAGCTGCAACTGAGCTCCTGACCATTTTTCACGACTTACACAAGTAGGTGAAACATTTTGATTAGTAAAAAAATTGAACAACAAAAGTGTCTGGGCTTATTAAGCCCTGGCCCCTCCCCCTACAGGCGAGAAACGGTTTCTGTTTTCTTGACTCTAAGTGGATAAGATCGCAGATTTGGACTTGCCCAAAAAACGGATCTGAAACTCCGTTTTCACACCCATACTGGACTTTTTTTGGTAAGATCCACCCCCCCCCCCCCCCCCCCCCACACCATCCCCGGAGTGACTTAATGAGGTCCCTGAATAGCAATCGACATGCAGCCCCTAAGTGATGAATCGTTATTCTGTCTTCAATCCATGTAACTATATCATTGTGATTCCTATTATTAGCTGGTTGATTGGGAAACAACACAATCAGTGCAGTAGAAACAGATACTACTCTGAACAGTTAATGGCTCTTAACCCTTGTGCCCTCATACAATATTTTCTGTTCTGAGACCAATGGGTATCAACTTTATGGACCTGCAGATGTGCGATTGGGGTTCTAATGTAAGTGGACAATTTAATCTGAAACCATTCACAATTTCCACAAATCTCCTGCTGACCTCCCTCTGAAGATGTGCCGAAACCTTTCAAGACACCCATGGCAAATTTATGTGGTAAGTCTTTGGGCATTGTTTCAGCAACAATGGGGTGGGTAGCCAATGGCACATGCCTTCTGGAAGCTTCGATTGGAGAGAATACCACTTGCTACAAGTTAACAACTCGCTTCACTATGATTGTTATTAGCCAATTTGCAGGAGAAAATAAACATAGCATGATTCCTGCATACAGATTTTATTACACATGATTTTTTAAAAAACATATTTTTGTAAAGAAAAGTTCAGTAAAGAAGAAACTGTGGCAACGTCATGTAAAAAGAAAGCCAATCTTGATTTCGGTTCTTAATTAGAATGTTTACAGAACAGGCTGAACTATTTCCTCAGCTGCTACTGAGCTTGTGCTAACACAGTGACTACACTTGGAGACACCGAAAACCAGGTGCCACTACACTGCAGTTAAAGCAGCATTAAATAAAAACCAGACTCATTGAAAGCTCATCTGAAATCTAACTTCAATTATTAAAACTCCCATTAAAATATCACCTTTCGCTGATTGAAAGCTGGGGCAAGAGGAACAAAGCATCATTTAAATGTTTGACCCTGGAAAAACTGCTCCATCATAGAATCCCGACAATGCAGAAGGAGGCCATTCGGCCCGTCGAGCCTGCACCTACAACAAGCCCACCCAGGCCCTATCCTGTAACCCCATGCATTTACCCTGCTAATCCCCCTGACACTAAAGCAGGAATTTTACCTGCATGCCCGCCCCGATTCCGGGGGTGGGTGAGGTTCAGAGAATGGGCGGCACGGTAGCACAGTGGTTCGCACTGCTGCTTCACAGCTCCAGGGACTTGGGTTCGATTCCCGGCTTGGGTCACTGTCTGTGTGGAGTTTGCACATTCTCCTCGTGTCGGCGTGGGTTTCCTCTGGTTGCTCTGGTTTCCTCCCACAGTCCAAAGATGTGCGGGTTAGGTTGATTGGCCATGCTAAAATTGCCCCTTAGTGTCCTGAGATGTGTAGGTTAGAGGGATTAGCGGGTAAATGTGTAGGGATATGGGGGTAGGGCCTGGATGGGATTGTGGTCAGTGCAAACGCGATGGGCTGAATGGCCTCTTTCTGCACTGTAGGGTTTCTATGATTCTAACGGCATTCTCCATTGGTCTTGGGCAGGATCGTACGAACCTCGGGCGGATGTGTCAATTTCACATGGCCAATCAGCCTCACCCACATATCTGTGGAGTGTGGGACAAAACCGGAGGAAACCCAAGCAGCCACATGGAGAATGTACAAACTCCACACAGACAGCCACCCAAAACTGGAATTGGACCCGGGTCCCTGACGCTGAGAGGCAGCAATGCTAATCACTGTGTCACCCTATTTTGGAAATGGCCTGTACCAATGAACTTGCTAATGGTTAATGGGGGGGAAGGGGGGGTGTGTTGGGGTGGGGGGGGGGTGAAATTGATCAGCGGGAGTAATGCAAGTTATAGCAAATCGGCAGCTCATTTCATGCAGGGCTGATTTCCTTTTACTTCAGTTCAATTCCCGACCGGCTCATTTTCCATGACTGGCCAATTTCATCCCCAACCTGTTCGATCGAATGAAAAGTGGAATATATAGAATCATAGAATCCTACAGTGCAGAAGGAGGCCATTCGGCCCATCGAGTCTGCACTGCCCACAAACTCACCCAGGCCCTATCCCCATAACCCCATGTATTTACCCTAGCTAGTCCCCCTGATTGTAAGGAGCAATTTAGCATGGCCAATTCATCTGGCCCACACATCTTTGGACTGAGAGAGGAAACTGGAGCACCCAGAGGGAACTCATGCAGACACAGGGAGAATATGCAAACTCCACACAGATAATGACCCAAGCCAGGAATCGAGCCCAGGTCCCTGATGCTGTGAGGCAGCAGTGCTAACCATTGAGCTTACCATGCTGCCCTGTGATATATATAACCTTTGTCTTCCGTCCTTAACCTTTTAAACAAGCTTGTACAATGTAACACTCCATCTTCCACAGCTCTCTGGAGAAGAGGATTCCACATACGAAAGACCCTCAAGGAAAAAAATTCTCCCCACCTCAGACTTTCAAGGGAGACATTTATTATTAAACTGTGCGCCCTAGTAGTCCCCCCGACAAGTGGAAACATCCTCCCAGTATTTACCTTATCCAATCCCCTCTGGATCTTATAGTTTCAGTAAGATCATCCCTCATTCTTCTAAACTCCAACGGGTGTAGGCCTAACCTGTTCAACATTTCTTCATAACATAATCCCACGAATTTTGGGGCGGCACGGTAGCACAGTGGTTAGCACTGCTGCTTCACATGCTCCAGGGTCCTGGGTTCGATTCCCGGCTCGGGTCACTGTCTGTGTGGAGATTGCACATCCTCCTCGTGTCTGCGTGGGTTCCCTCCGGGTGCTCCGGTTTCCTCCCACAGTCCAAAGATGTGCGGGTTAGGTTGAGTGGCCAGGTTAAAAATTGTCCCTGAGATGTGTAGTTAGAGGGATTAGCGGGTAAATATGTGGGGGTAGGGCCTGGGTGGGATTGTGGTCGGTGCAGACTCGATGGGCCGAATGGCCTCCTTCTGCACTGTAGGGTTTCTATGTTCTATGAATGAGGAGAGTGAGCCTTCTCCAAATTACTTCGAACACAATTACATCTTTTTCAGATAAAGAGACCAAAACTGTGCACAGGATTCCAGACGTGGTTTCACCAAAGCTGTAGTAAAACTTGTCTATTTTAACAACTTCAGATGATGAGCTCTACTCTATCTTGACCCCTTATTTTTCACTTCATTTAATTTTTAACTGTTGTCCACCTTTTACATCTTTATTGTCTTTCTTTATTTTGCTTCCCCCCCAGTCGTTCCCCCTATTTTATCCACCCTTTTCTTACCTTTTCTCCCCCTTTGTTTCCCCTTTCCTGCTTCTTCTCAATTTTGCCTCTCTCCCACCCATTCCCCCCGCCTTCCCCCACATCTTCATCTCTCACAATTTACCCTCTGGTTTCAGCTTCTCTGCCATTCACACCTTCTATTCTCTCTATGGACTGCCATTAACAGCCTTTCCCCTTGTTTTTGTGGCTATAACTCATCTTCCATTCCTTCACCCTACAGAATAAATATCTCCCACTTTCTATGCCTTTTAGCTTTGACAAAGGGTCGTCTGGACTCAAAACGTCAGCTCTTTTCTCTCCTTACAGATGCTGCCAGACCTGCTGAGATTTTCCAGCATTTTCTCTTTTGGTTCCATATTCCCGCATCCGCAGTAATTTGCTTTTGTTTTTGCCTATTTTTATATTCCATTTCCCTTGTAATAAATGCCAACATTCCATCTGTTTTCCTTATCACTTGCTGTACCTGCATACTAATGTTTTGTGATACATGCACCAGGACACCCAGATCCCTCTGCATCACTGAGTTTTGCAGTCTCTCCCAATTTAAATACTATACTGCTTTTTTATTCTTCCTGCTAAATTGGTCAAGTTCATAATTTTCCACATTATACTCCATCTGCCAAAATTTTTGCCCACTCATCCTGACCATTGCATTGTCACTACAACTCCAAAATCTGGACAATTTGAGCTGCAGACACAAAATGGCGAGAGGAGATGGCAACCATATTTTATTGTGGTCAGATCAGACCACATTGTGAAGATTGTGCCCAGTTCCAGATGCTCGAAACATTTAGGTACGGGAGGCAGCTTAGAAACAACCATGAGGTTTGCTGATCCTGAGTGTCAGGATTGATAAATAATTAGGAAAGATTTGACAGAAAGTAGTCTCAGAGGTATGAACGACTGTTAAGGGCATAGGAAAAGTTAGCCCAGCACCTTACTTTAAAGGAAGTTGTGGAATTAGAACTAAGTGAGCTGTTAACCACATGTTGTGTGAAGGAATTCCCAGTAGGGTGGCATAGTGGCACAGCAGTTAGCACTGCTGTCTCACAGCACCAGGGACCTGGGTTTGATTCCCGGTTTGGATCACTGTCTGTACAGAGTTTGCACGTTCTCCGGTTTCCTCCCACAGTCTGAAAAACGTGCTGGTTGGGTGGATTGGCCGTGCTAAATTCTCCCTCAGTGTACCCGAACAGGCACCAGAGTGTGGAGACCAGGGGGTTTTCACAGTAACTTCATTGCGGTGTTAACGTAAGCTGACTTGTGACTAATAAATAAACTTTAACTTTTAAGTATCAGGTTAATTTAGGGATATTGGGTATCTTTTCATGCAAAGCATAATTAATGCAGGAAGTAAAATTATAAATATAGTGGAGACAAAAAAAGCATTTATTTAAGAGAACTGGAAATGTGGGGATTTTAGAATAGGTTTGATTGGATGAACCTTTAATTTTGCACACCCAAAGCAATAAGATTAATGCCCTATGAAATCCATTTTGTTTTTCTTTTCGTACAAATCTCCACACATACAGTCCAGGTCTTTGGCACTGTGAGGCAGCAGTGCTAGCTACTGTGCCACCATGCCACCCATGGATTAATATTGATTAAGATCTTTTCTTCAAATAGTGCCAAGATCTTCAATGTTTATCGGTGAAATGGGCCATAGAGATTCACATCGTTGCCAAAGGGCAGCGCATTCCCTCAATATTAGTAATGTTGGCTAAGATTACATGCTCCAGACACAAAGTGGCATGTGAATGCAGAAACTTACAATTCAGGAAAAAAAAAAGTGCTACAAAATAAGCTACACCAACCGCTATCACAACAGCAACTATACATTCAAAATGATGGATTGCTTACTGCTACTGAGAGGCATGTAACAAGGTGGTGACCTAGGGCTTACTAAACCACCCTTCAATTGATGGCTTCCCAATCTTAGTTTAGTACAGGGAGAGGATTAACAGGCAACAAAGAACCTGTTACCGGAATGGAGGAAGGCAGAACAAAATGAGCAATTCACAATATCTCTGTAATTTGACAGATATGTCAAAGATCGCAGAATTTCTACAATCCAGAAGGAGGCCATTTGGCCCATCGTGACTTCACCGGCTCTCCAAATGAGCACCATGGCTAAGTGCCATTCTCCTGTCTTTGCCCCATACCCCTGCACATTGCATCAAGATCAAGGGACTGAGAACCCAGAGTTGGGGAAATAACTTTTATACTTTGAGCAAAAAACATTCTATATCAAGTGCTCTAGTACCAGCGGGCGGCACGGTGGGTCACACTGCTGCCTAACAGCACCAGCGAACTGGGTTTGATATCCGGCTTGGATCACTGTCTGCGAGTCCACACGTTCTCCCCATTCCTGCGTGGGTTTCCTCCCACCGTCCAAAGATATGTGGGTTAGATGGATCGACTATGCTAAATTGCCCCTTAAGGTCAGGGGGACTAGCTAGGGTAAATGCATGGGATTATGGGGATAGGGCCTGGGCGGTACAGACTCGATGGGCCGAATAGCCTCCTTCTGCGCTGTACGACTCTATGATTCCATAAAACAAAGTAGCTTTTATCTGTACTTGCTGGGTGAACTGACAACCAAAGCTTGGTATACATAGACTGCTGCATGCGGTTGGCTGTTTGTACGTTTAAGCCTCCCAGGCATACAGGATGTCAGTAAATAAAAGTCTTGTTTATCAGGAAAATGATAATTATTCAATTATTTAATGGTAAAAGGAAGCAATCAATTGGACCATGCAAGTATGAGAATAATTTGAAAAATACAGACATCTTAAGATTGGGAGGAAGACAATTATCTTCATTATAATCACTCTATATTTTCTGTTTAAACCTTGCATTGTAAAAGACACATGGACAATCAGCTGGGAAACTGTTTTAATTAGCTGATTTCCTGTCCTCTGCAGCTGAATTAAGTTTATAAGTTTCCACAGACCAGCAAACACTTTATACAATTATATATAGGTGTTACTGGTATCAGAACAGTTAATAAGTTGAAAAAGCACTTTATTTCCAGATCATTGCGAGATAACCAACCAAACAAATTTCAGCAGGTTACTGCTGATATTCTTTATATTCTCCAATTGTTACATTGACGAGTGTCCTAATTAATGTGCCAACATTTGATAGATTTAAAGCAGGGAATGCTTGGTGAAACTAGCCATCTTTCTCCCCTCTGAGGTTTTCCCTATTAGCAACAATGCCCAAGGAATAGTCACAGATTTGACTTCTGGTTCTCTGTCTGTTTGGTCCTGGGGGTAATTAACTGTTGGGTGTTTTCTTTGCCCTGTCACATCGTTCCGCATACAAAGGTTTTTAGTTCATATTTCAGATACATCCTTCCCCAAAACAAAGGAAAACCCCGCAACATTGCAGGGAAGAGTGTCATTTTTCAACATCAAGCAATGATGCATAGAAGAACGTCTGTAGTTAGGAATGTTGCCATTATTCCACTAAGAAAACCATTAGTTGTGTTTACCAAACTATTTATTTCCCTCATTGTTTTTCAAACCTTTAAGTGGTTTCATCCAGTTGAAAATAGCACAATGTTTTTAACCTTTTCAATAGTGAAGAACCCTCCCTTTGCTAAAATCCATTGATTTCACTCATATACAAATGCTTCAATAATGGTTGATAAGTTAAAACAATTTCATAGTTTTATATTGTTTTGGACTTAAAGAGGGGGAAAGTAAAGTTTATTTTCATTAAGGTGGGGAAGGGCAAAGTTACAACACAATATCTGTGTCAACGTTTAATCATCCCACCTTACACACAGAGTTTCCTGGAGAGTTTTTTTTTGTATGTGGAATCTTCAACAAAGTCAACAGGTTTATTATTATTTAGGAGGCTGAACTCGGAAGAGAACTTGGGGGAACCAGTGGAAACACACCACGTTTATGTAAAAGATAATAAAATGAAATGCGGTAGATGTGTGCATTTGTACGTCGTTAGGAAGGGGTAAAGGGATTATTAAATTCTTCTTACACATTCCTGATGTTGGCTATAACAGAGTTTGAATTTTTAGAAAACTGTTATTTTTCAGTTCAATATACACTTTGCCATATTTAAAGCTGCATGAAGAAATAAGTCAGCCAGATCTTGGGTTAACAAGGAGCTGATTTTCTTGTTAAAAACTCAAGTAAAAGTAAACCTATTAAAAAAGTAAAAATATTTGATTTTGAATTGATTTATTATTGTCAGATGTATTGGGATACAGTGAAAAGCATTGTTTCTTGCATGCTATACAGACAAAGCATACCATTCATAGAGTACATCGGGAAGAAGGAAAGAATAGGGTGCAGAATATAATGTTACAGTTACAGATAGGGTGAAGAGAAAGGGCAGCATAACATATGATAGGTCCATTCAAAAGCACGATGGCAGCAGGGAAAAAGCTGTTCTTGAGTCGGTTGGTATGTGACCGCAGATTTCAGTATCTTTTTCCCGATAGAAGGTGGTGGAAGAGAGTATGTCTGGGATATGTGGGGTCCTTGATTACACTGGGTGCTTTTCGAGACAGCGGGAAGTGTAAAAAGAGTCAGTGGATGGGAGGCTGGTTTGCGTGATGGACTGGGCTATATTCACAACCCTTCGTAGTTTCTTGCAGTATTGGGCAGAGCAGGAACCATACCAAGCTGTGATGCACCATAGAAAACATCCTTTCTGGATGCATCTGTAAAAATTGGTGAAAGTCGTAGCACACATGCCGAATTTCCTTAGCCTTCTGGGAAAGTAGAGGCATTAGTGGGCTTTCTTAACTATAGTGTCGGCGTGGCGGGGTCCAGGACAGATTGTTGGCGATCTGAACACCTAGAAACTTGAAGCTCTCAGCCATCTCCACTTCATCCCCATTGATGTAGACGGGGACATGTTCTCCACTATTTTTCCTGAAGTCGATGACTATCTCCTTTTTACTGACATTAAAGGAGAGATTGTCATCGTACCATTTCACCAGATTCTCTATCTCGTTCCTGAACTCCACCTCATCATTGTTCCAAATCTTGTGACATAGGCACACATGCAACACAGGACAAGTTACAGGTAGCAAGAGATGGAATTGATAAGAGTTAAAGTCTAAGAAAGAAAGGAAATATATTTTTCAATATTCCTTTGGTGGGCTTGAAATTCCAGTATTGTTGTGTTGCGGCCAGTACAGTTTCTGTTAAACTGTAATATCTTTTTCCAAAGTGAATGCTATGACGCTTGAAGTTCCTTTCATTCAAAATTCTCTATTTTGATACATTCCAAAATGTAACAGATATAGGGTTCCGACTTGAGAATAGCAGGGAGAGGGAGATCTTACATTTTGCAGTCTTCTGGATATTACTGGTGTCTTCTGCAGAAACTCTCTGCTGTGACAAGCAGGCACACATATAATCATAGTTTTTCACAAGTGGGGGTCCAATCACATGACAGCTGGCTATTACCCCAATGGAGGGCAGTCCACTTTAATGAAGGAGTTTCAATCTCCCATTGTCAAAGCTATCAAGATGCCATTGAAACAGATGGTGTGTCCTGAGCAGCTTCCTTGTGTAATGAGTTTCATAGTTCTTCTTCGTTCCTGGCAATTTTTGAACTAAGGAAGTCTGGTGGCCTATTGTCTTCAAGCTTTGCAGAGAGTTCAAACAATGACAGTTATGAAGTTCATCAGGGAACTGCCCCAACCTGTCCCCTGGTAGTCTGCTTTCAGCAGCTTCTAGAAACTTGGCCAATTTGTAGATCAGGTGACTTGTGCAGCCATTTCAAAAGCATCTTGGCAGTACTGCCTGCTACTTTTCCTTTTTAGAAAAAAGCCAAGGCATTACACCAGCCAATTAAACTAACTATTAATATTCCACGTTGTCATGACAATGTGTCATGTGCAATGTAATGACACATGCTTGGGTTATCTCCCACCAAAAGATGCTTTCTTAAAATCACAGAATGGTTTACAGTACAGGAGGCCTTTCGGCCCAACAAGTCAACGACAGTTTACTGGAAGAGCAACAAAGCATATGCCCTTTCCCTGCAGCCCAGCAAAATTATTCTATTCAAATAACCATACAATTCCCTATTAAAATTGAATCTGCCTCCATCAAACTCAATAGTGTTACAATCCGATGTGTTACTACTGGAGGGGAAGGTCGCAGAATGGAGCCCTGGCTCAATGGATGATAACTTTTACATTTGGTTCAAAAACATGGACAAACAGACTCACAGGACTGCCAATTATCTTTTAATAGAAAAAACATTTATTAAACATGAAACATTTGTCTACAATACAATATTTCTTCAGTCCCACTCATCTTCATAAATGTGCGCACATCTTAAAGATTACACAGGGTGCAAAATATATCAGTACAGTAGAACAGTACAGTGCAGCACAGGAAACAGGCCCTTCGGCCCTCCAAGCCTGTGCCGCTCATTGGTCCAACTAGACCATTCGTTTGTATCCCTCCATTCCCAGACTGCTCGTGACTATCCAAGTAAGTCTTAAATGATGCCAGTGTGTCTGCCTCCACCGCCCTACTTGGTAGCACATTCTAGGCCCCCACCACTCTCATTACACTATAATGTTCTCAGTAAACACACAGCCCATGTAAGGCAACAGGCTAACTGTGGTCAGACAGCACCCCACTCTGAAACCCAGTGGTAGATGTCACTCAAACTTCTGTGGGTTTCTCCACAAATTCCTGCCACATTTTTAAACTCCACTCAAAAGACACATGTTAGAATCTTCTCACAAACATTTCTTTCCCTCAGTTGTAGCCATGATGTGGAGATGCCGATGTCGGACTGGGGTGAGCACACAGTAAGAAGTCTCTCAATACCAGGTCAAAATCCAACAGGTTTATTTGGTATGAGTTTTCAGAGCGCTGCTCCTTCATCAGGTGAGCACTCTTCTTACTGTCCCTCGGTTGTCTTCAACAAGGATCCACCTCCGGGATTTCCAACTCTCCATTTCACTATTCCTTGGTCTTGAATTGCCACTTGCTTTAAAGCTTCCACACTCAGGTACTCAGTTTCTAACCGAATACTATTGTTCCAAAGACTAGAATAAGGACACCCAAACCTTATGATTGCTTCAGATGTCTGGCTTTTCTCTAGCCAACCTCATCAGCTCTGCTCAAATTCCAGTTCCTGTGTTCCATTTTACTTCAATCTTCATGGAATCTTCTTTCATTATCTTTCTTGTCCATTGTATGACTTTCCTGCTTCCAGCAGGGTTGTGAGGGCTACCTCGCCTCTTTCTGCTAAGCTCCAACAGACTTGAATTCACTTAAAACACAACCATAAGGTCTGTTTTTCCTAAAGTGATCCTGGTTGCTAAGCAACATCTCATTATTTCTCCAAGTTTGTGTTTACTTTTCACGTTGTGAATTCTCTCAGCACAATGCAGAAACAGTTTGAACTGAAATCCAAAATCCCCATACATGTAAATACCTTTGTTCAACGTGAATCTAACTAGAGTTTTACCTATTCTTACACAGAAGCACTAAATTGAACCCACTTAAATCTGTGCCTTATTTCTAATTTTCAACAGTACAAACATATATCACTGAAACTACCTCCGCTTCCTGACCACAGACAGTGCATTCAGGATCCTAACCATTCACTGCATAACAGATTGGTTTTCATCACTTCTGGTTCTTGTGCCATTCAACTTAAATTGGTGTCCTCTGGCTCTCTACCTTTCTGGCCAGGGGAATACTTTCACAGAATCGTACAATCCCTACAGTGCAGAAGAGGCCATTCGGCCCATTGAGTCTGCACCGACCACAATCCCACCCAGGCACTATTCCCGTAAACCCATGCATTTATCCTAGCTCGTGCCCCCTGACACTAATGGGCAATTTAGCATGGCCAATCCACCTAACCCGCACACCTTTGGACTGTGGGAGGAAACCGGAGCACCTGGGAGGAAACCCATACAGACATGGGGAGCATGTGCAAACTCCACACAGACATGATGTGCAGATGCCAGCATTGGACTGGGGTGGGCACAGTATGAAGTCGCTCAACACCAGGTTAAAGTCTAACAGATTTATTTGGTAGCGCGAGCTTTCGGAGCGCTGCTCCTTCATCAGGTGCTGCTCCCTCAC
Organism: Mustelus asterias; assembly: GCF_964213995.1. Lineage (NCBI taxonomy): Eukaryota > Metazoa > Chordata > Chondrichthyes > Carcharhiniformes > Triakidae > Mustelus > Mustelus asterias. The sequence continues at coordinate 17,691,850 of NC_135809.1, forward strand.
CTGATGAAGAAGTAGCATTCCAAAAGCTCGTGCTACCAAATAAACCTGTTGGACTTTAACCTGGTGTTGTGAGACTTCTTCCTGTGTCCACACTGACAGTCAGTCACCCAAGGCTGGAAATGAACCCAGGCCCCTAGCACTGTGAGGCAGCAGTGCTAACCACTGTACCACCGTGTCGCCCCTATTGTGCCCAGACCCTCCATGCTTTTGAACACCTTTTTCTCCTCGCAACTTTTCTTCTCAAAAAAGTGAACCTCTCCAGTTTCTGCAATCTATTCACACAACTCAGGTCCCTCATCCCCGGAATAATTCCTGCAACTTTCTTTTTGCACCCTCTCTAATGGTTTAATCTCCTTCCTTATATGTGGTGCCAGAATTGGACACAATACATCAGTTGAGGCCAAACCAATGTTTTACGCAGTTTTCTATAACTTCTTTGCTTTTGTACTCATTCCCTCTTTTTATAAATCCCAAGATCCCGTATGGTTTATATTAATCGCTTTCTCAACCACTCCTGCCAATGATTTGTGCACAATTCCCTCAGGTCTCACTTCTCCTGCACTCCCATTAAAATTGTATTCTTTATTTTATATTGCCACTCTATTTTGCCTACTAAAAAAATGTACCACGTCATGCTTCCCTGCATTAAATTTCACCTACCATGTATCTGCCTATTCCACCAGCCTGCCTGTGCCCTCCTCATAGTTCACAATACTTACAAGTTCTGAGACATTCACAAATTTTGAAATTGTGTTTGTGCCCTGCACACAGTAGTCAAGGTCGTGTATAGATCAAGAAAAGCAGCGGTCCTAATAGTGAAACTTGATGCACACCGTCTTAAATTTAAAAAAACTATTACTCCGTTTCTAGACACTCATTTAGCTGCCCCTTCTATTCCATGGACTTTAATTTTGTTGATAATGTGGCACTTTTTAAAATGCCTTTTAAAAGTCCACATACACCACACCAACTGCATTCCTCTCAGCGGCCCTGTTACCTCATCAAAAAACCCAAGTTACTTAAAAATTGCCTTTAATGAGTCCATGCTAGCTTTTCTTAATTAATCCACATTTGTCCAATTTTGACCTGAATTATCGTTTCCACCCGGTAGTCATTGGTCTTTTCCTTGCACCCTTTCAACAAGGCAATAACATTTGAAATTTACAGTGCAGAAGGCGGCCATTTTTCACTGACAACAATCCCACCCAGGTACCATCTCTGTAACTCCACATATTTACAGTCTTAATCCCCCTGACGCTAAAGGGTAATTTATCATGGCCAATCAACCCAACCCGCACATCTTTGCAGTGTGGGAGGAAGCACATGCAGACACGAGGAGAATGTGCAAACTCCACACAGACGGTCACCCAAGGCTGCAATTGAACCTGGGTCCCCAGCACTGTGAGGCAGCAGTGCTTGCCACTGTGCCACCACCCCCCATTATGGGCTGCCTTTAAAAGAGATGGTTGGGTACAGTCTGCAATAAAGCAATCCTTTTCACTGTATACGAATACATGTGACAATAATAAATCAAATCAAAAGTCAAGGTATGCTACCATGGGAGAAAAGGAAGGGCAAATGAAGCCTGAGTCTGCCGAAATGAAGAGAGAAAATCAAGCAGGAAAAGAGTGTTGATAATACAGGCAAGAACCAGACTGAATATCGAAAGTTCAAAGGGGAACTGAAAAAGAAATGAGGGGCAAAGAGAGGGTAGGAGAAGAGACTGGCAGCTCATGTCAAAGGATATTCAAAAGTCTTGTACTGGCATTTTAATAATATATGTTAATAAATGGAGGAGTGAGGTGGATTATGGACAAAGGGGATTTATGCATGGAGACTGAAGCTATGGCCGAGGTACTAAATGAGTACTTTGTACTTGTCTTTACCAAGGAGGAAGATGCTGCCCAAGTCATTGTGAAAGAGGAAGTACTTGATGTACTGGATGGACTAAACATTGATAATGAGAAGGCATTACAAAGGCCGGCATACTTTAAAGTTGATAAGACACCAGAAATGGATCAGATGAATTGAGAATACAGGGGAAAGTAAGGGTGGAAACTAAGGAGGCGCCAGCCATAATCTTCCAATCCTCCTTTGATACAGGGGCCGTGCCAGAGGACTGGAGAATTTCAAATGGCCTTCTTCTGCACTGTACGTTCTATGGTTAAGATTGTGCACCTACATCTCTGCAACCTGGATTCAACTTCCACTCGGGGATAAGAGTTTAATAACAGTTTTTCATTATGATATAGTACATGTATCTAAAATGGAAAAAAAAATCTTTAACAACAGAGCTCAGATCGAAACCATGGCTTGAGGGGTGGTGTCAGCAGCAGCAATAAATAGAGAGGGGAAGGACCTGGACACAGTAAGCTGAGCAGCATCAGTGAAAAGATATTAAAGGAATGATGTTACAGGGCAACAAGTAGAGGAGTGGTTGGGGAGTAAAGTATTACCATTGTCTTCATTAATACTGAGAAGTGTGGTTACTGTGCTTAGTAAATTGTTCATTTGGCATATTTAAATAGACTTAAGTCTAAGTTTTCTGTAATTTAACCTCCTCATTAAATAAAGTGATACCGCAAGAGAAATAGCTGATTAGTGAATGTTTATTCATTTGGCTTATTTCTGTTACATTAGTTACTAATCAGGTAAATAGGCAGGGCATCTAAACCCCTCGATGCACACTGTTCCATGTGCAAATCCAGGAAACCACTTGCGTCCTGGACAACCACGTGTTGGAATTGTCACCAACATTGAAGAACTTGAGCATGGGATTTTGGAGTTTCAGTAGCAGCTGGAATCACTGTGGTAGAGAGGCTAACTACAACAAACAACATGTTTCTGGATGTGGTTACCCCCCACCTTAAGAGTTTGCAGGCAGAAGGGGAATGGGTGGCTGCCAAGCTGCTAGTACAGGAATTCCTAAAGTTAAAGTATTAGTCACAAGTAGTCTAACATTAACACTGCAATGAAGTTACTGTGAAAATCCCCTAGTCACCACACTCCGGCACCTGTTCGGGTACATTGAGGGAGAATTTGGCATGGCCAATGCACTTAACCAGCACATGAGAGAGTGTGGGAGGAAACCGGAGCACCTGGAGGAACCCAAGCAGACACGGGGAGTGTGCGCAAACTCCATACAGACCAAGCCGGGAATCAAACTCGGGTCCCTGGTGCTGTGAGGCAGCAGTGCTAACCACTGTGCAGCCCCTAAAGTGCATCTCACTTTCCAACTAGCATTCAATTCTGAATCCTGTTGAGAGTACCGAACCCTCTGATGAGTGCAGCCGGAGCTAGCAGCTAGCCCAGGAGGAATGCAAGTGACAATGTGTTTGTGTGGCCACAGACTAGAGTCCAGGATGGTATATTGTCTCCCTGGTGCTAGGATCAAGGACAACACTGAGCAGCTGCAGAGCACCGATGTGGGTGGGTGAACATATAGTGACGGTGGTCCATATCTGTACCAACAACATAGGTAGAAAGAGGGATGAGGTCCTGCAGGCAGGTTTTAGGAGGCTAGGAATGAAACTAAAGAGCAGAATCTCAAAGGCACCAATCTCAGCATTACTTCCTTTACTATGCATGAGAGTATAGAAATGGGAGGATATGCAGATAAACGAGTGACTGGAGATATGGTGTAGGAAGGAGATAGGAACCAAGAGATAACATTGGAGGAAAATAAGATGCACAGAATTGGGAGAGACAGCACTAGGGCAATAAATAGTAAAAGTTGACTTAGAGCACAAGGAAATGCAATAAGGTTTATTTAGTTCTACAATCCATGTGAATGGAGCATACTGAACAAGGCTGATGTGCAGCAAGTACAGACATCCAAGTGGGAATGTGGTGATAACGGAGACCCTGCTCAAGAAAGGGCAGGATTGGGTAATAACTATTCCTGGATGCAAGATGTTTTGGAAAAACAGGCAAGGAAAGAAAGGAAGGGCAGCATTAAGGATAATATTAAAAGGTTGGAGAAAGAGGATGTCTAGAAGGGGTCAAGGACAGAATCTATTTGGTTAGAGCTAAAACATTATACTGTTGGATGTATTTGGGAGACAATCAATTAATGGGAAAGATATTTTCTTTGGCAGCCTTCTGTCTGGTAAGCCGATAATTTGTTTGACATTGCCTAGTGTGGCCGAGAAGCTCAAATCTAGTATCGCAGTCAGCTGCAGAAGACAACATTGAGCTGAGAAGGTGTGGCATTCCTTGCCCTCTCTTTCAGCCAGCTGCGCTTTCCGTTTTTCCTCGCTTTTTCCAATGCTCCTCCAGTCAGCTTCCCCCAACAGTGGCCGTCTCCATGTCCGCCATCTTCCTCATAGCTGAGGTACAGGCATCATTGGCTTAGCAATAAGTGTATGCTGATAGACTGGCTCTCGGACCCGAGTTGGTGACTTTGGCCTGCCACAGGATGCTGAGGAAATGTCCAAGACAGCAAAGAAAGAAACTGTTCAGTCTTTCCTACTTACCCAATCGAGAAGTGTGTTGACTAAGCAGACTTGGTAGACTCTCAGTTTAATGTTCTTGGTCAGGTTGCTGTTGTTCCTCATTCTCAAACAGCTTGGATATAACAGCTCTGAATATGTGTTGCTTTCAGCATCAAGTGCTGGATAGCTGGTGACTATGGAAGATTCATGTGTGCAGCTATCAACCTCCAACATCACACTGAGAATGTCAATAGATGGCATTTATCTTGCAGATGTTGATGAGTCAAACTCAATTTGCTATAGTACATTTGCCACTGAAGCTGTTCCTTTGATATGGAATATTAATAGTAGCTTTAACATTTCATATCACACAAAATATAATGTGGAGATGCCAACGGAGGGCTGGGGTGGGCACAGTAAGAAGTCTTTGCAACCCCCATTTGGCCTGGCCTTGCAAAATCCTACTAACGGTCCTGGCTTGAGACAATTCACACCTCTTTAACCTGTGATTATCCCTCTCTCCACACACACTATCTATACCTGTAAAGACTCATATTCCAACCATTATCTTGCAATTGAGTCTGTGTCTGTATATGCCCCATTTGTGAACCCAACTCTCCACTCACCTGATGAAGGAGCAGCGCTCCGAAAGCTTGTGATACAGAATAAACCTGTTGGACTTTAACCTGGTGTCGTGAGACTTCTTACTGTGCACACAAGATATAGAGAAACAAAATTGCACGGAAATTAGAAGGGTGCAAAAACACAATTATTGAGGACTTTATCCTAATGCAGACTGAATGTAAAGGAAGGGGCTTCTGGACATTCAGGAAAATTTTCTAAATCAATGTTTCCATCCCAACAAGGAAAAAGGCATTGCTGGTTCTTGAAAATGAGTTGGGTAAAGTATCAGAGGGGGAACAATAAGAACAATCACAACCAAATCATAGAATGGTTACAGCACAGGAGGTTGTGTTCTTGCCAGTTCTCTGTTAAAGCAACTCAGCTAGCTGCACTCTCCTGCCATTTCCCCTCGTTCTGCAAATCATTTCTTTTCAGATAAATATCCAAGTCCCGCTCGAAAGCCAAAACTGGATTTGCCTCCACCACATTTTCAGGCAGTGCATTCCAGATCCTAACCACTTTTTGAACAAGAATGTAATATTTGCAATCCTCTATCTGAGAAGTATCTGAGAAGTGATCACAGCATAAGGCTTTAGATACAAACTTTATAGTTGAATACCAGCAGAAATCCACAATACATTTGCCTTCAATTTAGTATCTTTATTGCACAGGAACAAAGAACAATACAGCACAGGAACAGGCCCTTTGGCCCTCCAAGCCCGTGCCACTCCCTGGTCCAAACTAGACCATTCTTTTGTATCCCTCCATTCCCACTCCGTTCATATGGCTAAGTCTTAAACGTTCCCAGTGTGTCCGCCTCCACCACCTTGCCTGGCAGCGCATTCCAGGCCCCCACCACCCTCTGTGTAAAATATGTCCTTCTGATATCTGTGTTAAACCTCCCCCACTTCACCTTGAACCGATGACCTCTCGTGAACTTCACCACCGACCTGGGGAAAAGCTTCCCACCGTTCACCCTATCTATGCCTTTCATAATTTTATACACCTCTATTAAGTCTCCCCTCATCCTCAGTCTTTCCAGGGAGAACAACCCCAGTTTACCCAATCTCTCCTCATAACTAAGCCCCTCCATACCAGGTAACATCCTGGTAAACCTCCTCTGTACTCTCTCCAAAGCCTCCACGTCCTTCTGGTAGTGTGGCGACCAGATCTGGACGCAGTATTCCAAATGCGGCCGAACCAATGTTCTATACATCTGCAACATCAGACCCCAACTTTTATACTCTATGCCCCGTCCTATAAAGGCAAGCATGCCATATGCCTTCTTCACCACCTTCTCCACCTGTGACGTCACCTTCAAGGATTCTTTAAGTACAGAATTTCTCGTTATTCTTTCATCAAAGATTTGATGAATGAAAACTTCCGTGGAAAAAGCTACATAAAGCTGTGTAAAAACAGACCGAGGACTAGAAATACAAATTCTGCCAGGAATCGGGCTTTGGTGACTTCTTTATAGTCATAGAATATGAAAATATAATTGGGAACTGCCCCTCTTCCCCCCCCCCCCCAAAGGGAAAGGCAGGGGATCAATATTATTCGAGGAATAAACACTATTTCCTTGAAATCAGTTTATTATTTCAGCTTCTATTGTTGGAAAGTTTCCCCAACTATCAAACTTGAGCAACAACAAAGTCCTTGGACAGAATTTTCTGGCCATTCCCGCTGCAGTGAACAGAGATATGGCCGAGTGCCAAATTCTCCATCCCCGCTTACAGCAGCAGTAGGGTCTGAAAGGCCAGAAAATTCCGGCCAAGTTGTTTCTGTTGCTTCCTGGAGTCTTAAAGTTTGTGCAATGGCATGCCTACTGGAGTTAATTATCATCTTCATTGATAGCCAATGTTGCTGTATTCTTGTAATTCACCCGGCAACCTAAAATGTTTGCATTTCAAATAATAGGTTTCATCAAATAATTGCCCCTGCCATTTTGTCACAATTAACCAATGTCATCACTTGACCCCTCCTGTCACAATCCTCCCGGGTCATCCCCATCTTATTCCTTTAATCCCTCCCATTCCAGCCCTCTCAGAAACTCTGCCTCCAGCCAGGACAACTGTCGCTGGACTCCTCTTACCCGACACCACTTCTTTCCTCCAAACCATCTTCTCCTCGCTGCTGGTGGTGGCTGCGACAGGTGGGTTGTGTGCTCCAGTCCTCCACGTGCATGTGTTTGCACGTCAGGCATTGCCCAACAAATAAAACCCAGCTACAGATGCATCTCTTAAAGAGACCAATCAAAACAGTCCCAACAGACAAAATCTTGAGCATCATAGTAGCAGACGGTAGCATAAGCAGAATATATCTTTTCGATACTAAAATGCAATCTTTTTGTACAACTTTCTGTTATATATTGGTCTTAAAAAAATGATGTATTTTTTTCTTCGCTGTTTAGAATTCTTTTTGAAACGCATCCAGAAATTCCATCTCCCAATGTCTCAATGATGAAATGCTCTACATATAAAAATGTTCTGCAGTTTTGGCTGATGATCCAGGATCATATGTGTCTGCCAACATACGATTACTGCCTACCTGAGCGAAGGACCAGAGGACTGTTAATGGCTGTAAAATTATACTACAGCATTTAGTTGGCAACCTTCGGAAAAGAGAAATTGGGAAATGATGATGCCTTTGCAACAGTATTGGTTCTGACACAACCGAACTATTTATAGAATTTCTTAAATTTAGTTCTTTTAGCAACAAGGTATTAAGCACTCAATCTCTTTGGTCACTGACTGATTTTCTGGCTGGAAATTCATGCTTCAATATTCTTACTTTTGATTTCGCTGGATGTTAAACATTTCTGGAACTTGATGATCTGGTTATGTGCTATCTTGGCTTCTAGTTATACCTACCACTGTGTAAATGGAAACTGTGAATATAATCACCATTGCTACACTATCACAGATGTGCTTCCCATTACATTTTATTTTACTGACCTAGCTGCAAATTGGCAAATCATTATGGTCACAATCTGATATCACACTTCAGATTTATTCTATATAATTTCACTGACTATAACGTAATCTATGTAACTTCAGTACAGTACACTAAAAATGGACGTACACTTAAATGGAATACACATCTCGAAGAATGTAAATGTAATGTTAGGAAGGAATTGAAACAAAAATTGAAAATCTTGAAAACACAGGTCAGGCTGGAGTGGCAAGAGAAAGGAAAAATGGTTAACATTTCAGACCACAGATCCCTTTGTCAAAAACAGATATTACTACAGACCAGCAGCTGGGCGGCATGGTGGCACAGTGGTTAGTGCTGCTGCCTCTCAGCGCCAGGGACCAGGCTTCAATTCCAGCCTCGGGTGACTGTGTGGAGTTTGCACATTCTCTCCGTGTCTGCGTGGGTTTCCTCTGGATGTCACTGTTTCCTCCAACAGTCCAAAGATGTGCGGGTTAGGTTGATTGGCTATGCTAAATTGCCCCTTGGTGTTGGTGGGATTAGCAGGGTAAATACGTGGGGTTATGGGGATAGGGCCTGGGTGGGATTGTCATTGGTGCAGGCTCAATGGGCCGAATGGCCTCCTTCTGCACTGTAGGGATCCTAGGATTCCCATGAAAGAGGAACAGAGTAAAAAAGAGAGGGAAAAAATGGCCACAAATACCAAAACAAAAAAAATTACGATGCCTAAAGTGATGATTAAAAGTGACAGAAGTGATAATATAAAACAATAAGATAGAAGATACGAGACCCCGACGATGTAACAAAGGTTAAAGCAGAATAGCAAGATGGAGGAGGAAACATGGATAAAGATGAACAGGCTGCAGTGACCTGGGAATGTGACAGAAAAAAATCCAATAGGGATCAGGGGCTGCACTTGTCAGCTGTGCACTAATAGGGACTCCCTATAAATATTGAGCATTGTTCAATATTGCTGAACAAACCCGTTGGTCCCGAAAAAATAATTCCATTTGTGCGCAGTTTCATTCTATCAGGGTTTATGGTTGAAAACTTTAAGCAAGTGATTTTAGCACTTTCTTGGAATTGCCTCAATCACATTTTGCTTCCCCTTTCTATTGCACTCCCTGTGCCCGATTTTACATTCTATTTTATACTTCTTGGTTTAGACTCTGCATGGTTGAGGATTCTTCAATCTGATTGGCTCAGGTGGCATGCTGTTGGTTACTCTCAGAGATCCCAAGGCTAGCCAGGTGAATGCAAGTTGCCACCCAGAGCTCAAAGTCTGTGACCAGCTTATCAATGTGACAGCCATTCACCATTACTGAGAGCAAAATCTGCCTAATATTAACTAGTGGCCAGGCACACCTCAGCAATGTATCACTGGCCAGTCTTCAGTCCATATGGAACACATTACATTGGCCAAATGTGATGGTTTTAAGAAACAACTGTTGTTAAGTGTGGAATGCATTGAGTATGCAGTAATATAATTTCTCTAGTTGGAACCTTTACAAAGGTTCAGCATACCGTCCTTGCTTTTATACTCAATACCTCTATTTATGAAACCGAAGATTCCATATGCTTTGCTAATTCCTTTCTCTGTCCTGCTGCCTTCAAAGATCTACGTACATGAACCTTTCAAGTTACTCTCCACACTTCAATCTCAAAAATTCTCCCATTACAGTTGCATTGTACCCAATACAAGTAGTGTGGGAAGTTCACCTATTTCTAGACTAATGCCCACGGGCTCTTGAATTAGCTACAAAATATACCAAGGTTATTTGGCAAGATTGACATTCTTGCTGTTAAACACTTAATTTAATGGCCAATAAACACCACCTCCAAACATAATTCCAATGATAAGGAATCAAGCTGTTTAACAACGAACACTAAAAAATGTCACGTTGCATAGGTGCAGCAGCAAAAAGGAAACAGAAATTTGCAAATGTGGGCACTTAATCATTTCAACATTATAGCAATGAACGATTAACAGTATTTATAAAATCTGTATTGAACCTTGGCAAGCACATGATGTGACACTTGAATTAATCATACGGCAAATTTTGAATTTCAACTAGGCTGTGCAGCAAGGTACAGAAAAATCACCACATGCCATTTTTAGACATTTCCCACTCAGTGGTTAAGAAGCACGAGAAAGGTTTGTTATAGACCAGTCAACTCCATCCAAAGACAAGACGCAGGGCTTAAAGAAACATTTCCACCCGTCGGAACAATAAATGGTTCAGAATAGCAATCATTGGATTTTCCCCAAATGCCTTTCAATAAACAGGGATAAGGTGAACTTAATGATACAGTTCTACAGGGTGCACGGGAACTTGGGAGGGTTCATGTATATAGATCATTGAAGGCAGCAGGACAGAGAGAAAGGAATTACAAAGCACATGGGAATCTTACCAACTTGTCCTGTTCCCTCCATGCTGACACTATCGTTAAGAAAGCCCACCGACGCCTCTACTTTCTCAAAAGCTGAAGGAAATTTGGCATGTCCGCTACGACTCTCACCAACTTTTACAGATGCATCAGAGAAAGCATTCTTTCTGGCTGTATCACAGCTTGGAATGGCTCCTGCTCGGAACAAGACCGCAAGATGCTACAAAGGGTCGTGAACGAAGCCTAGTCCATTACTCAAACCAGCCTCCCACTCACTGACACTCTCCACACTTCCCGCTGCCTCGGAAAAGCAGCCAGCATAATTAAGGACCTCACATGCCCCGGGCATACTCTCTCTCGCCTTCTTCCATCAGGAAAAAGATACAAAAGTCTGAGGACACATAGCAACCAACTCTTCCCTACTGCCATCAGACTTTTGAATGGGCCCACCTCACATTAAATTAATCTTTCTCTACATCCTAGCTATGACTGTAACACTACATTCTGCACTCTCTTTTCCTTCTCGATGAATGGTATGTTTTGTCTGTATAGCGCACAAGAAACAATACTTTTCACTGTATACTAACACATGACAATAATTAATCAAATCAAATCTTGGGCTTCATAAATAGATATACTGAGTATAAAAGCAGGATGGTATGCTGAATCTTTATAAAGGTTCCAACTAGGGTATTACATCCTGTTCTGGAAGTTTCAGAGTCCTGGAGCGGGTGCAGAGGAGCTTTGCCAGAATGGTTCCAGGGTTGAAGTGCAGCACAGTGGTCAGCACTGCTGCCTCGCAGCGTCAGGGACCTGGGTTCAATTCCCAGCTTGGGTCACTGTGTGGAGTTTACACATTCTCCCCATGTCTGCATGGGTTTCTTTCGGGTGCTCCGGTTTCCCCCACAGTCTGAAAGACGTGCTGATTAGGTGCATTGACCCGAACAGGCGCCAGGCTGTGGCGACTAGGGGAATTTCACAGTAACTTAATTGCAGTGTTAACGTAAGCCTGCTTGTGACTAATAAATTTTAAACTTTTTTGTTGCAAGGTTAGAATAGAAGGGCTGGATTTGTTCTTCTTGGAGCGAAGGGTCAAAAGTGATTAACAAGATATAAATGGTTTAGATGAAGCAAACAAAACAAAGCTCTTCCCATTAGCTGATAGTACACAAACATAAGGCTTTGGGCTAGTGATGTGGTTGGGGAGGGAGGGGACTCTTTTTATGAAGTGGCAATAACCTGGAACTTGCAGCCTATGAAGGTGGTGCAACCGGAGGTGATCTATGATTTGAGACACAAAATAAGTTGGATGGACACCGGTGGGGGTGGGAGGATAAACTTGCAGGGCTACAACAGAAGAATGGGACTGACTAGATTGCACTACTGAGCTGACATTTTCTTGATGGGCCAATGGCCTCTTTCCATGCTGTAATGACTATGACTCTTGAACCAAATTTTCACAACAGCCTTACGTTCAATTGGTGTTAACTGATAGTAATTTGCCTTAGAATCAAAATTAGATATTCATGAAGCAGTAGTATGATACCAAACCAAGAGTTTAGCTCAGTGGTAGTGTCTAAATGGTAGAACACAATCTAGGATGTCACTTCAGCACCAATGGAGCACTCCATTTGTGTCACTTGAATGAGACACAAAAGTGTGAGCACAACAGCTATACAAAATATCCCATTGCACGAATCTCATGCCAGTTCTGGTAGCACTCATGCTGGTGTCAGAAGGCTGTGGTTTCAGGTCCCATTTCAGAAGCATACCAAATTTAGCCTGACACTCCAGTAGAGGGGGAAACAGTCAGAGGTGCCTTCTTTCAGACAAGACTGAGACCCTGTCCGTCACTTCAGGTGGACTTAAATGACGTCACAGACCTATTTTAAGACTAGGTGTGTTCTCCTGGTGTACTGGCCAATAGCTACTTCTCAACAATGTCAATAAAGCAGATCATGTGGTTATTACCATATTGTTGCTGTGGGATCTTGCTTTACATAACTTTGCTGCCATGTTTCCTACATAGTAAGAGTTTTAATAACACCAGGTTAAAGTCCAACAGGTTTATTTGGTAGCAAATCTTACTGTGTTCACCCCAGTCCAACGCCGGCATCTCCACATCATGTTTCCTATATCAGTGAAGATGCTTCAAACGTACTTCATTCGCTGTAAAGGGTGTCTTTAGATTGAAAAATGCAGTGTAAATCTAATTCAAAAAGCAATGTCTCGCTAATCTTTATGCCTCAATCACAAGAAAATCAGATTAACTATACACTTAGCTCATTGTTGTTGTTAAGAGTTTGCTGGTTGAAAATTGGCCACGTTTACCTTCCTAAATGACTGGCTGTGGGAGTGTTTTCTATATGTCTTATGGGTGTGAAGAGCTTTATCTGATAACATTATCAATTTGCAATAAAATGTAAGAGAATTTCTGTGCCGATAAGCCGTGTGCGAGGAGTTTGCACATCCTCCCCATGTCTGCATGGGTTTCCTCCCACAGTCCAAAGATGTGCGGGATAGGTTGATTGGCCATGCTAAATTGCCCCTTAGTGTTAGGGGGATTAGGAGGGTAAATATATGGGGCTACTGGGACAAGACCCTGGGTGGGATTGTCGTCGGTGCAGGCTTGATGGGCCAAATGGCCTCCTCCTGCGCTGTAGGGATTCTATGATTTCTATCATTGCATATTTTCTACCTCTGACTTTAATGTGTGCGACTGTCACTGCGAGATACTTAAAAAAGAGACACTCATCTTCTTTGATAAAGCATGTATTGAAAATAATCAAATATAAACACATTGTATAAGAATACTTACAAAGTATTTAGTACAAAAGTTTATTTGTCAAATACTTGTCACTCTTCAAGTTTTGTTTAAACCATAAAATAAATAAATTCTCACAAAACAAGATTGCACATAAATTTTGACCAGCCTCAAGAACTGATGCACTGGCATGCATAAATTTTAGTGTTCCAACTTTTCCACTGCAGTAGATTTTGTCTTCAAGTATGTTAATACATAAAACAAAGAGTCTCTGCAGCAGCAAGTCCACCACACTGAACATAAGAAAGGGTATTATGCAACCCTTCCTGGAATCTTCACCTGGCAAGCAGTCACTTTGGACTCTCTACCATGGCAATAACACTTTTTCTTTGAAACCTGCTGCTTTTGAACCTGTAATAAAAAAATCTCAACAGAAGTTTAACAAAGGGAGGGGGAAAGAAAAGGGAAAACAAAAAATTGAAACTGCCTTATTCACGTGCATAGAACTGCACTAATTTTAGCCAACTTTACATGCATCAGTTTGCATAAAGACTAAAGACACACGACATTTAAAAAATAAAAAGCATTCATCATTCTGAGGTACCATACTTACGGACGTGATGTTACGAGAATCTGACAGGGCCCAGAGGCCAAGTAGGAGGAGTTCATTGATCGTGTTTTGGGCCACTGGTTCGTAGGCTCCGAGATATTTTGACCACGTAGTGAAGAAAGCGGTATGGGGGCATGTGCATCTCCACTGATTACTGCCTGCATTTGCAGACATCAGCTACAGACCCAGCCAAGTCTTGAACGTAGGGGGGTGAGGATAGATTTTTTACGCTCTGTAATCACTGCCCTCTGTTCTGGGAAGGGCTTAAATTTAAGAGCTCATCTAAGCTGACGCCAATCTCCTGGCACCTGGTAACTAGTTTTCTGAGATTATCAGTTTTACCTCCTTCTGAAGCTTCAAACAAGAGTTGCTGAAAGAGATAGGGGAAGCATTTAGGTAAGACCTAGCCACCGATTCAATATTACCTTGTCACTGGAAATGGTTGCTTTTAAAACAATGATCTGCATTATCTCTTTTGCAAGTTAGAACTCAAAATACTGCTTCTCAAATACCTAAAAATCATTGCTGTATAAAAATCTAAAATATGAAAAGTCAAAATCAAAGGAAAACGTAATGGGAAACTTTACATCTTTCCAGAGCGTTGCACAAAGGGGTAACTTCTGAAGAGCTCGTTGGTAAAGCTGGCGAACCTGAAAAATAGCAAATAGCAAGTGGGAGCACTTATGTGTGGACCACAAATTCATGGGAAACAAGAGTACAGAACTGCTACAACAGCTGCAATTATTAATGTAGAGGCGATTGATGGAGACAGTGCACTTTCAGTAAGTCAGACAGCAAAGCTTTGAAAACCAGAAGAACAACTAAAAGTATACAGTACTGCATCCAAAGGCAGAGGAGCATGGGAAGCAGGCAGAAAATTGGAGTTGAAACCCAAGATCAGCAATGACTGTACTAAACAGCAGACCAGGTTGAAAAGGCTGTATGGTGCACCTTTGCTCCTATCTAGTGTTCTTGCAGCAAAGAGCTAGAGTTGGTAACATTACCATCATCTGACCAAAATCATGCTAAACAGATTTGAAAATCAAAATCTTTTTTTTTGTAAACAGGTTGCCAGATGGAATTGACCAGACTGTAATCTGTTAAAGAAAAGCAGATTTACTATAATCTGATGAAGCTCAGTGGAACTAAACGCAAAATGGATTTTTTGCCAATTTCCTCAAAAAGCGGAGCGTTAGAATATGTTCCTGCGTAGGAGCATAAAATGTGGAACACATGCACTTACCTCATTTTGGTGGTCCTTCAACATGCTTTCAACGGCTATGGCTCTGATGCAAAGAGAAACAAAGAAAAGGTTAGTAACATTTTAAGGCTTTTGGCTGTTATATTAAAAGTCAGAAAGCATCAAAATATATTAATAGACACAGTGCAAGAGAGTACACTAAGATTCACAGTAACAGCTAGTGTTGTAACAGCATTGAGGGAGCTTTAGACTTGGGCCATGCTGCACCTGACCTGGGGATATATTTCCACCAGGTACAATCGCTCCATTGCCCAGCTAATAACACTCACACTAAACAAAAGTTGACTTTCAAGTGTTCAACTGAACTCTGGGTGACCCAAAGCCAAACTTCAGACTTAAATGGCTTCACAATTGAGGTAGGTCTTGCAGCAAGTAAACGTCAAATACTTTACCATGACTTTTTAAGCAACTATCTCAATTCAAATCCAGAAAAAATAGACTAATGCAAACCAAAATAGATTTCAGCAGCTGTTAAAAATCATTCTACGAATTAGTAATAAAATAGTAAGAATAAAAACACTATTACATTTTCCAAATTGGCAAACAGATTGGCAGAGAATGTGTAAACATATTCAACTGTAGTTTGAGGTGCTGGATATTACCCTCCTTCCACTCCTGCTCCAATATTCTGCAGCAAGAAATAAAAACAAGCAAACTGAAACCAACACGTTCATTATGAATCACTTAGTCATTTTCAGCAAACAGCACATCAACACAAAAGACAACCAACTTGCAACACAAGACTTTTGCATCGGAGGAATTCAAATTATTTCCAATGTTACCTTAGTGCTAGACCAACATTAGTTGGCATGAAGGTAGGGAATCTCTCCAAGGCTCTGCAGTGCTGCGATTGAGGGAGGCAACTTAGATAAAAGGAAACCACCTACAAAATAGTTAAGTTCAGTTAATCTTCAAATTAAATAATTCTTCCAAAGAAATTACCATGTCAAAACCGCTTAAAACCTTTAACCGCATAATTAACTAAGCCAAAGGATAAGTATATGGTAATTACTTCAAAAACCCTACTTTTAGCAAGACTCACATTTGGCCCCAATGAAAAGCATCCTGAGCACAGCCTTATCAAGCCCGAGTGAATCTGAAAATAAGTATGCTAATGGAAATCACTGGCAAAAAGATATTGGTGTCTTTACCAAAAGGCTTGCCATGGGTGACAACACCAGTTCCCAAACACAGAAAATGGAACAGGTGCGTGTTGTGAAGATGTGGACCCCATATCATATGTGGACCCCTCCATACGGTGTGTTGAATTTCACCAGTGCTGCCCTTTAGATGAGAGATATTAAATTGAAATCCCATCTGATGGATGTTAAAAATCTGAAAATGTGTGGACGTCTCAAATTTCAGTGTTATTCAAAAAGGGTAGGGAGTTCTCTCCATCTCTTGATCAACATGCTTCCTCATCCAAAATCGGGGGAAAAAATGTAGTTGCTGTTTGCAGGAGCTATTTAATGTGCAAAATGACGACAACATTCACCCACGTAAGATTACTGCCCAATGCAATTTTCCCCATACCAGGCTTTTTCGAGGTGCAAACATTGTGATAATATATAAAACTAGCTGTGCTCTTTTGATTCTGAAGATACTGATCTAGTGAGAGGTTGCAGTTACGAATGTAGCTACCTGAATCCTTGCTGATGCTTCACCGCAAGTCATATTTTGTGTTAGCCTTAAACAGAGTTTGGCTGACTACTCCAGGAAATACTCAATAAATTAAGCTAAGGTTGCCTTTACTGTTCATGTTGATCTGTGTTACATAGTTTTGGCACAAGAGGAGAGGAGAGTGATGCACATCGTCTAGTCAGTACAGACATTTGTGTGCCAGATCATAGAATCCCAACAATGCAGGAGGCGGCCATTTGGTCCATCGAGCCTGCACCGACAGCAATTCCACCCAAGTCCCCATAACCCATATATTTGCCCTGCTAGCCCGCCTGACACGAAGGGCAATTTAGCATGGCCAATCAACCTAATTTGTGCATCTTTGGACTGTGGGAGGAAACCGGAGCACCCGGAGCGAACTCACGCAGTGAGACAGGAAGAACATGCAAACTACACGCAGACAGTGACCCAAGGCCGGAGTTGAACCCGGGTGCCTGGCGCTGTGAGGCAGCAATGCTAACCACTATGCCACCGCACCATCTGTGGAATGCTTGCCATTTCTTAAAACCAACATAAAGATGCAGGCAGTTTGGAGCAGGTAACTAGAGACATCTTTATGAAGGATGCAATAGTGGAGTTTCCATTTGGCTCAGTTGATAGCATTCCTGTAAGAGTCAGGAGGACTTGAGCATAAAATCTATAGCCACGCCACTGCAGCAATATATTAAATGTCCCCCTTTTCACCAACTTTCTTCCCTCCAGAATTAAATCTTTACTGATTTGTTTCTAAAGTAAGTCACCACCCGTGACATATGCAAGTGGCCATTCTTCATGCGAGTCCAGATAGCAAGTGACATAACCAATTTTGGGAGCATCATAGCTAAGCTTAAGCCTACCCCAACCATATACAACTGTCAAGATAGTTGGATAACAATTAACAGCACAAACCCAAATTTCCCCCTCCCCTACCACCACGCGGACTACAATCAGCCAATTCATAATAAGTAGGGAAATAAAGCCTACAACAATCCCATGGCTCTATCTAACACAGCTTTAACCAACAGGAAAACAAAAAGAAAATCAACTTAACAAAATAGAACTTGTGCTTAGACAGGGAGGCCTACACATAGCTTTCCTATGCAACTATAGCTATTGGAAACTAGAAACAAAGTCAAAGTCTATTACCTGATTATGAAACTCATAGTTGCTCCAATAATTGGCAGAGCTGAATGGTATAGGCATTCTGGTGGGGACAGTAACTAAGCATCTATGCACCAGGTCCGTAAACAATTTAAAGTCTTTGATCTTGTTCTTGGTTCCAACAAGTTGGCTACTGGTAAAAACAAGATAACTGCAGAGAAAACACCCATTTTTTGTTATTGTGCTGAACAGAAAAGTTGATAATGAAGACATTAGTTCCAGAGATAAATCAGTTTCTATTAATCCGATTAAGATGAATTTTGTTTTTGCATGTTCTACTTACTCCATCCAGATTTGCTGCACTACATCATTCTGCATAACCGTACCCAGAGCTGCTTCAAATGTGTCCACAGCTTCTCTTGTGCTTGCATTAATGGACTGCCACAAGCTGTTATATTTATGAAGGAAAAACATGAAAAGAATGAAGGAGACTATTTAAGATTGGCATTAGCTGCTAATCGACAGGATTGCTCATTTAATGGTAATGTCTCTTGCTATATTTTTATTCAAGTTCAAAGTATAGGCGTCTATTTTTCTTCACATTTATGATTTTACATTTATTAGCTTAAATGGTTTTGAGCCTTGTCAAGGACAGGCATTACTATCAGGCATATATTTTGCTCAAGAACAACCCACTCAGTAGGGCTTCTTACCAAAAGATTAGCCACAGGTAGGGGATCTGTGTGTTCAGCAGTTCCCCATTCAACAGTTCCTTGCACGAAGATGCTCTGAAGTCATAAGGCATGGGGTAATTCAGGAGCTGACTGATGAAAGAACAAAAAACTTCAAACATGACACATTTTAAAAGCATCTCTTCCAACTATACAAGCACAACCAAAGTGCAAGAGCAGCAAAATGAAACTTGTGCAAAATAATTTCCAGATGTCTGTCTTATCCCAAGAAGTCTTCAAATCAATGATTTTTACTGTTAAACATACTCAGTAGCTGAATAACTGGAGCAATAAAATTCACTTTAGGTTCAATACTAAGAAAAATGCTTTGAATCACACCCAGTTCTCCAGGTCCTGAACAAAAACAGACAAAAATAATTGGGAAAAAATAGCATCAAACAGGTATCAAAGGTGTGTGCATCTCATACAGAATATCAGAAATGGTGCAGTAGAATATCACAACACCTCCCTCCCTAGTATCAAGGGAACTCTACTTTCCATAAGCATTCTCAGACTGTTTAACATGTCTAACTTTAGAAAATCAACTATGAATATCTTAAACATACAATTAATTTATAACTTTGTGCAGCATAAAAGTATGCCCGTTTAAAAACGGTGTGATTGCGTTTTCATACAATTTGTTTTTACAAAAAATTATTTCAAGTTTAGAAAAAATGGAAAATTACCAATGGACTTCCTATATTAAAAGGGTAAAGGTGCCTGTAATATTGAAGCATTCCTTGGTGGCACCTTGTCCTGACTTTTGACATTGTTAGCTTCAAAAAGGAACACAAATAATCTGGAGAGAAAATGTGCACTCAAGGCAACATGTACAAAAAACTCAGATACAAATAGGACAAGCTCTGGGACCCCTGTTTTGAAAACCTACATCTTAAAAAGTCTACAATGGAGTTAGATACAAAAACAGGATTTGAAAATGCACGAGAGTCACGCAACTAGAAAGATCTCAAACTACATTTAAAGGACAAAGATCCTTCATAGATCATAGAATCCCCATAGTGTAGGACGCGGCCATTTGGCCCATTGAGTCTGTACTGATTCTCCGAAAGAGCATCTTACCCAAGGGCATCCCCCGGCCTGTCCCTGTAACCCTACGCATTTACCATGGCTAATCCCCCAATCTACACTTCTTGAGACACTAAGGCGCAATTTAGCATGGACAATCCACCTAACCTGCACATCTTTGGACTGTGGGAGGAAACCAAAGCACCCAGGGGAAGCACTCTCAGACAAGGGGAGAACGTGCAAATTCAAACAAAGTCACCCAAGCTGGGAATCAAACGCAGGTCCCTGGTGCTGTGAGGCAGCAGTGCTAACCACTGTGCCACCATACATGACAATTCTGGATGGATAAATATAGATGAGTGAGGCTAACTGACAGGATACCCCCATGGGCCTGTAGCCATTATCTTGTTATTTGATGCCAAGGACTTTTGGGAGTAGAAATTTGAAATCTAAATTTAAGAATTAAAGATTAACAGCACAGGAAATAAAAACTTCCATTTTACTGTCAACAATGAAATAGAATCATAGAATCCCTACAATGCAGGAGGCCATTAGGCCTGATGAGCCTGCACCGACAATAATCCTACCCAGACCCTTTTTCCACAACCCCATGCATTTACCCTGCTAATGCCAGTATGAGGTAAAAGAACCACACAGGCATAAAATGAAGATCACATTGCATGAAAGATTGAAGTCAGTATTAGTTCTCCCAATTTGGATAACATTATGAAATTTGTACAAGGCATGAACGCATTCATCAACGAAGATGGAAAGGGTATCTGGTGGCATCAATAACAAATAATCTACTTCAACATGTGTGCATCAATAACATAGCAGTTTCCTTGAGCCTGGCTGTGGTCACTGAAAAAGTCATAGCCAACAGTTAATAGATCTGCTTCTCAATCCTGGAATAAACCACAGTGTGAAAGAGACTTTTGGAAGCAGAGGTCACACTTATGGAACCCTTTACTCCTTACTACCAGCAAATGTAGCTTATGCGAGCTAATTTCCCTAAATACAGAATGCAAGTTCAAGGCAAATAGTTTACCGAATTAGCAACTTACAAAGTTTGTTCTTAAAAGACAAGGCTTTTCTAGGCACTGGGACCTAACCTTACCGTAAAGTATTTGTAGGGTGGCATTTAGGGGCATCCCCTTCAAAGAAGGAGTCAATAAATTCTTGAAATAAAACAGGAATGATGTCTTGGTTTTTCTGCAAGGAATGAACAACAAAATGACTTTTTATGCTGAAGTTTGTATGCCATGTTTACTTCATTTACATGAAATAACTTCATAAGTTCAATACAAAATACAGCTAAAGACAATTGGTACTTGATTATTTATCTTCGCCAAACATCTTTCAATATTTAAGATGAGAAAAAGCCACCCAGCCCATTGAAACTAGCTCCTCCAACAGGACAGAAAAAGCGCCAATACTGGAAAAGATGAAATAAATTTAGAAAATGCAGAAAATATGCAGGTCAGTCAAGTATAAAGAGAAAAGGTAAGTTCATATATTTGGTGCATCATTAACATGTCATTTCTCCTTGCTGTGTTATTTCCAGTATTTATGTTTAGTTCTTGAGATGTAGGCAACACTGGCAAGGCAATATTCATCACTCAGAACTTTGAAGGTCAGCATAAGGCGAGGTTGGAGTCACATGTCGACCAGAGAAGTCAGGGATAACATGTTCCCTTCCCTGAAGGACATTAGTAAACCAAATAGATCTTAATGACAATCTGGCAGCTTTTGTGGTCTTTTCCCACAAGTCAGATTTGTTGAATTGAATCTCCAGGGTGCTAGTCCAGTAATCCAACAATTAGGCTACTATACCCTAAAAATCCTAATGAAATTTCAAAGTTTGTGTTTTATGGATTGTTCAACATTGGTAGTGCAAAAAAGGTGACGAAATAGCTTTTTAAACTGTAGGTTTGAAGATAGAGAATCAGATTTGCTCTATTAATGTTTTCTCAATTTTATTAACAAGTCAGGAGTTAGGTGGGACAGGCAGGAAAGGGGAGTTAAGAGCACAAATCAGCCAGGATCTTACTATATGGCCAAACAAGCTTGATGGGCCATAATGGCTTACGCCTGCTCCTATTTCTTATGATCCTGAATGCTTAATTTGTTTAGCAAATCATTGAGGAGGAGGGAAATACATAGGGAATGGAGAGGATAATACTTTTTTTCCCCCTTCCAAGGTGACTAGCAAAAAACTTGTGCATAAAAAAGTTCCCCAAAGTAAAACATTTGGTAAAAGACCAGATGCAGCCTGTGGAATCTGTCAATCTTGGAATGTATTCACTAACTGAGAGGAAAGGAATATCAAAAAATATAAATACACACCACTGAAATAAAGAACTTGAGTGCATAATAGAATAATTGAGCATTATGGGGACTCCTTCTAAATGCAAAAAGCCACACATTTGCAGCATCATCGATCTGCTTTCTCTCCAAATAGAGGTCAGCTAGAGCTTCAGTAAGTTGGTGTACAACCGGGCAGGACTGGAGCAGTGTCTTGCAAAGGTTTTCAGCAGCTTCCCACCTGAAAGATAGAAGTCCAGACATCTTACTAAAACATTAAAATCTGTTAACTAGTTCCAAAAAACCCAAAGATTCTCCAAATAAGTAGAAAAACTCTAAAATACCAAAGTTAAACATTACGACCACCAATCTGGGTTCTGAAACAATGCTCCATTAAAACTTCAATGCTATTTAAGAGGTTTAAGTAACCGTACCTTCCCATTAGCTTCTGTGCTAAAATCATATTTCTATAAACTGGGAGACAGATTGTAATCCTCTCCTTCATTGAAGAGCAGTTTTCTGAACATGCTTGGACAGCATCTGAACAAATTGAAAAACAAAATCATGAATTAACTGAAACTATGACTTACAATTTAACACAAGTGAAAGATATAAAACTCATCAACTTCACCTTCAAATAGTGCAAGTAATGTGTCAGGATGCGTCTTTATATCTTTTGATGTTTGCCAAGGGATGAGAAATGGTTCCTTCATCACAAGCTTGGATGGAATGGCTACTGCTGGATCGAAGAATTGGCAAGGGAGACTGTTGAATTCAATGAGGTGAATATAGGCTAACCAAGCCAGGCAGCAGTCATTTGTACTTAAATAGCCTGCCACACTTTTGTTACCATCTGAACTCTTCAAGGCATTCTGTAAAACAGAGATCAAAAATATGGATGCAACGTCCTAATTTATGCATTCAACTTGCATTAGCCATGACAAAACTCTGATGGAAAACTCAGGATGGGAAGCAAACCATTCTTACATCGGCATAACTCTCAAATAATTGTGACTATTGACAAAATTAACGTTCAAGACTAGAGTCAACTTGTCAAAGTATCTTGAATTTTAGTAAAATATGTAAACGGTATTCAAAATATTAATTTTGGAAGAGAAGTCATAATTGGGAAGGAACAGGCAGCAAGTTTGAACAGATTTAGACATCAGGCTAGAATGGGCAGTATCCAAATTTTCAGTCAATACTTGTAAAAGAGAAGGCATAATAATAATAATTTGACAGCATCTGCAAAATGTCCTTTTGAAGAAAAGCAATACTCTGATGCATTTCTGATGAGTTTTAATAATGACTGGCAATTTTGGGGAACAGTTAATCCTAAAATGATTCTGTTTTAATTTACTCCTAATACCAGGTTTCAGTTGCATTTCAAAACTTAATTCAGGATGCCTGTCTAGTTGCAAATGATAAAATGAGACACAAAAGGATCTCTCTCTCAGTACAACCGACTCTGTGCACATGCAGGAAGTGCTCCCGCTAGCATTGGGACACAAACAAATACAGCTTTATGGTTATATCTACTTAATTCCACAAGCATCTTGGCCTTGGCCCAGTCAGCACATACCTACGGACAACTCAAGCAACTGAACAGCAGTTGAGAAAAGGCTCATGGCCACATCTTCATCTTTCTTAGCTAGGGACAGCAGGACCAATTATAAAGTCAACACCATGCCGACAAGTACTAGTACAAGGAAAACATTCAGAAATGAGAAATGTAATAACAATGAATGGTCAGCATGGATTTCAGATGGTAAAATCTTGCTCAAATAACTTTGAATGTTTTGAGCTGGTAACAGAGTAGGTAATGGCAATACAGTAGATCTTCAGGCGGCTTCTGATTAAGTACCCCATAAATAGACCAGACTATTAAATAAATCTGGGACGAGCGGCAGAATAGATTGCTGGCTGGCTTCAAGCAGAGTGGGAATAAAGGGTAGTTAGCCTGAATGGCAGAAGGTGGCAAGTAGTGTTCCAAAAGTATTGGTGCTGGGACCACTGCCGTTTACAATTTACATTAATAATTTAGACTTTGGAATTGAAATCACAATTGCTAAATTTGCAACTGGCGTCAAATTTGTTGGGGTGGGTGAATTAGTTAGGACTTAGGACTGCAACAAATTACAGGACATTTGCAGAATGGGCAAATAATTGGTAAATGAAGTGCAACAGATAAATGTGAGTTCGTACCTTTTAGTAGGGAGATCAGTTATTATTTGAAAAGTGCAAGTTTGGTTAAGTTTAGGAACAAAAGGGATCCCGCAGTACAAATACACCAATCACTGAAAGTTCCATTACAGGTTAGCAAGGCCATAAAAAAGCAAATCAAGCACCAGGTTTTATTTTTGGAGGGAATAGATAGTAGATTTAGAGGAGAAAAGATGGGAGGAAGCTCAAATGGTTGGGCTTATTTCTGTGCTGTATGTCCCATGTAAACTGTGTAACTTTAAATAAAGGCATCATGCTCCTTACCATCTTATTAGTAAAATGCAAGAGTACCCAAGAATATAAAAGGGAACTAGGACCTTATGTAACTGAAGGTACTTCATACCCAATGCCCATTGAATTGCCACTTATGTACATGGGAGCCTTTTTAAATCCAGCAATATTTCATTGAAAGAACTGAAGTGGCCAATTAATCTATTTTTGGTGGCTTTGCTCAAGAAGAACGCTGGTCAGGACATTAGGACAATTCCCAATTCCTCTTCAAATAGCACCACAGATTCTTTAACATTCACATGAACAATCTGGAACAAGTGGCCAGTTTTCCACAAAGGATTTGGAAATGAATCACAGCTTTAAATTCATTTTTCTTTTTAAACAGTCATTTGTTGCTGCTGCTGAGACAAAGGTGATTTGTTAATGAGCCAGGCAGATGGCTAGACAGACCAGTTTGGGGAATATTACTGCTCACCAAGCACTTCTGACTAAACAAATATGAGTCAACTGACTCATCTAAGAGACTGTCAGGATTGGCTGCATTTATTTCAACAACAGCAAAGAATAGTTTCTCGAAGCCCACACTTTAAGGAAGACAGTTTTATTGAAGGGACTACAGAAGCGAGTCTCTGAATGAGGAAGTAATTGGAACAGCAGCCCTCTTACTTCCTGTAAACATGGAGAAAAGGACAAAGACACACTTAGAAAGTTCAGCAAGTTAGTCCAAATTGGTATTACAAAAAGTGGTTCACTTGAAACTAACCCAATTCACGTCAGGCCTCATCTTACCAAATTATTTTCAGTCCATTTGTCAAAATATTAGAGAGCACACAATGTTCAGTTTAGATCACCAGGGAGTTCCTACACTTCTCAGCCGTGCTATTAACAACTACCAGATAGTATGGGCAGTAAATTGAATATAAGACATTCTTACCAGGCTAACCAGCACTGCCAAACTAGAGAACAGTTAAGGCAAACTCAAAGTATGCCACACTATAATTCTACTCCGTTGGGTTGGACAAAGGTCAGCAGAGCCTAATTCTGTCCCAAAAAAAGGATCTCGGGATTTTGATTTTCAATTTTATCACCAATGAGGCAACACTCCAAAGAACACCTTTTGCAACTCCCTGGCCCATTAAATTCAAAGAGGCCAAATGGAAAACAAAACTAAGAAATAACTGGAAATTTGGACAATTTCAAACTTCAGGCCAGTTTATTGAATGAAAGAAACTCAGCAGCCTTTTTCAACAGGTTAATCAAAAAGGTATCTCTTACGTTCCAAAATTATAGAATGTTACAACATTGAGGCTGCCATTCAGTCCACCCTGTTTATGCTGGCTCTTTAGTAAAGCTAGGCAACCAGTCTCAGTCCCCTGCCCTCTTTCCATGGCTCAGCAGCTTTTATCCCTTCAAGTACTTATCCAGTTACTTGCATTTGAACATTATTATTGAATCTCCTTCCACCATGCTTTCAAACTGTGCACTTTCAATCACTACAAATTACTAGGTAAAAGAATTATACCTAAATTGCACCTGGTTCCTTTGCTAATCAACTTAAATCTATGGCTTCTGGTTAAAGGCCTTCCGGAATAGTTTCTAGTCATCATTTCGAACATCTCCATCAAACCTGCTTTGAGCCTTCTCTGGAGTAAAGAGAACAATCTCAGTTTCTCCAGTTAATTGAAGTTAGTCATCACAGGCACCGCTTGAGCATATCTCTTCCTCGTCTTCTCCCAAGGTCTTGACATCTTTCCTAAAGTGTGGTGCTCAGAATTGAACACAATATTCCAACTGAGGCCTAACCAGTCTTTTTCAAAACCTTAGCATAACCTCCTTGCTTTTGTACCCTGTGCCGCCAAAAACTAAGTCAAGGATCCCCAAGTGTCTTCTCAACTTGCCCTGCCAACTTCAGTGTACCAGAACATTTAATTTCAAAGTTATAAACAAATTCCAAAATACAAACCTGAAAAATAGCCAGTGCATTCTGCTGCCTTCCAGTAAAGAGACTTAGTTGCACCCAGAAAAGCAGGGATTGCAGTAGTTGAAAAGACAGAATTTCCGATTTTTCAGATTTTTCTATTCTTTCCATTAGGAATTGCACAATTCGGCCACATACGTAGTCTTTTCCATCGAAGGAGTTCTCCAGCATTAAGTACTGCAATTAAAAAAAACATGATTCTAAAGAAACATCTATTCTCTGAATTTCCGAAATGCTTCAGTCACTGAATTACTGCTGGAATCCAGCCAGTCTTTAGTAAGGAAACACTGCAGCTACATCACAGACAAACAGCAATAAAACAACCGACACATCAAAAATGATTTGACAGCTGAGTGTTAAAATTTTGGCTCGAACATTGGGGGAATCTTCCCTGCTCATCTTCTAAGTGCTAATGAGATCATTTACATATAATATAGAGAGACAGGTATTTAACTGAAAAATGGCACTTCCAACAACACAGGACTTGCACAACACTGTAGAATATGTGCTTATGTCTTGATGTGGAACTCGAAAAGTGTATTACTGTTAAACCAAGCTGACACTTGTAGGAAATGAGAAATTATGTTACACAGCAACCATAATAAATGAAGTTTGTATCTGGCACTTTTAATACGCAAACATTCAGGCAATTTTGAAATACTTACAGTCCACCAAACTACATTTGTAGAAGCATACTGCACAGCTGTCTCGCACATTTCTTGAACCTCTTCTTTTGTACCTCGTTTTGAAAACAAGTTGAGATAATGGCACCAAATTTCAGGATTTGCTCGGTTAATTTCAAGCGCTCGAGCTAAAGCATTCAAAGCAGCATCTAAACATTCTGTTGGAGTCCTAAAAGAAAGGAATTAAATTATTTGTAAAGCCGCTAAAAATGAGTTCCTCCAATACAAATTTTACCATCAAGGGTGAGAATGCAGGCACTGTCCCCATGATTATCACATGCGAACGCGATTCATTTATTAGAAAAGGAAAGATGCCAGGCAGCATAGGACACTTTTCTATGAGGAAAGGGCATGATTTTTTCCTCCTCTGGCTCGGATGGGGTAAGATGCAAAGAAAAATCTTTTTACACTGCACACCCCCACATCTAGGTGAAACTTTCTAAAACAAAATGCATTAGTGCCACCTACTGACAAAAAAAATGTCTAAATGACGATTTTAAAGAAGTCACAACAGTAAGTAATTTGGTGGCAGGTTCTGATGAATAGTAACGATCCAACGTTAAGTTAGGGAATTCAAAACAATTTTTCAGGGTTTTGATGGTGAACTGTTTACATTTGCCATCATTGCCCCCCTGAATCTGACCACTTCAGGATTCGGCACAAAAATGTGGAAACTCTGAAGCAGTGGAATGTCATTCACTGCTTCACCACAGACTCCGCACTTCCCTTTACAGCTCATATTGCTGGGATGTTAGTTTAAGCCTTGCTTAATGAAGTGTAACTGGAGTTTTAACAGCAATCTGAGTACTAACTATTGTTGAGTAACTGATTAGATCCTGAACGAAACAACTTCTAGGTGGGATGCCATTGGCATACAGCACGAAGAAAAGTGGCACAGAGAGGGTGCGACAGCGCAGTGGCACAGTGGTTAGCACTGTTGCCTCACAGCGCCAGGCATCCAGGTTCAATTCTGGCTTTGGGTGACTGTGCAAACTCCACGCACATTCTCATGTCTGCGTGGGTTTCCTCCAGGTGCTTCAGTTTCCTCCCAACAGTCCAAAGATGTGCAGGTTAGGTGAATTAGCCATGCTAAATTGCCCTCGTGTCCAAAGATGTGTAGGCTAGGGGGATTAACGGGGTAAATATGTAGGGTTCTGACATTAAAGCCTGAGTGGGATGCTCTGTCAAATATTGGGTCAGACTCGATGGGCCAAATGGCCCCCTTCTGCACTGTAAGGATTCTATGATCCTAGAGTCACAAAAAAGGATCCTTGGTTGAAATACTGGAAAATTGTCAGCTCCTGCAGAACTATATCCTAACATGAATCATTGAGGATGCAAGAGAGAAAAAGTTGAAGATGGAATCACAACCACACTGGAGGCCTCAAGGAGGGAAACTAAAAAAGTACTGCTAAAATGCTCCATAGATGGCTCCATATTAACTCCATAAAATTTGGCTTCTATCACATGTGTAACAGCTAAAACACAAGCCAAGTATCACAAAAATATTCATTTGTTTTTAAAAATGACTGCAAGATCCTGCATGCTCAAAATACACCTTATATTTTTAATTATGGTACGTGCAGTTCCTTTAAAAGTGGTTTAGGCAGTGTTTACACAGTCATAGCTCCGGGTGGCAGGACTTCCTGATTTAACAGAGTCCTAGATTCAAATATCTCATTCCCAATAAAAAGTAGATACAAAACAGAAAACCTTTGTGCAGTTAAGTTGTAACTGGTAAGCATAATCAAGTATCACTAATTTTAGTGCTTATGTACTCGAGTAGCCTTAACTCAGTACAAAGTGAAAACAATTTAAGTGAATCTTTTATAAAGTAACAGATCTAATCTAAATTGCAACAGTAACTCAATTTTTTTGTAAAAAAGATACAATAAAAACAATTTACAAATAAAACAGTGATGCTTCTATTCAATATTTTTGATCTACAAAACTTTGTGCAAAAATAGCCTGCCAAGTTTGTCAAGGCTTCTTGGTATCTCTGCATAGCTGACCCATATACAAATTGAAAAGGTTCTAACACTATTTGATATAACTAAACCAATGGGGTTATTTTAAGCATTTGTTTTACCTGAAAACTATGAAGAGTACACTAATGCACTATATAATCACCAAATTTTGTCCAAGCCAACTTAAATTTCCATTGCAAGTTACTGAATAAGGACTAAATTCTTTGATAGCACAACAACTTATTTGAAATGTTTATTTTACTCTGCTGCAACAGAATGATTTACTAAATGAATTAATCAAGATAATTAAATGTTAACGTATTAAAGTCACCATTTCATTCAAATCAGTTCAGGAAATAACTAAAAAGCACACACCCTTCCTTTTGATTCATGTATTTGTACGCAAGCTTAATCCAAAGCTGTACATCTTGGGGATTCTCCATCACGCTAGTTTCTAGATTGGCAATGTCATCAGTCTCTGCTGTAAAATACCGAACGTCGTCTGGGGTAATAACTGCGTCCAAAACTTGAGACCCAGACCATGGATGTTCCACAGACTTGGCTGAAACATAAAAGATATTATTTGGTTTTTGGTTCCACAGGAAAAGTAGAGATCCAAAGTGGAGGAACTGAGCATTTAAGAAAATACTCTCATGAAAATGATTGATTTTATGTGATAACGTCATTTAAAAACTATTGCATGTTACATATGCAGTTTCAGAAATATCATATTGTCCCAAACACACCACCATCTTTTTTCCACCCATATTCCTGGTTGAGGCACCAGTTCAGTCAAACCCCAAAATAGACTCCAGCTAACCCGATCAAAAAGGCTTCTCACGTTGCCACAAATTTACTTTAATTTAGTGCAACTCACAGCCATATCCTGCCACTTGTGTATTAACAGACTAACATTATGCCATCAGATCACCATCAACTTTGATAATGCTGTAGGTGAATGATTTTTAGTTGACTTTTTATTGTTCTTTGCATCAGCTTGCTTAGTGCTGTGTGCATTTGTCAGGCTTGAGTATTTTGAACAAAGGTACGGTTTTCTGTTTTCAAGCTTGTTGGCAAGACATCGTTGGTCAAGTTTGGTTGTAATACTGAAGGGCTTTTTGTTGTTGGAGGGACGAGATTTGTTGCATGATATCATTAGATAACTCCTAACGTTTCCTGTTTTGCAAGCAGATAAGCAGAAGAAATCACTTGCCATATCTGGTTAAAAGTTGTCATATCTGGTTGAAGTCTAACAGAGATCTAAGCATCAGAGCTGCCCAAACTCTTAACACTAATGAAAGCTTTGAGAATTCTAAAGGATTTACCAAACATCACAGCTGGAAGGAAATTATTTTCTTTAGCTT
The DNA here is from genome assembly GCF_964213995.1 of Mustelus asterias. NCBI lineage: Eukaryota > Metazoa > Chordata > Chondrichthyes > Carcharhiniformes > Triakidae > Mustelus > Mustelus asterias. The sequence continues at coordinate 17,722,128 of NC_135809.1, forward strand.
TAAAAAAATTCAGCAAGATGAAGCTGTAAATGAACAGTCAATTTGTGCTCCAAAGTCTGGTAAGATAAGGCACTTGGAGAAATAGGATGCACAATGGCTACCATGCACTCCCAGATGCACATATAATGATGCAGCTTTAACATTAGAACAATTTTAAAAGAACATGAACCATCTGGTTAAAGACTAAGATCAGTGTAGGCAACATTAAAAAGCTAAGAGTGCTGTTGGCATTAAGGAAAGAGGTAGGAATTTTTTCTTCAAAAGTACCAAACATTAAACATTTTAAGAAGGACCCACAATGAAATTCCCTCCGACAAATTTTCACATTAATTCAATTTTTTTTTATTTATGGACATACTACTTTGAAGGAGCATCTTTGATTTAGTCAAAAGGGCCAGGTGATCAGGAAACAAAACAGTGGTTACCTTCAGCCCAGAGATCATTCAGCACAAATTTCATCGTACTGTTATGTCATCAATTACTGCACAACCTACTCCGTTTCTTGCATTAAAACAATGGCTACAGAATGGCTTCATTGGTTCTGAAGTTCTATAGGACATCCTGAGGTCATGAAAATGCTATACAAATGCAAGTTCTAAGCTCCTGAATTTAAGTGCACTTTGCATACTTCAGTTTGCCAGATTAAATGCAGCCATTTTCAAATCCTGTCCCAGGTCTGGCAAAATAATTAGAAGTACCAGCATGAGATTCTCAAGAGTTAATACCAGGTGTATGTTAAAGGTTGTTTATTTGAATTGTTGCTAAGGAAAAGATTTATTGATGTATTTTTATCTGCAGTAAAAGGAAGGAGGGAAAATTCCACTTATACAATAAACACTGTATAATCCACTTATCAGGACAATCTGCTATCAAAGGACACATGGAGGAGGACTGTGCTATTAAAATCACACCATGGAATGAAATACTGAACAGGTGAACCATTTCATTTGTACATTGCTTTATCAAAGATCCCCCATCACATTCGTTAAAAGAACAGATGCCCACGTATTCAGAATAGATAAAGATTGCATTGTCCAAATATTGCAAAAACAAAATCAAATGGCTTTTAAAACTGACTCAAATCTTATCTACAGAAAACTTATGCATACCATATCTTATTGGTCCAGAATTTTGTTCATCATCACTGTTGCTATTGGTGCTGCTTTCAGAAACTTGTTTTCTCGAAAGCTTGGGTTTCCATTTCCTTCTGTCTTTGAAAGTTGTGTAAGGAGGTGCTGAAACAAGTGAACATTACTTTCATGCGACAGTTTTATGAAAACCTATTATTTCTATTGCTTAACTTTTAAACTCAACATTCTTATATCAAGTAATCATTTCCACACACAACAACTTACGTCAGTTTTGATAAAGTAGCACGTGCATGAATACATTTGTTCAGTAAATATCAAACTGCATGAAAATCACAAGTGTTTGAAGAGGCCGTACTAGTTTATTTCACAAAGCATTTGCTTTAATGCACTTCAAACCATTTCAAAGTTAAGTCAAATGTTCCACTCTTATTCTGACATTTTTCCCCAATTAATTCAAAACACCAAAGTTTATTGAAAAATATTTACTTCAGTTTATTTCCATTTGTTGTATGTTGACATAGATGTCCATATTAGAACTTGCAGAAATAGAACATAGAACATAGCAGCGCAGTACAGGCCCTTCGGCCCTCGATGTTGCGCCGACCAGTGGTACCAATCTAAAGCCCCTCTAATCTACACTATTCCAATATCATCCATATGTTTATCCAATAACCACTTGAACGCTCTCAACATTGACGAGTCCACCACTGCTGCAGGCAGGGCATTCCACGCCCTTACTACTCTGAGTAAAGAACCTACCTCTAACATCTGTCCTATATCTCTCACCCCTCAATTTAAAGCTATGCCCCCTCGTGCTAGCCAACACCATCCGAGGAAAAAGGCTCTCACTATCCACCCTATCTAATCCTCTGATCATCTTGTATGCCTCTATTAAGTCACCTCTTAACCTTCTTCTCTCTAACGAAAACAACCTCAAGCCCCTCAGCCTTTCCTCATACGATTTTCCCACCATACCAGGCAACATCCTGGTAAATCTCCTCTGCATCCTTTCCAACACTTCCACATCTTTCCTATAATGCGGCGACCAGAACTGTACGCAATACTCCAAATGTGGCCGCACCAGAGTTTTGTACAGTTGCAGCATGACCTCCTGGCTCCGAAACTCAATCCCTCTACCAATAAAAGCTAACACACCATACGCCTTCTTAACAACCCTATCAAACTGGGTGTCAACTTTCAGGGATCTATGCACATGGACACCCAGATCCCTCTGTTCATCCACACTACCAAGTATCTTACCATTAGCCCAGTACTCTGTATTCCTGTTACTCCTTCCAAAGTGAATCACCTCACACTTTTCCGCATTAAATTCCATTTGCCATCTCTCAGCCCAGCTCTGCAGCTTATCTATGTCCCTCTGTAACCTGCCACTTCCCTCCACACTGTCTACAACTCCACCGACTTTAGTGTCATCCGCAAATTTACTAATCCATCCTTCCACGCCCTCATCCAAGTCATTAATAAAAATGACAAACAGCAGTGGCCCCAAAACAGATCCTTGCGGTACACCACTGGTAACTGAACTCCAGGATGAATATTTCCCATCAACCACCACCCTTTGTTTTCTTACAGCTAGCCAATTCCTGATCCAAACCACTAAATCACCCTCAATCCCATGTGTCCGTATTTTCTGCAAAAGTTTACCATGAGGAACCTTATCAAACGCTTTGCTGAAATCCATATACACCACATCAACCGCTTTACCCTCATGCACCTCTCTGGTCACCTTTTCAAAGAACTCAATAAGGTTTGTGAGGCACGACCTACCCTTCACAAAGCCGTGCTGACTATCCCTAATCAAATTATTCCTTTCTAGGTGATTATAAATCCTATCCCTCATAATCCTTTCCAATAATTTGCCCACAACAGAAGTAAGGCTCACCAGTCTATAATTACCAGGGTTGTCCCTACTCCCCTTCTTGAACAAGGGGACAACATTTGCTATCCTCCAGTCTTCTGGCACTGTTCCTGTAGACAATGATGACGCAAAGATCAAAGCCAAAGGCTCTGCAATCTCCTCTCTAGCCTCCCAGAGAATCCTAGGATAAATCCCATCCGGCCCAGGGGACTTATCTATTTTTACCTTTTCCAGAATTGCTAACACCTCCTCCTTATGAACATCAATCCCATCCAGTCCAACAGCCTGCATCTCAGTACTCCCCTCAACAACACTGTCCCTCTCCAGTGTGAATACCGACGAAAAATATTCATTTAGTGCCTCTCCTATCTCTTCAGACTCCACGCACAACTTCCCACTCCTGTCCTTGACTGGCCCTAATCTTACCCTAGTCATTCTTTTACTCCTGACATACCTACAGAAAGCTTTAGGGTTTTCCTTGATCCTACCCACCAAAGACTTCTCATGTCCCCTCCTGGCTCTTCTTACCCCTTTCTTTAGGTCCTTCCTGGCTAACTTGTAACTCTCAAGCGCCCTAACTGAGCCTTCACGTCTCATCTTAACATAAGTCTCCTTCTTCCTCTTCACAAGAGATTCAACCTCCTTAGTAAACCACGGTTCCCTCACACGTCTGCTTCCTCCCTGCCTGACAGGTACATGTTTATCAAGGACACATAGCAGCTGTTCCTTGAACAAGTTCCACATTACAATTGTGCCCATCCCCTGCAGTTTTCTTCCCCAACCTATGCCAGCTAAATCTCGCCTAATCGCATCATAATTTCCTTTCCCCCAGCTATAACTCTTGCCCTTTGGTATATACCTATCCTTTTCCATTGCTAAAGTAAACGTAATCAAATTGTGGTCACTGTCACCAAAGTGCTCAGCTACCTCCAAATCTAACACCTGGCCTGGTTCATTACACTGTACCAAATCCAATGTGGCCTCGCCTCTTGTTGGTCTATCTACATACTGCGTCAGGAAGCCTTCCTGCACACAGTGGACAAAAACTGATCGAAAAAATATTTTCGCTCTCACTCCATTCTCATCTGCAGAAGCTAATTTGCACTGTTATCGTGCTTTAACCCAAACATTCATTATTCATGGATGTCTGCAATATGCTGTTCCGTCATAATGTGCATCAGTGCCAATGTGCCAACTCTCAATCAGGGGCAGGTGCACTTTTATCAGACTAGCAAGCCAGAGGTTAGATGTTCAAATTCCACCACTAATAAAGTTGTGAACTTGAACACAATAAGTCTAGTAATTTGTGGGCTATAAAGTAATTATTGTCAAGACTGAAGTGTGAGAAAATAAACTGTTACTTACTGTGACCTGTACTCTCATTCACTTTGCTGACAAGCAAAACAGCCATCTCATCTGTCGTCATACGATCCTTGTTTTTGCCAAATTGTTTATCCACATAATTTTCTTTGCATATTAAAAAAAGTTGATTAATTTTATGCTTTGAATGCAATATCTTCAACTAGAAACTTTTCGTATAACATTGTATACAAAAATTGAGATGAAATTTTTTTGACTACCTCACATTTTATAAATCAAAACCATTTGCGTAAATATCCAGACAGTAAATCATAATTTTATTACCTGCTGCAACCCTGATTTCTTCATCTGTACTAAAATCCGAACATTTAATCAGAGATAAATTGTAGGAGAGCAGATCTTGAAACAGTTGGCATTGATTTAAAATGCAGTCTCTCATGTGCTGCCTAGACAGAAGAAAAAGATATTCTAGACTTTAATAGGTCTATCAAAAACTCCACGTTACAAATCATTATGTTGAAACCGGCGTAATGATAAGTCCTCAAGTTCAGGTTACTTTCGCAGTGTCAGGACCAGCATCCAAAATCATTCCAACTCCAAATATTAACCTTTTAAGTAAACAATGTGGAAAAAGAGTTTCCAATTCCTAATAAAGCCTAATTTCATTGATGCTCTGCTGATTAACTAATTCACATTGACAGAAATCACAAATCTCAACGATCATTTGTCTCAAGTTTATATACGCATACATTATTAAAAACTCATTTAAAGGGAGTTTCCAATAGTCCTGCCATTTTAAGAAAAACATTTTAAGCATTACATTTTTAGTGTAAACATACAGCTAAGGTAGTTGGCCTCCTAGAAGTTTGTGCTAGAACTCTTACTGCCAAAGTGTGTACATTTTTCACCGCACCATTGATTTTATTGAACTAATTTAATCTTCATGTGCAAGATAAAACAGTATATACGTACCACTGACAATCATCATCATTGCATGTACCAGTTAAATCAAATCGACAGAAACACTGTTTAGGCTCAATCAAGTTGCTATAGGATACTGAACTAATCAGAAGTTTCTCCTTGTTTCGAAAGTACGGACTGAATCTGAAGAAAGAGGTTTAAAAACAAGTATATATAAACAATGGAGCAAAAACAATGGCAGCCCTTAAACTAAGGAAATAAACTACACAATTCAGTCTTAAACCATCTTAACTATAATATAAAAAAGTCATTTGCCAATTTCAAATGTGCACATTTACCAGCCAATAAATTTTCTCTAATGCCAATGTTACAGTACGGTTAGATGTGACAAGTTCCACGTATCCAATTAAGAATAAACTCTACAAAATTGGTTTGCTATGCTGTGAGCAATTGTCACTGGAGTACTCAATAACTAAAATCAAAAGAATGCGTCAATGTATCCAATCCTTCCTCAGTATTTTTTTAACTTAAATCTGTTAACAAATCACCAAAGGTCCCGTCTACTTCAATGCATGCTTAGGTCAGGTATAAAACCTGAACTATCATTCATCATCACTGATGTCTGCTGTCTGTGAAACAACTATCCAAACAGATAGCGGAATAGCATGTTTATACTGTAAATATACAAGCAATCTGCTCAGCTCACATGCATTCCAGTGTGCTGTTATGACAGAATAGAAAGGCTGCTCTTCTGCATTGATGGTAACAACAGTAAACCTACAGATAGTTCGTGAAGAAGGGAAAAGCTAGAGACTTTTATTGTATAGCCACCAAGAACTCAATTGGAAAATAGCTCCTTTACCCAGAGTGGTGAGAATGTGGAACAAGGCACAAAAGGGAGAAGTTAGGGTGAACAGCAGAGATGCATTCATGTGGGAGCTAGATATGCATGAGGGAGAAGGGAGTAGAAGGCTATGCTGACAGAGTTAGCGGAGGCAAGACTGGAGACAGCCTCCTTTGAACAGAGGCAGCTGTTCGACAGAGGTGGCTTAATAAAGGTGGACAAGATTAAGAGGGCCCTAGATAGAGGAGACAGGGGTGGCTTGTTTTGCCTCGTGGAGAGATCAGTTAGCAAGAAGCACAAATTTAAGGTAATTGGTAAAAAACATTAAAGAGGAAACTGGGCAAAAGATTTTCACCCAGAGGGTGGTAGGTGTCTGGAATTTGTTTCCTGGATTTGTGACTGAGGCAGAAACCTCAAGTCATTTAAAAGATACCTGGATCCACACCTGAAATGTGGAACCTGCAAGGTTATGGCCTGGGTGTTGGAAAGCAGGACTAGAATGGACGGTTAGTTTTTTTTCCAACCAGCACAGACACGATGGGCTGAATGGTCTTTTTTTGTGCCGTAACTTCTGTGGTTCTAAATGAAGCATATATGCTAGCATGGGCTGGTTTAGCATGTTTATACTGTAAATATACAAGCAATCTGCTCAGCTCACATGCATTCCAGTGTGCTGTTATGACAGAATAGAAAGGCTGCTCTTCTGCATTGATGGTAACAACAGTAAACCTACAGCAGAAATGTCAGAATTGCCAGTAATGAAATACTACAACTGTCTTTATGAAGCAAACTTCCTGATACATACTTTAGCAAGCACAAAAATATAGCATCCAGAATGCTTGATATTTTAGAAAGTTTACTCATTAATGATAGGAAGATCAACTTGTGCATGCACCAATTTTTAATTTGGACTTAGAAAAACGTTGATGACTACTACTGAACTTCCTTTTTCTCCAGTACATCAAGTCAAGTGTCTGAGCAGTGTAATATACTGAAGGGCAGAATTAAATATTTTAGCAATTTAACATTAAATTAAGAAATGCAGTTGCATGCTCATCTTAATACAACTATGTGAATCACCACCAAACAAGTTTTCAGTGTATTTGAAAGTATGACTAGCTCGCTTTTAAAAAAGTTGAAACACGTTTCTCAAAATTCATATTAAATGCAGTATCTATTGCAAATGGATCTTCCATGGCACTGCTCAACTTGAGGAAACTTCTAAGCTATGCAATGTATTCTTGCCATAGCTACCAATTTACAGCACTAAGTTAAATCCCAACATTCATTCTCTGATGGGCCACAATTTCTTCCATTTAAATACCAGGATCAATAAAGCAATTGCCGACTGCACTTTGCCCAAACTGCTTACCCTGGCCACTGGTTTTATTTCACTCCCAAACAATCTCAGGCACAAGCAGACTATTCATAACCTTGGCATCCAATTTAACCAAACTGATCTGATGACCGAGGATCCACAAATTCCTACTGAAACCCCTTTCTCCTCCTTCAAATCCACCATTGACCAAGCACTTGAACACCCCACCCAATACCTCCTCATTTGGCTTCCGGTTTATCTCTGAACTATAAATTTATTTTTTCTCCTTTGCTCTTTAAATTCCAACACAGTTTTATCAGGACTTAAGTATTCAACATTCCAATATATTTTTATTACATACCTGTAAGATTTGAAGACCAAAAGAGGGCTATTATATGGTCCAAATGGAGTTGGTTTCAAATCAACTTGTCTTGACTGTGCCAATACTACATCCAAATCCACAGGAATCTCCTGCAGAAGACAGCAGTTCCTTTTATATAAAAAAGTACAACCACTTTGAAAAGCCATTTTTAAAAAGAACACTTCACATATTCTGTGCTTTAAAGAACTATTCAGAAAGAAAAAGGTTACTTGTGCAGTAAGTATCATGATCAAAAATTTTCCAAAACATATTTTAAATGATAGTTTTGATGGCTTGAAATAACCTTTAAAAAATTGCAATTCCACTCTAATTATGTCAATAAAAGGCAATTTCCTTATTACAGTGAGCTTTGATCTGTGGTTAATTGAGTAATATCAAGTCACAGAAATTTTCCAAGTGTCCCTAGGTCATCATAGTTTAGTTTTCTTAATGGCTTATATCCACAAATAATTTTGCGGCTGTGTGCAATGAATTCCAAATTTAAGAGCAATCCTCTAAAGGTATTAAGTATGCAAGAACCGCCTGATGAAAGCAATTCTCTGAAGTTTGATCATAAGCCAGTATACAGAAAAGCCTACTTTGGACTTCTCCAGTAAGACCAGGTATTCTTTCTAAAGTTAAATGCATGTTCAGTACAATTCATTTATATAATTAAGTCCAGTTTCCTGAATATTCAACTTCAACAGCACAGGGAGAGAATCACCTTTCCAACTATTAACTTATGTCACCCTTGGCTTACTGGGTAACGTTCTCACCCGGTTGAGTGCGAGACTGGAGTACAAATAGCTAGGCTGACACTCCAGTGCAGTGCTGGGGGACTGCTGCATTTTTAGCACTGCTGTCTTTCAGATAAAACATTAAACGACACGGTAGCAAAGTGGTTAGCTCCGCTGCTTCACAACTCTAGGGACCTGGGTTTGATTCCTGGCTTGGGTCACTGTCTGTGTGGAGTTTGCACATTTTCCTCGTGTCTGCGTGTGTTTCCTCCGGATGCTCCGGTTTCCTCCCACAGTCCAAAGATGTGCAAGTTGGGTTGATTGGCCATGCTAAAATTGCCCCCATGTGTCCTGAGATGCGGAGGTTAGAGGGGTTAGTGGGTAAATATGTAGGGATATGTGGTAGGGCCTGGGTGGGATTGTGGTCGGTGCAGACTCAATGGGCCAAATGGCCTCTTTCTGCACTGTAGGGTTTCTATGATTCTATGAAACTAAGGCTATATCTGCCTTCTCAAGTGGATGTAAAAGATCATACGGCACCACTATTTAAAAGAGCAAGTGATCTATCCTGTGCCTTAGCCAATACTTAACTCTCAATCAACATCACAAAAATGATGACCTGACTATTACCAAATTAGCTTTTGTGGGGCCAAAAGAGAAGATGCTGGAAAATCTCAGCAGAACTGGCAGCTGGAGAGAAAAGAGCTTTGACAAAGGGTCATCTGGACTCGAAGCGTCAGCTCTTTTCTCTCCTTAAAGATGCTGCCAGACCTGCTGAGATTTTCCAGTCTTTTCTCTTTTGGTCTCAGATTCCAGCATCTGCAGTAATTTGCTTTTATCTAGCTTTTGTGGGAGCTTGAAGTGCATTGATTGGCTGTCATGTTTCTTACATCACAACAGTGACTATTCATCAAATGTTTGACCATAAAGTGCTTTGGGATGTCCTGAACTCAGGAAAGGCACTATATAAAATTAACATCTTCCTTTACACTTCATCAGGCGGCATGGTGGCACAGTGGTTAGCACTGCTGCCTCACAGCGCCAGGGACCCGGGTTTGATTCCCGGCTTGGGTCACTGTCTGTGTGGAGTTTGCACGTTCTCAGTGTCTGCATGGGTGTCCTCTGGGTGCTCAGGTTTCCTCCCACAGTCCAAAGATGTGCGGGTTAGGTTGATTGGCCATGCTAAATTGCCCCTTAGTATCGGGGGACTAGCCAGGGTAAATGCATGGGGTTGGGGCCTGGGTGGCATTGCGGTCGGTGCAGACTCGATGCGCCGAATGGCCTCCTTCTGCACTGTAGAATTCTATGTCACTAATATTAATACAGTAAGGAGTCTAACAACACCAGGTTAAAGTCCAACAGGTTTATTTGGTAGCAAACGCCACTAGCTTTCGGAGCGCTGCTCCTTCGTCAGGTGAGTGGGAGATCTGCTCAAACAGCAAACAGGGCATATAAAGACACAAACTCAATTTACAGAATAATGAATAATAATTGGAATGCGAATCTTTACAGCTAATCAAGTCTTAAAGGTACAGACAATGTGAATGGAGAGCGCATTAGCACAGGTTAAAGAGATGAGTGAGTAAAGCCAGTGAGACTTTGCAAGTCCAGGCAAGTTGTGGGAGTTACAGATAGTGTGACATGAACCCAAGATCCCGGTTGAGGCCGTCCTCATGTGTGCAAAGTCTCACTGGCTGTCCTGTCTGGAGACAATACACATCTCTTTAACCTGTGCTAATGCTCCCTCCACTCACATTGTCTGTACCTTTAAGACTTGATTAGCTGTAAAGACTCGCATTCCAATCATTATTCTGTAAATTGAGTTTGTGTCTTTATATGCCCTGTTTGCTGTTTATGAGCAGATCTCCCACCTACCTGACGAAGGAGCAGCGCTCCAAAAGCTAGTGGCATTTGCTACCAAATAAACCTGTTGAACTTTAACCTGTTGTTAGACTCCTTACTGTGTTTACCCCAGTCCAATGCCGGTATCTCCACATCATGACTAATATTAATAGTCAGAAATGGAAACAAAAAAAAATCACATTTGACCATCAGCTTCACAATGTCTGCAGTGCTTTGCATTATTTCACAACACAGGCAGATCAATTCCATTCTACTAACCTGACCGTACACAGGTTTCTCGTTTGAAGACACCCAGACTAATGTTTTCTGAAGTAATGTTTTCAAGTTGTCAGCCTCTCCATGAAGTTTTTTAAGATCATCAATATTGAGCCCAAGAAACAGTTCAGGCTCATCAAAGCTTTTCTTTGCAGGCTTGCTTAAAGATTCTTTTCCTTGATTTAGGTCTTTGTGCTTGAGATTTGGTTTAGTGAAAGAGTTTGATTCCCGGAATGACCGCCTTCGTTCCCTCAGAGATGGAGACTGCACTTCATCTTCAGCATCATTTTCTTCAGTATCGAGAGCAAGTTTATCTTGCGTCAGGTCATGCAGAGAAGGTTGGGACACCACAAATGAATGCTCTTCCTCTATGCCAGGTTGCCCAGCATTCCTCAAAGCCTGTGCCTCTTTCAGTTTTTGAATCTTCAACCGATACTCATACTCAAGTTGTTGCAAACGTTTTTTCTCCATAGCTATATATTCAGCAGATTGCTTCTTCAAAATTGCCACATGCTTAGATGAGCCATCCAACCGGATATTCTTGTTAGACTGAAGGAATAAAGCAAGTTTTTTTTTTAAATAATCAATGCGGTTAATGTTAAAGTTATCTAAATAGCATCTCAATATTAAGGATTAGAAGTTTAAAGTAATTTGGCTGTAATGCCAGAAGTAAAAAAAAATCAACTTGTCTCATCCTAAACAACGTTTCATTAAGAAACGAGTATAAAAGGTAAAGTTGCCAGATGACTATGGGCTGCTTTCCCCTTTGAGGGGGAAGAGCTGACTAGCAGTGATTGAACCGGAGGATCACCTCACCTCAGGCAAGGGGCAAGGCTGAGAAGTCGGGGCTTAATGAATAACCTCAGCTGGTACGGAAATTGAACCTACGCTGTTGGCGTTACCCCTTCATGAACGAACTGTCCAGCCAATTGAGGTAACCAATTCCCTATTAATGTTAAAAAGGCATCTAGCTAAATAGCATCGCAACATCAAGGATTATAAGTTTAAAGTAACTTGGCCCTAATGCTGGGAGTAAAAAGAAAATCAAAACGTTCCATCCAAAATAATGTTTCATTAACAAAAACCAATAGCAGATAGAGGTTACAAGCCCACTAAAACTCTGCATAGCCATTTACTTGTTAAAAGCACCTTTTTCATGTTTGTTTATATTTGATGGCACAACGGGCAATAGACAACATGTTTCAGATCCTATCACATCTAGCTAGAATAGAGAATTACATCTTTTGACTAAACAGTGATAGATTTGAATGATGAAGCTGCTTGACTGTCAATCTTTGCATCCAAGTTTTAGTTTAAAAACCAAAGATAAGTCTTAAATTTAAAGACTGCTATGCAGCAATATACAAAAGTCATTAAAATTAAGTACTGGTGCATTACCTAAGGTTTTCTTTTGGAAGTTACTGATTTGATGTGCCGATGTGTTAGCACAGCTACTTAAAATATAGTCTATAATGGCCATGTTTCTACAATTTCCCAATTTGCTGTGCATTTACGATTAGATTCCATTGATAAAGCAAGATGCTATGAAAAGGATGCACTATCCTCGGCAAACTGAAGTTAAGGATGGTATCAGGTTAAAAGGTGCACAAATGCTGTAAAAAGTTAGTTGGAGGCCAGAAGGTTCCCAATTTCTAAAGATTTCCCAAAGGGTGACAAAAAAAGAGCAATTGGAGCACGAGAGAAAACTGGCAAGAAACATAAAACCAGGTAGCAAAACTTTCTGCAGGTTTAGAAGTAGAAAAAGTAGTGGAAGTAACAATTGGTCCACTAGAGAGTGAGATTGGGAAATTGGAGAGACAAGGAAATGGCACAGACTTTGAACAAGTATTTTGTGTCTTCACACGGGAAACACAAAAAGCTTCCCAAAAATAGCAACTTTGGGGGCAACAGAGAAGAACAATCACAATCAAGAGAGAAAAAGCCCTAGGAAAACATGGTACCACATCATAATACAATCAGGCAGAGTTAGCATGGTTTGGGGAAAGGAAAGTTCTGTTTGACAAATTCATTGGAGTTC